>NC_090927.1:792155279-792476762 GCF_040938575.1 Ambystoma mexicanum
AGAATGTAAATGATGTCAGATCTTGAGAGTCTTTATGCAATGGGATTGAGAAAAACGCCTTTTTCAAGTCAATCACTGTGAAATCTCATGCCTCAATGGAAATTTTACACACTATCGTGGCTGGAACTAAAGGAAACTCTGCTTCTACAATCTCGTTGATCAGCCTCATGTCTTGAATTAAACGCCATGACCCTCCCTTCTGTTTTTTAATCGGATACACTGCGGTATTGCATGGTGACTCTGACATCATTAGAATACCCTGTTCCATTAATGCGGAAATCATCTTAAAAATACCCTCATCTACCTCTCGAGACATGGGGTACTTTCTTGCTCGAGTTAAAATTGCTCCTGGTTTCAGCTAAATCTGAACTTCTCCTACCCCCTTCAATGGACCTACATCATAGGGGCCTGTAGTCCACAATGAGGTTGGCACTTTGTCTAAATCCTCTTCAAAATATTCTGGACGTTGTCATACTATCATCATTCGCTGTGGGACTTCTCTTTTCTCTATCTTACTCCAATATGTAATATTCATTTCAAATACTAGCTCATGATCTGTTGGATCATCTTTAAAGAGATCATCATCTGTGACATCAGTCAGTCTATACCCTTCCCCAATGGCAATGACTCTTCTCCATGACCTGCCCTTATCCCACACTTCCCATAGCCAATTCTCCTCGTACCACAGCTGCAACTAATTCTAGAGGAATAACCCTCCCTTCCTCTTTGTCCCTCGGTATCTGTGGTCTGAAAAGAAACTCATCAGGTATTCTCATAGTCTTTCCCACCAAGCCAGGCAACTTTGGTAGAAAAATGCATACCCCATACAGAAAAACCTCAGGTTCAAGTGCCAATCCTCACAGAGCTATGTGCCCTGTAAATGCCATTATGAATTCGCCCATGTTTAAATAGTGTATCCCAGGAGTGGAACACACTATGCCATCATCAGTAAATGAAATCGTCATGTTAAGTTTCGTCATTAGATCTCCCCCCAAAATATTAACTGGCTTCTGTCGTGAATACAATAACGGTGCAGAAATGTCACATACTCGCACAGAGATTGGCAATTCATTAGTAAAAGGAACTCTACTTTAGCTCCAGAGAAGCCTTCAGCATTCATCACATTTCCTGTTAATGGAAAATTTCCCTCCCGTATACATGAGCGAGTTGCACCTGTGGCTACTAAAAAAGAAAAGGATGTACCTCTTATTGATACATCAACCCTTGGTTCCTCTTGGGGGTCTTGTGTTACGATGGTACTGAACACATCAAGTCACCCTGTGAGCTGTCCTATTGTGGATATATGCTCATCCCAGTACCCTTAAAAGGATTTCCATTCATTACAGTAGCACCTCCCACTCTAGGTATCATTATTGTCCTGTGTTTGTGTTCTGCTGTATTTGCATAGGTGTGTGCTGTGACTGCCTTTGCGGTGGACTCAATGTTGCTTGCTGCATTTGTATTTGTGGTGCTTGTTGCTGATACACTGTCTGATCTTGTGCAAATCAATTTCTAACTTGTGGGCTGTTTTTTCCGGAGGGTGAGATGTCCCCCCTCCTGAAGGTTGCCCATTCTGTACATAGCCTTGGTTTGCACACATACGCGCAATGTGGCCTGTCATGCCACACGTGCAACATACATGGGGCGCTCTTTTAATTTGCCCTCCTTACATATTCTGATTGTCATTCTGCACGTTCTAAAAACTGCTTTAATTATTCTGAAAACTGCCTCTCTCTCTGAAGCCCATACCTCGGCCTCTCTGCATGAACCCACTTCCCCCTTGGTCCATTTGATGTTGATTATTCACATGTGATGCACCTATAGGTTGCTGCATTCCCAGCCCCACTCCGCTTGTCAAAACTGCCCCTTCTAGAGAGTATTTTGACAGTTTTGTCTGCACTACTTTTTTGAGTTTCCTAACTTCTTTCTGTTTTTTATTCTTCTCCTGCAACAGTCGACAGTGATGCATGATTGTCAATTGTATTTCTGTGCACGGTTTTGCTACCATACCCACTAATTTCTTGAGCTGCCTCTGCACTTGCTTCGGCAGTCCTTTACATAAAATGTGGTACAATACTGCCACTGATTTCCCCCGAGGCTCACACGTTTCCAAAGACCATTGCTCCTGAATGGCTTGAATATGAGCAAGTGGATCTTCGTCTGGTTGCATTTTACATGCTATAATTGCACCCATACCTGAGGTATCAGGATACTGTACTGTCAGAGCTCTCCAAACATCTGCTTTGCAATTATTAAATGGCACCCCCTCATTATGAGTTGTATTCTGTGCCATGCCACTTGAGTAGCCTGCTCGTGTCCAAATGTCGTCAGCCCTTTCCCCCAAGAATGGCACCTAGGAGACCTTTAATGTCCCGTATAGCTAGAATATTTCCTCCTGTCATTTTCTCTAGCTCATAAATACATTTTCCTGCCCCAGCCATCAAACTAGGGATTTTACATCTTAAATTATCCTTATCCATCTGCGGTCATGGGATAAACTGTGTCCTGGCCCCTCTTTTTTTTAATATGGGGAACTGCGTATAGCCATCTCCGCCAAAGGCTCCCATCGTCTGCCTATCCATAGTAGGGACAATGGTTCTGCATTGCCTTCTACCGGGCAATGACCTTAGCCTGCTCACATATGGTGGTGATTCTCCTCTCTCACTATGTGCTTGTCCTTCAGGGTGCTCAGGACATACCATAGTTTCTGGCATTTTATCTCTATATTGTTCTTGATCTGACCATCTTACTTCCTTGTCTGACAACATACATCCTTCCGGGCCACATGCGCTTTCTCCTTCTTCCCCTCGGAAGGCTTCCCTTTCTTCGTCTGACATGTCGAGTTCCCAACTAGTATGGCTTTCATACCTGTCATTCTTAACTAAAGTTAACCTGTCCAAAGAGAAGGTTCTGTGCTCGAAACTGAACAGGCTTCCTTCTTTGCCTCATGATTGGGCCACTATAGATCGATCTTCTTTTCCCATGCTTCCCAATTTGCCCTTTGTCCTCATTTCTTGATAAACCTTATTGATTCTATCTCCGATACGCCCTATCTCAAGGTTATCCTCTAGGTCTATTCTAGATGACCCAGGCATTGCTTCCTTTAACGCAAGAAACTCCTCTAAGTTTATTCTAAGCGTTTCTGCCTTTGCTCCCTGTGACAGGAGGAACTTCTCTACATGGCTCCACAATATTACTAGACTTGGTTTCATGAGCTCTTTCTGAATGCAATCGACGTTGCATGCCCTTTGTCTCCTTTTCTGCTGAATTTCTTTGTCTAGTTCTCTTTGTGTCTTTGCTTCCCATCTAACTCTTTCCTCCTCTTTTCTTTTCTCTTTCCTTCTTTTGTTTGCTCTATGCACTTCCTCATCTCTCTGTCTTTGCATTCACTTATCTCGCAATTTCTGTTCTTCCTCTTCTGTCTTCCTCTCCAATCTATCTTGTTCTTCGAGTGCTCTCTGCCTATTGCCATGTTTTTTTGTTCCTCTGCCCTCTCTTCCTTTATCTGGTGTTCTTCCTGATACATCTGTTCTCGCCGTTGTCTATTCTTTCTCTTGTTCTCATCTTCCCTCAACCCTCTTTTTCGTTCCCTGTCTTTTTATCTTGTTTGGCTTGATCTTTCCCTTGCCTTACTTCCTCAATGCTTTTGCCATCAAGTTTAAGCAATAAATGTCCACCCATCCATTGGTTCTTCATGAACGTTATCTCGTCAGCTTTAATCTTTTCTCCTTTCCATCGCTTGATCTCTCATTCTATCTCTGTGGTCAAGTTTCATTGTTCACTTGTATCCTCCTTGGTCTGCAAGGCTGTAAAGATTTCTTCCTTTTTCTTACTGTCTTCCAAACTATCACGACTGCTATACGCAGGTGGCTCATATATTGGATGAGCATACCCTGTTGCCGCTTTCAGTTCCTTTAATGGATACAACCCTATATCGTCTGTACTATCGCTGTTTATTTCCAACATGGTAGGGAGAGCAGAAGGCTCAACACCCTTCTCCTTGCTCTAGTTAAGCATCCATTCTTCAGGTGGCATAGCCTCTCGCTCCTCCTGGTACTTCTTCCCGAGCACAAGAATAGGTATCCTTTTCTCTAATTTCTTCCTTGTGAATGCTGCGTGCTGGCATGTGGTCATATGTTGCAAAACTGCTTTCGACAGCGATCTCCCTTGTGGCCACGGCATGAACATCTTATCTGCCATGTCTTTTACCCACTCCACACTATACTGTTTGATCTTGGGCATGTGTTTGGACAATGCCTTGCACATATTCATCAGTGGTGTGTCCTCTCCCATTTTGACGAGTCTCAATCGACTGGCTATACTTACCAGGGTTTACACAAAAGTATGTATCAGAAAGACAATGAAAATGAGAATGTTCCACACTTGCCACTCAAAGCCTTTACGTCTCAATAATTTAAAACTACTCTACGATCAGCATGCTCTTTGGTCGGAGCTGACAATGACCTAAAATCTGGCTGATCTGTGGAGCATGTAAAAGACTCTACCAGACCCATTGTCTCTCAGCTGCACCTTCACAGGAGTTGGGCTCATTCTTTGTATTGATTGTATCCTTTGAATAGACAACCAGTTCTCGGCTGCCCTGACCTTCTTGACACTGGGCCAGACAAGCCTCCTTGTTTCTTTCCTGCTCGTTAGCTATGGTTTATCAACTGCAACACACACTTTCAGACTTTTCGTCCATAGGATCCCAGTTTGCTCAAAACACGATGTGGAACATCCAGATTTCCTATACTACATATATACACCTTGGTGTCTCTTATGCTTCATATATACCTTGGTGGCACTAAATGCAATCTATATACTACATATAGCTAGCTTCTACGATCACTTAGTCTGCTTGCGTTACTGGCTCTGTACAATTGTAAAATGGGTTGCATTTTCTTCCGTGCGCTTCACACATGTAATCTTCATTTTGCACATAACAGGTTACTCGATTCTTTTATTCGACATCAGGTTCCATATGTTCTCTTTACATTCTCCACTACTTACTCAGCGTGTCACGTTCACGTGTTGTGACATCACCAATCTGCTCTTTCATTCATTTTCTCACATTCTTCTGGGATTTTTTTAAGAGACTATCAGCTCCTTGTGGATACATAAAGAATGGCTTCCTCAAAGGGTATTTTACTTCAAAGGCTGCTCGTGTTATTGGCATCATTACAGGTGTCACCCTTGCCGCTATCTCTGGCACCCAACATATAGGCAGGTTAGGAGTGGGTCTGGTAGAGTCTTTTGGCTCCTACTCTACAACATGAAAGCTTGTGGACGTCTAACCATGGTCTCAGCAAATGGATTACAAAGGCTGCCCTCTAAATGTGTTCCTACATTGCATCATTGATAATATATGAACTCTATTACAACTAACAGGCCGGCAAGATAACTCAGTGGCAACATACTTGTTTTGGAAGCAAGACAACCCTGAGCAGCATGGTTTTGTTACTAAGCCCGGCGCTTAAAGGCTGGCGCTGGCATGAAGCACAATATAAAAATCTCTTCTTTTGTTTTTTAAGCTACAACATTCCTAAAAGATGGAAAGTAGGCTTACAACGAAACATCTGAATAATTAAATGTATACATACATCTGAATGTTTACTGGTTTTCATAGATTGTAAATTGTGTGTACAACCACCAGCACATAATGAAAACATCTCTTCTCCTTTATATTGCTGCCCTGTTTTCTTATTAATGACTGTGATGCATATTTGGATTACAAAAAAGAGTGAAACATGCAAAACATCTTGAAGGCTCCTAGGCAGTTTCCTAAATGTAGAAGATACTCATACTATTATTTAGGCAATAAGCCCTGAGACTGTGAGCCATTACTGCATAAGGTCATGCCCCCGGGGTCCTATTGTCATGACAAATAAGTGTTATTGAAATGAACCCCAAGTAAAAACGTAATCCTGGCAAGTCCATAATCTGCTTGTGTCACTTTTCTGGATGCATAAATGTTGCAAGTACGCTCAGGGCGTGCTGTGGGCAATTTCAAGTTAAAGTATGATGATGGTAAATCAGTTCCGAAATTGAAATGCTGTTCTCTCATCTAATTCAATTATTTCTATAATTGATTGTTTATATTTTGGGAGGTTTTATGAATCGAAATTGCATTACACTGCAGTTAAACCATACAATACCCGTATCCATAACAACATTGGGTATGTCCATGTCAGCATTGGGTTGTACCAATCAGCATGGAAAAGAAATAGCTCTTAAAGGCAACATTGAACAATTGTTTTGACAATTTACACAGTTTCAATGGCTTCTTCAAAATGGCAGACACTATAACAGGCATTTCACCATGATTCATTCATTGTGCATCACATATATGATTGACACCAGGGCCCTCCTGCAAGCAAGAGCCCTTGAACAGGGGTTAAGCTCTCTTTGGCTGGTCCTTAATATCAATACCATTAAAATAAGTAAATGTGATAGGATCCATAACCAGCAAGAGCAGACATCTAGTTTGACCTGGAATGCCCAACTTGGAGAATTGCAAGATCAGACTCAGTGTTCATCATTTTGATAAGCAGCATAGGAAAAGGAAAAAACGAATAATCCAAATGAGGGGAAAAATTAAAACAACATTATTTTTATTCAAGGTCCTTAGAGCCATGTCACAACTTGAGTCATCACAATACATGGAATATATATATAATTAAAAGATTGATTGCTGGGCTTGCTTGGAACATCGTTTGCAAAGTCTCGGAAATTGCAGTCTGATTAAATAAACTGGGCCCTTAGAGGGTCTTAGTACGGCAACTAATCAGATACCTTTGTACCAGTGTGTGTTGAAACTCATATTCGGAGAGAAACCAGAATCCATCACTCTTTGTCATTGAAATATTAGGACAGAATTATGGTTGGCCCCAATGATAACACTGAGGGAGATGTCTTAAATTATTTTCCATAAGTGTCTTTGCATACCTCTATGATTAATGAAGTCAGGACTGACCCATGAGGACAAATGCTCGTCTTGCTCACACCTGAACTCACGCATAGCTCACATTCTTGGGACAAAAGGCTACTGGATCCCAATATGGAAATGAATGAAAAAAAAGTGATATGGAAATGAAGGGACCAGGCTCAAAAGTGTGCTTTGACTGCTGAAGTATCACAAGCCACCCAAACGGATGGATGTGTCCCCTTGGAGGGTGGCAAAGCAGGCGCTCCCATAATGATAGCTCAGCTATTTAAATACTTGCTTCAGAAATCTGTCTGAAATCAGTAGTCACAAGCTCAAATCTTGGCATGCCAGTCCTTCTGAAGATGAAACATTAGCTACGTCGAGGGACACCAATTAATGTAGTGCACAGGAGCTTGAGGAATCCTATTTATAACATTTGCTAAGAATGTCTGTGTGGTGGGGACTGAGCATGTGCGCAGACATCCGTATCCTGAGACCCAGTTTCCACTCCTTTTCTAAAATTCTAGGAGTTTACCAAACCTCTGTAGGCTCTGGAAAAGAGCAAAATGATTACCCTCGAAGACTAATGGTATGACTGATTGAAGCTATTTTATTTTCACTCACAAATCCTGATCTTGTCAAAATAAACCTATATGGTTCAGTGTTTCGAACACTTTAATATTAGAGTGAGCGTTGTGATAAATCAAGTGAGTACTGAGTACAGTGTGCCTTATGTACTTTTTGATTCAGGCATACAACCATTGTATTACAGACATATTTAATGTTAAGTTTTCTGTGCTGGCTACTGATTATTATTATTATTATTATTATTATTATTATATTATTATTATTATTATTATTATTATTATTATTATTATTATTATTATTATTATTATTATTATTATTATTATTGTATTTATTGAGCATGGACCTAGCTTCAAGAAGCAACAGAGCACTTTTCAGAGGTATACAACAATACAGATACATAACAGAGCACTTTAAAGAGGTGTACAACATTACAGATGCATAATGGAGCACTTTTCATAGGTAACAACAGAACAGATATACAGCAGGCATAGGATACAGAGGGGCACAGAGGTGGGGTGCAGCTGTACTGGGTGGCAGGAAGGAGAAGGGGGGCAGCATCTAGAAAGTTAGGTGGCGTGAGAGGTGACATGATAGCCTAGGAGGAGAGACTCCTTGAGAGGTGGGTGTTGAGTTATTTTCTAAATTGTAGGAGCATGGGGGAGAGTCAGATGCGGACAGTGAGGAGGTTCCATAATCTTGGGGCATACGCAGTGCTAAGGATTTCAATCAGGCACACACCCAAGTCTCGCCTAGCATGTAGTGTGCAATGAAATACTTATTTTATTTCTGTCTATAAGTTCAATATTCTGAATGATATACCACTCATATCACACCCTTCTCAAAATACCCCCCAGGTCACACTGGATCAGGAATCAGGCTAGTTTGTAAAGGTAAATATGTATTTATTTATTTTATATTCAAATCACACATACTATATATATATATATATATATATATATATATATATATATATATATATATATATATATATATATATATATATATATATATGGCAGCAATCACCAAGCGGTAACACGGTAACAATACAATTCAAAATAAGTAAAGCAATTGAATTCACTTATGATATTGCAGAAGGTAAAACACAGGAAAAAGAACAGTTTTGGTTTGTGAGCAGATAGTGTTTAGGTTAATATTTCTCCCTGTACAGTTCTCAAGATACAAATGAGCAATCCTACACAGATGTCATTAATCAGCAGGTATTTGGGAATGAAAGACAATGTCTAGAGTTTACATGCAATCTTCCCTCCCCAAACAAGAGAGAAAACCGTTTCTGGAGATTGACATTTTTTCAAATTGACAGGTGAAAATGGCTTTATGACACAATGCAAAAGTTGCAAAAATGCTTAAATGGATAAAAATTCTTAGGAAAGCAATACTAAACAGGTCCTAACAAACATGAGCTACCAGATAAACAACAGCACACACTTTAGATCAGGATGGGATTTCAGAAAAACTTTGAATGGGAAAAAGACACCTGTAAACTTTGGAAAACTGCAAATTTGCGGCAAAATGTCACTATGTGATGTTTGAGAAAAACGGGTCAAACACACTGTTCAGTGATGCAGGTATTAGTTGTGGAGGTAGCAAAGGGTCTTAGGTATCAGTGAGAGTTGAAATTGCGTTGCTTTCTTTAAAATCAAAGAAGATATAGAGGTTTTAGTGAGAGGCGTTTTTGCAAAATTGGCGCGAAAATGAAAACATAAATTTGGTTTTAAAAATGACAGATTGGTTTCATTACACTATATTAATGACGATGGAAAAGAGGATGCCACCCAGGAATGTACACAGTTACGTGGCCAGCATAACCCTTCACGTGGCGGATACTCGATTCCTTTCTGGGATCTACTTTAGTTACTCAAAATCAATAATAACTTATGGTTTGGTAAAACAAATGAGGAAAATCAGCGAAAGAATGGTTCTGACAGTACTAGGGTTCTGAATTTTCAAGGTTGAGATGTGATAAAAGAATGCAAATATAATATGGGTCACTGTTCTTCCTATTAATACTTACAGTCCCTTGTAATTAAAATTGGACTGTCACGGTTCTGGTCATGGATCGGGTCAGGTCTACCGGCAGCAGGGCACTTCTGGCAGGATTGGATCAGCGGTGTGGTTCTGGTAATTTTTGAACTGCACCTCAGACTGGATTTGGATGGGCCCTTCTGGTCCCTGGACACGTAGATAGCAGGATGCGAGTTTCAGCAGGCAAGCCCTTATGGTAGCAAACCAAACTAGATCAGTATTAAATCCCTTCAAGTTTGGGATGTTTGAAATTGAGTCTAGCTAGAAAGAGTTCAGCAATGCTAAAGTCTGGATTCTGCAATGAAATCTGGATCTTCAAAGAGGTCTGGAGTCAGCTCCAAGATGAAGAGTTCTGGAACAAGGTGCTGCGCGGAAATCTGGATGTGTTCTGGAAGCAGTGTCTATGTGTTGTGAAGTTCCTATATTTATCCTACCAAATGACATCACCAAGTTTATGGTGTGAGCAGAATTTCAAAACACAACCCCTGGCTGTGAGTGGCCACAGGCACTTGCCTTGTCCTGGTTTTCAGTCAGAACAGAGCTGTCATCTTTACGATGGGATTTAGGAACTCCCACATTGATTTTGACCACAACTTAACTTTTGCACAAATGTACATTTCAAAAATTATGTTCCCTAATAAAATCGGACGTATACATTTCATATTTTATGGGCTATCTTCACATTCAATCCCCCTCTCTGTGCGAGCTGTCTTTCTCATTCTATAGAATTTTCTCAATTTTAATCATAACAGTTTGGATTAATAATTTCTAATTCGGAACATCTCTGGGCGCTTATTTCAATTTTAGGCTTGCAACATTAATAGTTCTGCTACCATGAGGGTTTTTTCGTAACTTTGGTCCCTTAAGTGGTACAGATTTCATCAATGTCTTCAAAGCAAAAGCCTAAAATTAGGTTACCAATTTTCAGACTTATCCTTCTTCCAGTTGCATAGTTAAAGAGTTTCACATTTAATCACAAATAAAGGTTTAAATATCAAAAAGTTCCAGCAGTTGTTTTTCTCTCCTTTCAACAAACAACAGCTGTAAGATCCCTTTGATCAGGGTGGGGTGTAGAGGGAAGCATCCTGCCCATCCCCAACAGAGGTCAATGCTCAGCCTGTCCTTTGTTCTTGGCTCAGCCAAAAGACGAAAGTCTAATGAGGTCTCATTGTGCTCCTTGTTGTCAATATGCTGGAACCATTAAGGATTCCTGTATCAAGGGAGTGTCAAACTGAGATGTCAAACGTTCCCATGCTGGTCACTGCCCAATCAGAATTAAGCAGTTACTTAACTCCAATACTGGGTTGCTTTTAAAATTCACAATAGAGTCTTTTCTTTAACGCATATAAAAATAAGCACGATTATAAGGGATTTGGACATTTAAAGAATTAGGCCCTTCACAAAAATGCTTTAAATAGGCGCATTTTGCAATTTCTTCAGGAAAAAGAAACACATTTAAACTGGTTTTGGCAGCTAATTTTCTTATGCAGCTGTCAGTCAGTGAGGCCTGGATTCCTCTGACTGCATTGGAGAATCTATGATTTCAGCACACTTTTCCTTTCAATAATTCACTGGGAAAATGACTATATCTAGCGCCAAAACAGCACTTTGAAGGTTGCCATCGATTAGGAAGCTGTATTTAAGGGCATTTTCGGATTTTAGCCCACTTTTGTGGCCTTACAGCATGTGACAGGTAACAGCACCCCCTGGCATTTTCCTGCAGGGAGTTCTGTTTTGACATCAACTTTACCTGTGTGTGGCAGGGTGTGCAGCTCTTTTGTGGTTTATGAAGTACACACAGTTTTGCAGATTTGGCACACACAGGGGTTAGTGTACCCATTTTTGTCAGTTTTCTTTCCCCATTGACAAAGATGTGTAAAAGGGCGCATTGCCATAGGTTGAAATATCCCATAGCAGAAAAGGCTTGTTTTCTGGTCCTTTCCTTTTTGCAGCAGCAGATTTCAAGTCTGCACGTGTCCTGGCTACTGGTGGTGTGTTGCCCAGCGCTGATAGATGCTAAGTTTCTCTAGAAGGTACCTTGGTGACTTGAGGGTGTCTGCCTTATAGTTGATGCAGCAAGACTTGAAGGTGATTTGTGTGTGCAGTGGAAGGCAGTGAAGATCGATGAGGGCCAGGATGATGTGGTCATATCTACGTAGAGCCTTGATGAGGCATGCAGCCGTGTGTGAGGACACTTCTCAGGGGATCAAGGGAGGATGACTGGAGGCCTTTGAGGAGGTGATCTCTGGTGTGAAGCCTTCAGAGTTCATGGTTGATAGCAAGGCCTGTATCTCTGGGTTTTCGGTGTTGTTGGTGTGGAGTAGGAATTCGGTCCTGGAGAGTCGGAGCTTAAAGTATGCACTGGACATCCAAGACTGGATCAGCGAGAGGCTGGTTTGGAGACTATGGATGTCCTTAATGGAGTCAATCTTGAGGTATTGATGTGTGTTGTCGGCATATTGGTGGATGTGGATGTTGTGTGTGGCTAGGAAGGCTCCTAGTGGCTCCATGTATAGATTCAAGATTACTTGAAGAGGATGGAATCCTGCGGGCTCCACAGGTGATGGGTAGCAGTGACCATCTAGACAAGCCCATCTGAACAAACTGCTGGCGGTTGGCAAGTTTGTACTTGAACCAGGGTAGAGCAAGGTTGGTGATCGCCATCCGCCAATGTAGGGTATCCATAAATCCCTGGTGGGTAGTGCTGTTAAACATGCACATTTGTTACAATATGCACAAACACAAAAAATAGAAAATGAAATCGGTCAGTTGCAGCCTGGTCCTCTTGTTACTTAAAAAGTCTGTCATTTGAACAATACACTCTCAGTGTGACAATGACATTTCTGTAGTAAATACGTGTTGTCTATCCATGTCTCCAAATGCAAGCCTGTTCCCCATCTCGATGGATGCCTCTGAATATGCGGCTATCATTCTACTTTTACAGATGAGGTGGATCGCACCACCAAAATCAATGATATGTAAATTTCATCAAAGTCAAAGAATACAATCGTATTTGGTGCACACCAGGGCCCACTCTGCACTGTGTAGAAAATCCAAATTAAACAGGACTGAAGGAAATAGATCCACTACTGAATCCACTGTATTAGTAAATACTACAGCGCAATGCTTTTAATAAGACAATGGGGGTCATTCCGAATGAGGTGGTAAGGGGTTAATGGTGCCGGCAACGGTGCCAGTGCCATCAACCCCTTACCGCCTCATTACGGGTCTGCTCACGGGAACCCGCTAAGGACGCCTGGTTTTATCAGGCACCCTTAGCGGGGTCTCGCGAGCAGACCAGGGTACTAACAATGGGCCCGTTATTAAAGGGCCCATTGTTAGCACCCTCCCCATTCCCATTGAGCCCTGTGGGGGCTCAAATGGGAATGGGGATGTACCGGGTCTGGGTTCTTTCAATGAGGAATTACCGGGCCCTCCAAGGTTGGAATGGCCCAGTAATTCCTCACTCAAATAACCCGGACCCAGCACCCGGTAAGGTTTTACCAGGCACCCTTAGCAGGGTCCTGCGAGCAGACCAGGGTGCTAACAAGAGGCCCGTTATTAAAGGGCCCATTGTTAGCACCCTCCCCATTCCCATTGAGCCCTATGGGGGCTTGAATGGGAATGGGGATGTACCAGGTCCTGGTTCTTTCAATGAGGAATTACCGGGCCCTCCAAGGTTGGAATGGCCCAGTAATTCCTCATTCAAGGAACACAGATCCCGGTACCCGGTAAGGGGGTAGCCATGCCGCTATTAGCGGCATGGTTACCTCCTATTGTGTAATGACCCCCAATTAATATAAAGTAGTCCTTTACGATATTATGCAAAATATGTTTGAATGTGGCTTTATCTTCTTCATGTTGGACAATGCTTGTTGAACCTTGTCGGTCAATCATCGGGACAATATCTAGAAACAACATACACGTCTATATGTAATGATGATCTCATATTAACATTAATACCGTACAGTAAATCAATCAAAATACATACAAGAACATTCCCGAAGAGAGGAACGACCAGAAAGAGGAAAAATCGGAAATAGAGGTTAAAATGACTGCATGACTAAAATGTCTGCATAACAAGAGATAATTGTCCTTATAACAAAAACGAAAAGGTACCTGGATTCCTGAGCAACCTGAATAACAGACCTTTATTGATATATGAGCCAACAAATTGGTTGAAAGATAGACCAACAATAGAGTTTCTCATGACATTATGGGATTCCAAGGTGTTCTTCTGCTTTGCTGACCTTGTTCTGCAAGCAAAACAACTCAGTTGCACCAGTTGTTGCTCTAGCTTAAGTCTCGGATCCCCCTCACCACCACCCCAGTTACTCCTTGTCTGCCCTCACTGCCTGGATGTTGTTCCTCTTACCTCCTCCTCAGGCTCTCCTGTGCAAACCCAGCTCTTCATAACTTCCCCTCAGCTGTTAGTGCTTCCACTATCTCCAAGACTTCCTTTCTTCTTACCAATTTTCTGCGGTTAATACCACCTCCTGTGCTGATAACACCAACTCCACTGTTTTTACCACCACCTCCTCTGATACACCACCTTCTACTCTGTTGTTACCAACTCCTGTGAGTGATTTCAACCCGGCACTCCACCTAAGTCAAGGCCTAGCGTGTGATGCACAGCTGGAACCCTTAATTATATATTTTTATGTCTATAAGTTCTTTTATTTCCGAATGATGTACCCTTATATCACGCCCCTCTCTTTGAATGCCCCCCGTCTCACTGAATCAGGAAGCAGGGTGTTTTGCAAAGTTAAAAGATTTATTTTAAGAAATTGAACAAGATATATATCACACTTTTATGAATTTCGAACAATATCTAGATATGACACTATTAATATGTATACAATGATCACCATGGGTGATATCACAACAATCAACAAACTCCATGAGTATGAATAATTAAAATAATACAGCATGGAATAATACTTGATATGGATAGGAAAACAATGCTGCATAAAATAATACTTGATATGGGTTCAATCAATTGCAATTTCACTCTTTCCCCCTGATACTACTCAACTCCCCCCAATATGCAGTATAAAGAGATGGAAGGAGAGAAAACAGGTTTCAGGAATATACAATCTCAACCAATACAGTTTCACTCTCAGTTCCCTCCAACAAGCATAGAGAGAAACAGGAATGATTTCAAAACAGGTCAAATGCTTTTGAATGTGGTTTGGAACGAATGGGAAAAACTCTGAAAATGGATTTAATTCTCTAAATTGTATTCAAAACTCGTGGGAGCCGCTTTGGATAGTTTTAGGTAAACACTAGCAATGGTGATTGGACAACTAGCAGATTGAAACCTGAATTCTGAGGTCAGATTCAAAGAATTGCTGTTTTACACGTGATGAAATTGAGCCAAATGCAAATTTGCGGAAAACTTCTCCGTGCGCGAGAAACGCGATTGCGGAAAAACTAGATGGAATGCGGCTTTGGGTTTGTTGGAAAGCTGAGGATGTTAGCTTCAATTTGACACTTAAATTTCGTTTCTAGCATGTGCGGTATGGAAGTTACAGAGGGTTTAGTAGAGGTCGATTTTTCTCAGAAAGAGTCAAGATTTACAAATGAAAGATGCGCTTTTGAAATTACAAACAATAGTTTCTTTACACTAGGGAGTCTATGAAGCCACAAGCTATACGACAGCACAGCCACCAATCCAGTGACACCCCGGGATGGTTTCTACCTGCGGAGACGCTTGTCTTTCTTCAGCAAATATATTAGCGCAAAGATGATATTATCACTACAATTAACAAAGGACTATATGGATGAGGGAAAGATTCAGAAAAGACAAAAGAGACTCTACAACACAGTTCTGGATATGATGGAATGCTTTTGGATTTGATTATTTAAGGATAAGAGATTGGCTATGGACAATTATATGCTGGATACTCACAACTATGGTTTGGAGTAGGCCCGTCAAAGATCTGGTCAAAGGTTTTGGACTGGAATTATGCTAGCACAGCAGACAGGATTCAGACGCTTGGTTCTGCACGCAGCATGGCCCTCGGGACACTGCACGGCCTCTGAATTGAATCTGATGGGTTGGTTCTGGGTTGCAGCTATCATGTTACAGCTCTGCTCTACTGGTATGGATCTCTGGGTTTTAGCAAGAGTTCTTGGCAAGAAGAAGAAACAGCACAGCCAGGCTGTTCAATTTTTGGTGTGCCCCTTGGAAGTCTGGGGTAAAATCAGGGTTCAAGATTTTAAAGGCCAAGCTGAGAAGGGTTCAGCTTTAGAATGGGCCTTCTGATTTCAGAATTATGGAGTCTTGGATATGGATTCTTCTTGCATAGTGCTTTGCCAGTAAATCAGTTGATGGATGAATATGTGTGTCTCTCTAGGTCCTAAACTGTCCCTATGTATGTATTTCCCTAAGGGGTGGGTAGGCTAATTTATACTAAGCACACCCTATAGGAATCCTATTGGTTAGAGTATTTCCTCTCTCCTGATTTGAGAAGGAACACATGGTTTCATGATGATGCAGCATTTTTCAATCCAGGTAGTACCTCCCGATTGTTTCAGTACAGTAAATCTATTTTTCACAAAAATCATATTTACAATATCACCAACTTGCTAACAATACATATTTACATCCCAGATTTAGTAGAGCACCTACCCATCTGAGTCCCAAATCAGTGAGAGCTTTGGTTCAAAATTGACAGATTTTCGCACTTTTGGTTGGGTACCCAGTGTTAGATCTGACCACATTTTTCTCCATACATCCATACATGCGCATGACATCTGGGCATAATCCTGTGAAATTGTTACGCTCACCTGGCTCCCACAGAGGCGTCGATCTGAACTGGACAGCTGCGGTATCCACCAGTGTGACGCGTAGGGCCGAGATGACGAAGGCAAGCACCTTTTTGAATGGGGATATTTTTGTGATGAAATGTGCTTCTCTTGACATTGTGCTTATGGGGATTCCTTAGATAAGATGATAGTGAACACCCCACAAGGATGTTGGATCTTCTCTGCTGTTTGGCGAACATGATTTTGCAATTTAAACAGCCAAGGAAAAACTGATTTTAAAGCACTTCTGGGTTTTCCTGGCAAGGCCGCTCTGCCTTTTCAAGTAGTTCCATTTCACTCTGTGGGCAGCCCAATGGCAGGTTTTGTCAGCGTGGTCTCCTGTTTTACCACTGACATTGGCAAAATGGATTGGCAGCCTCTTTTTCTGGTTTCCCTTGCACACTTCTCAGAGATTTTTAGTGCACATCAGGCTTTTTGGCGGCCATTCTGTTGTTTCTGATTAAAGCAGCACACAGTGATATTGCAGGGCAGAGCCTAGTCCCACAATCCTCTGATGATAATACTGCCTCCTCCTGCACTATAATATTGCCAAGAGAACCCCCATATCGCGCCCTCTACTGCCCTACTGCTTTATATTGCTCCCTCTATTGCCCCATTCCTCACCAGAACCTTCTTCAACCACCCACACTGAGCAACTAGGTTTATACTGTGCTGCTCCCTCTAGGTGGAATTTTATGTGAGTGTCTGCCTCTGTGTCTTGTACACGCGTGAGGGCTGGGATTGATGGTTGTCTTGAGTGAGAATCCATTCCTGAGGAACAATGCCTAAGGTATTCTTCTTCCCACAATGTAATCTCAGTATTTGGGAAGTCACAAATGTGTAACAGTGTATCTGTGGATATGTCAAGTTCAGTACCTGTCCTGTAAACTCTGTGAAGTAGCTCCTTTGATGTATGATGCAAAACTGCAACATTATTTAAACTCTTGTTACCATTATAATGTGAATCTGTAGAGATTCCAGGTTCAGTGCTGGTCCTGTAAACTCTGTGAAGTGGCTTCTTTTATGTATGATGCAAAACTGCAACATTATTTAAGCTTGTGTTACCATTAAATTGTGATGGAATATTATTTCCCTTAAACAGAAAGATTACTTTTTCTATGCTGAAGCTTTGGGACAGCTCAGAGAGAGGTACAGGCTGGTGGAGAGGGGGTGAATTCATGGTGATTTTGTGATTGCCCCCTACTCTGTGCTGGGTAACAGAGGCCTGGTGACCAAGGGATCATTCCCATATCCCATAACCCATTATTTACTGTCTCCTGGAGGCCCTCAGTTCCCTTAGTCATCACCCTAGCAGTGCCTAGTTCCAGGCACAGGACCTTGTCACATATCTCCCTCTCTTTGCCTCACCCACCCTGGATTTACAAGGGGATACATGTTAAAGTAATTCACCCTGGTCCTACAACAGTATTCTTGGTGGTCTACCAACAAGGTGTAGGTTTGAAGGGCATGAAACCACCTCATCACTCTTTGATTGTTCTTTTTGGCTCCGGACAGACAAGTCAGAGAGGCATGGTCAGTGACCAGAGTGAAGCAGCTTCTGGTGGATAATAATCAAGTGCCTCTATGACCAACTGGATAGCTGGGCAATCCAGCTCCATAGTGGTCCAATTCCCTCTCTAGGTTGAAGTTTCCAACTAATGAATAATATAGGCTGTTCGACTCCATTCCTAGTTTGTGAAAACATTGCTCCTAGACTGACTCAAGAGGCATCCACCTGAAGGCTAAATGGTTCCTCAAAGTTCGGCATATAGAAGGTGACATAGGAAGCAGTTCAGCAGATTTAAGGCCTTCTCAGTACTTTCAGATCACTGAATCTGATAAAACTGAAATCTTTTAAATTGATCTGTCAGTGGGCCAGTGATGATGGAAAAGCTTGTTATAAACCTTTGATAGTAGCATCCCATGCCCAAAAAGGCATGTAGTTCTTTAGTTGGAATGGGATGGTCTTTAATGTTTCTGACCATAGCTGCTTGTGTTTGGACAGTTCCGTTCCTGAATTGAAAGCACCAATATTTAACTGATAGTAGGGTGAGAGGACATTCTACAGAATTAGCTGCAAGTCCAGAATTTTGAAGACTTTGAGACACCAAATTAAAATGTTTTGTATGCTCTGCCCAGGTGTTGCTGTAGATCACAATGTCATTCAGGTATACCCCCGGGAAGTCAAGGTGGGGCTGTGAGCACCACAACCCCTCCACTCTGTAAGGAAGCCAGTTCCCCATTAAGACTGAAAGGCAGTACCATGAAATAAAAGGGAACAATGTGACTGTATATTCTTGATCTTCAATGGGATCTGCAATATTCCTCAGTTAGATAAAGGGGATGTGCATGGAGAGCAAAGCAGAGCATGGCCTGCGGTCGTTCTGGCTTGCTGGAGTCTTTTCTCGAGTGCTATTGCTGAGAGGAGAAGCTGTACTAACTGCCAGGAAGAAGCCATAATAATAACATTATATGAGTAGAGCGCAGCACGGACAGGGAAGCAGAGAGTGGTCTGCAGTGGTTCTGGCTTGCTGGAGTCTTTTGTCCAGTACTATTTTTGAGAGGAAGAACCGTGCTACCTGAAAGGAAGAAGCGCCTATAACAGCATTATACACTTGAGTGCGGCACAGAGAGCAAAGCAGAGATTGGTCTGCAGTGGTTCTGGCTTGCTGGAGCCTTTTGTCCAGTACTATTGCTGAGAGAAGGAGCCATGCTACTTGAAAGGAAGAAGCCCTTATAACAGCATATAGGTGCAGAGCAAGGCACGGAGAGCAAAGCAGAGAGTGGTCTGCAGTGGTACTGGCTTGCTGGAGCCTTTTGTCCAGTACTATTGCTCAGAGGAGGAGCTGTGCTATAACAGCATTATAAGTGTGTAGAGTGAAGCAGAGAGTGCTCTAAAGTGGTTTTGGCTCACTGGAGTCTTTTGTTCAGTACTATTGATGAGAGGAGGAGCCGTGCTACCTGACAGGAAGGAGCCCGTATAAGAACATTACACATGCAGAGTTCAGCACAGAGAGCAAAGCAGAAAGTGGTCTGCAGTGGTCCACAGAGGACTGACGAGACTGAGAAACAGAATAATAGAACCTGGGGAGGACTGTCGAGAGCCTTGATTTAGTTCCATCAGCGTTGTGTCCTGGATGCAACCTTAGACATCATGCTGGAGAGGTAAGCAGATGACTCTGTGATTCGCCCCCTCTTTGCAATATCGCCTCTGACTAAACATAAAATGTTATGCTACGACCACATACATGTTGAAAACAAATTACAGACAAAAACTGAGAAGCCACTCAAGCTCTATGATTATTTCACATTCATTAAATAGAAATATGCGTTATCAATAAGCCAATAAATTGCCTAGTGTCGGGCTACAAGGGCAAACACATACGGAGGAGGAGTTGGTGCAGATTATATGCACTGACCTGGGAGTACAGGTGGAAAAACAGGCTACGCCACTAGCACCAACCATCATAATAGCACCTCGGGCTATGGCTATGGCTACAGACTGAGTAAATAACTACAGTTCAGAAGCTACTTGGCAGCTAAAATGTGTGCAACCCCAATCGCTGGTCATAAAATAACAGACTTTGTTCTGCAAGCGGGTTCAAGTATGGAGATAAGACGTTTTGAACCGTTAAGGGCATGTCTTATGGAAGGTACAGTGAATATGACTGATTATGGTATACTAGAAGGGATTGGTAATAGTGGCTGTTTTGTATCTGAGTTTGATCAAGTGAATATCAGAGAGATCAAGGAAATGGATGAGCAAGCCGATAAAAGTGTGAATGTTCTAATACCTGATGGTGCGATTAACTAAGAGACTACTCCAGGATTATCTTTGCAGCTAATTGAGCTAGTTTCTTCCAGTAACCTGGCTCAAGGTCTGGATGTTAGTGGGCACAAAGTACTGCATCATACATTAAAGGTGGCGCACAATCAAATTAAGCTATCATCACCGTCTATCTCGGCATTCAATCCTATATCAAGTGCATCAGTAGAACTTTATGATAA
Source organism: Ambystoma mexicanum (assembly GCF_040938575.1). Lineage (NCBI taxonomy): Eukaryota > Metazoa > Chordata > Amphibia > Caudata > Ambystomatidae > Ambystoma > Ambystoma mexicanum. The sequence goes on from NC_090927.1 coordinate 792,175,654, forward strand.
TATTCGAGATGAAGTGAAAGCCCATACAATAATCCTAAATGAGCTCAACATAAAAATTGATATTTTAAGCAATTGGGCTTTCACGGTGAAGGCAGCTACATAGTAATATTAAATAAGGTGTGGAGAATATTGCAGAAAAAGACCAGGATCATGTAATGAGGGAAGTGAGAAGAGATGAGGATGCACAGGTTGGAAGAAAGTCTAAAAAGGCATTGAAAACAATCTAAAAATTGAAGGAAAGATCAATTGAGGAGTAACTTGAGAAAGTTCCTTAATAACCATCATTTTACTGAGGAAGAGGCCAATAGTGCTGCACCTGTGGGACCACGAGATGTTATTGGAGATTTAGTTAAACAAAGTTAACAGCTACATACAGATAGAGCTATTCAAACTGAAATGCAGCGTAAAGAGTGTATTGATCCAATTCGTACTAAACCAGTTGGCCAATCATTGAAGTTCAGTCTGTGAGAGTATTGGTAGATCCTGAATGTGAGAAAGTTGACTCTCCCTCATTGGCCAAAATGCTAAATAAGACAGTGCAACGCATGCAGTTGAGGGATGATCAAGATTAATTGATATGACTTAGTGGACCACCATTAAAAGTCCTGGAACATCATCAGAATTTGTTTTTTAAACAAAAGAAATCTCTGGTATGAGGATGGATGAGGAGATATAGAACAAATCCATAACAAGAATGTTGGGAGACCCTCCAAGTTGCTTAGAAAGGAAGGCTGTGAGCCTCTTTTTTAAAATGTCTATTAGATCTACTACCAAATTTAGGGGCCGATTCATAGAAAAAATGTGCGCCAAAAACCGTGGTGCAAGTTGGCACAAGTGTGAAAAAACAAGCGCATGCGCATGCGTGCGATTCATGTAAGGGCCTGCGCGTGTTTTCCCCGTGATGTGTGCCAAATCCATGCGTGGCGCACACAGGCGCACACGTAATTGCAACATCCTCAGAGGTATTCTTCCCTTCCTCTCCTTCCCCCAGAAGCTCACTGTCTCCCGAGCCCTGGTTCTCTCGAAGCTGGACTACTGTAACAGCCTCTATCTTAATCTGCCTGCCTCCACTCTCCGCCATCTGCAACTAATCCAGAACAGAACTGCAAGACTTGTCCTTGGCCTCAAGCCCAGGGACCGTATCTCTAAGTTCAAAACCCTCTGCATTGTCCACAAGGCCTTCTGGAGCCTGGGGCCTAAATACCTTCAACTCTCTCTTCCTAAATATCTTCCTTCCCGAGCCCTTCGCGCATCCCTCTCCAACTCCCTCAGGGTCAGCCGCTTCTCGAAGCAACAAGCTGGGGGTAGATCTCTCTCCGCGGCAGGGGCCTCCCTCTGGAACAGCCTTTCTGCCTCCCTGAAACTTGAGGAGAACCATCTCCGGTTCCGGAAGCACCTCAAAACCTTCCTCTTTGCTTCTGCTTTCTCTCTCCCTCTCCCCTGCTAAATTCTTCACTGAAACTGCACTGAATCTGCAACTGGGCCACTCTCACCGACCTCGGTCCTGGGCCCAGCCACTCTCCACTTGCACTGCCTCCCTGGCAACCCCTGCACTGCGGGACTGTCTCTGTATCCCTACAGCCCCCCCTTCCCAGCACTTGTCTGCACTTACCTTGCACTTGCCACCAGCTGACCCTATTTATTTATTTTTATTCTACTTACTTTGTACTGCACTTCCCCCCTCCCCTTCCCCTTGCACTTTTTCCCTTCCCCCTACCCCTGCACTTGCGCGGTCTGAATGACACCTGGCCTAGTAGGATTGTTGTCTGTCTTCCCCTTGTTCCCCCCTCCCTGCCTCATCGCGCCTTGAAACACTTGTGTATAGGCGCTTTACAAATGCCATATCATATCATATCATATCATCATTATCATATCATATCCAGAACGCTGTGCGCAACACGCACAGTGAAAGCGCACACCGTTAGCGCACACACAAAAAAGGGGGCGGAATGTGCGGAATGGGGAACAACGGATGGAAATAAGGGCGTAACTGGGGATGTACTGCTGGGAAGTACATGGAACGCCCACATGCACACAAACCACACGTATTCATGGAATCGAATAGGGGAAACCCACACACGGCCAAAGACATGAACAAGCCCAAACACTTCTGCAACACGAAGGCAGGCGGTAGCGTCCCTGCGCATTACAAAAGTGTGCGCAAACAACAAACATGATGAATGTCCCATTCTGTTGCCCCTTAGAGAAATGACGTGTCACGCAATGCACAGGCATCCCATAAAAGCAAGAAAAAGAGATAAGCGACCCCTGTACCCCACGTGCATGTAAAAACACACACGCAGTACGCTGTGGCAGCCGGAACCCAACAAATACATACATGATCAACACACAGGCTAGTATGGGAAAAAAAGGGGTACGCAACAAACAGGGACACCTGCAGTGGGAAAAATAGCATGTGCGACTCACCGTCTGCCTTGCGTGTAGAAGAAGAACGCGTAGCCAACACCCACCCGCTGTGAAGTAATCACGTGTGAACCCCAACGCCTGGAAAACACACGCACTGCTTTCCACGAAGAGCATGTGCAGAGCAATGGAAACCCACGTGGGACCCTCAACCCGTGCCAGGGAAACGCCTGCGCGTGTAACGTCACATACGCGCTTACGTGCTAAGGGCCTTTCCTCGAATTACACACTGACGTGCAGTTCTTTCATGTGCCAAATCACTCCGTATCAAGCTGGCCACGCGACAAAACACAGAAGACCACGCTCCTGCCCAGAAAGCTGAATTACTGCCCCCCAGAGGCCCGAGCAGCCTCCCACGAGCCAACTGCTGCTGCCTGCCTGCCTGCTGCTACAGTGCCCTGCCATTTGGTGCCTGCACATCTGCCATCTGCAGGGGTCCAGTTGCTGTGACCACCCCTGCTGGAACAGAAGACTCCCGACTGGTGTTCCATCACTCCACAGCCCAGCCCCAGGACCCAGTTGCCCGCCCACACCTGCCTCGGGGGTTGCCATGTCCGACACAACACCGTCCAGCACCAGTGGCAATCCCCCACCACAGAGGCAGAGGGCTACCAGCTTCATTGAAAAGGAAGTTGGTATCCTGGTGGAGCAAGTTCTGGGGCATTATGATGCCCTCTTCACACCATCGTGTGCCGACAAGGAAGGACGGGAGAGGATCTGGAAGGACATAGTGGGTGCCATCAACGTGCAGGGGGTGGCACTCCGTGACATCAAACACGCCCTGAAGCGCTGGGAGTTCTACAAGTCCAGGACCCTCAAGAAGGCCTGGCGCCACTTGGAGGCAGCGGATGCAGTGGGGCACCGGGCCCCGCTTACCACCCAGCAGATGAGGGTCCTGGAGTGCATTCGCCCAGTGCTTCATCACCAGATCCTCAGGATGCAGGCCCGTCTGGAGTCGAGCGGTAAGTGCCCATGCATTCACGTTTGAAACTGTGCATGTTGAAGCATGGTGGTAGTTAGCTACTCGGCTGCATGTGTGACATGGGTCATGTATGGATGTGTGTGTACTGGGAAATTATGGTGCTGCATGTGCGTCTAGTCAGGCGTGACCCACATGGATGTTGTATGTGTAACAATGCATCATGCTGAGCAGCATGTGGAATGCACACATGTATGCATGCCTGTGCCTGTACTTTGAGATGTTTGGGGTGTGAGAGATGTGTGCTGCTCTCATAGACATGCATGATGCACATGTCCGTGTGTCAGAGTAGTGTGACCGCCATGGATGCATGACACATGTCCGTGACGATGTGTTGAATCACTGATACAGCCTACTCATCCTTGTATCCACTGTGTCTGTGGGCATACGCGGCCAGATGCATGACCCTCTGGTGATGCGTGTGCATGTGATCAGCATGTCCCATGATGCATATGAGTTTCAGACCACCATTGGATGTTTCTACGGTGCGGTGGACATGGATGCAAATTATTGTTGCATGTGCCATGCCGGTTCCTGCATGTGTGTTGCCTGCACTGACCCATGTGCTGTGGAGGGACATGATGGAAGTGACGTTTGACAGTGCCACTCATGTGCTATTGCTTCCTATCTAGGGGACTATTGTACAGTACCCTGATGCTTGTGTTCTATGTCTCCCTCTACACAGCGGCGAGTGAAGAAGAGGGCGGAGATGGCGCTGTGGAGCAAAGCGGCGGGGGTGCCTCCACCACCCGGCGACGCAAGGCCCAGTCACCCTCCCAGGAATTACCATCATCCGGGAGCGAGGGGACTGGTGCCGCGTCTGGCACTACGGCTGCAGCGGAAGGGGCAGGTGAGCCCCCACAGGGGCTTGCAACGGAGGAAGACGGTGTGGAGCCATCCAGGTTGGTGGTGTGCATAGAGGCCGCTACTGAGCCGCATATGGGGAATGGTAGGGTGGTACCATTGGTGAAAGTGGTGCAGTCCAGGGGTAGAGGTAGGAGGCAGCAGAGGTCGCCGTGGAGGGGCCTGTGCATGTCACTGTCCCTGACACTGTGGACCCTGGGGCATCCCTGCTGGCACCACCATGCACCAGCAGGGATGCTCCATCCCAGGCCCGTCTGCAGGTAAGGGGGAGGTCCACATCATCTGGCACTCCCCTACCTGCGGACGAGGGGACCCGTGACCATATGGAGTCCGTCCTGATTGGTGTTGCCTTGTGCACACGTGGCATTCGTGATGATGTGCATGCTTCCTGGATGGACCACGCACGTCATCACGAAGAGCTGCATGCCAACGTGCACCAGTTGGGAGGGGCCATGGTCGGGGGTTTCCTACATGTGTCGAGCACTCTGGAGGCCCTCTCCTCCTCTGTGCAGACTATGCCCCAGTTGTTATCCATGCCGTCTTCCGGCCCAGATGCCACCAGGGACCCCTGTGGACCTGCCCCGACCAACGCAGCCAGCTCGGTGGAGATCCCACCCCTGCCACAGTCAGGAGTCGAAGGTCCAGCAGGGCTGGACACCCCAGCAACTGGACCCCAGCAGATGGAGGATGTGCCGGCATCATCGGGCAGGACACGTGCATGACGGTGCCGGTGGATTCCATCAGCCCGGATGCCATCGTGCTTGCAGAGGCAGTTGCATCAGAGGCAGCAGCATGCTCAGCGTGGGAGGCATCATGGCTCGGGGCCATCAACATCAGAGGGGCAGGCATCGGCCGGAGGGCAGGAGGAACCTGGAATGGAAGTGTCTTCCGCGTGGCAGCGGTAGACCAGCAGATAGACGCGGAGTGGCGGTGGGTGGAGGAGGCACAGCTCACTATGATCAGGGCGGAGAACTCCCTGCGCAGGGCATTGAGGCGGGCTGAGTGCCTCGAGGCAACTCACAGGGAGTTGGAACAGGCCATGACTGCATCCCTGCAAGACCTCGAGGACAGGCAAGAGGCCCGCCTCCGGGACATCGACGTGGAGTTCGATGATGCCCTGGCCCGGAACATCACAGAGTGAGCCATAGGACTTGCCCGCCGCATTTGTATATAGTTCATTAGTCTTAGGTTTCCTTTGTTTTTCATTTATTTTGGAGTTAATGGACATTGCTCCACTTCGTGTATATAGTTTTTTCTTCGTAGGACTTTTTTTTAGGTTTCCTTTTGTTTGTAGATCATGGACCATTTGGACTTCCATTGTATATAGTTGCAGACATGTACATACTTTCTTTTTCTATATTCCCATGGATCAATGGTATTTTTTTCATTTGGATTATGTTTTTATTATGGACATTGGCAATGGACCACCTTTTGATAGTACATGATTTAGCTTCCTTTTACTTCATTGCATTTACACATTTGTTTTTCTAAATCTGTCATTGTACATTGATTTTCATTTTAAAATTCCTCCAAGTCAGTTCATTATGTTTTTAATACATTTTTTCTAACTTCTAAATTGGTGTTGTGTTCGGTCATTGGTTTTGTGCATGTCTCATTGAACATTTCCTCAGTCATGTGTTGCCACTTTGTGGCTCCGTTGTGCCTTCCTGCATGGGCATGGTGGTTCATTTAGACTATCATGGCATGGGTAATTTGGGAGTGGGTTCAGTGGATGGTTACATGCTTGGACTGGGGGGCAAGGGAGATTAGGGTTGGATTTAGGGACATTGGTCTGTTTTGTTAGGACATTTTGTTTGTTGGGACATGTGTCAGGGCCTGCTGGCTGGTGCCCGTCACAGCTGTGTGAGTGGCGGTGCAGGGGGACATGAGTGGGGGCCTGCTGGCAGGTGCCCGTCACTGCTGGGTGGGTGGGGGTTTAGGGGGACATGAGTTGGGGGCTGCTGGCAGGTGCCCGTCACTGCAGGGTGGGTGGGGGCACAGGGGGACATGAGTCGGGCCTGCTGGCAGGTGGCCATCAATGGTGGGTGGGACATGTGTTGGGGCTCACAAGTGCATGCTGCCATGTGGGCTGCCTGTGGGGCATGTCCAGGGTGGATGGGCTGCCTGTTGGGCATGCCCAGGGTGGATTGGCTGCCTGCAGGGCATGGCCGGGGTGGGATGCCTGCAGGGCATGGCCAGGGGTGTAGGGTAGTCCCCCATGGTGTGGGCTGCTTCAAGGGCCTGGGGAGGGGGCACACCCAGCAGGACCCACACTGCTATATCGCGTGTAATACTCCAAGCACACCCCTCAGAATACACATACCCCACTCGCGCATGGAGTATCACGTGTGAAACTTCCTGCACACCCCAAAAATACACGTACCCCGCTCGCACAGGCCCTATCTTGTGTGAAACTCCCCACGTACCCCCCAAATACATGTACCCCGCTCGCGCATGGAGTATCACGTGTGAAACTCCCTGCATACCCCCCAAATACACGTACCCCGCTCTCGCATGGAATATCACGTGTGAAACTTCCCGCGCACCCCCGAAATACATGTACCCCACTCGCACAGGCCCTATCGCGTGTACCTCTCGCACTAGCGAAAACACGTGTAAAACTCCCTGTGCATGCCTCAGAATACACGTACCCCTCTTGCGCTTGTGAAAACACATGTAAAACTCCCTGTGGACCCCTCAGAAAACACGTACCCCGCTCGCGCTAGCGAAAACGTGTGTAAACCTGCCCGTGCACCCCTCAGAATACACGTACCCCTCTCGCGCTAGCGAAAATGCATGTGAAACTCCCCACGTACCCCCCAAATACATGTATCCCTGCTCGCACAGGGCCTATCGCAAAAGAAACTTCCCGTGCACCCCCGGAATACATGTACCCCGCTTGCACAGGCCCTATCGCGTTTGAAACTCCCAGCGTACCCCCCAAATACACGTACCCCGCTCTCGCATGGAGTATCGCATGTGAAACTTCCTGTGCACCCCCGAAATTCGTGCAGGCTGCCCATCCACATCCTCATGCCCCACAGGCAGCCCATCCACCCTGGCCATGCCCCACCGGCAGCCCACACCACAAGGGGGTCTTTTTCCATGCAATTTACCTGGCGCAAGCGTGGTACGTGTATTCTGGGGCGTGCACGGGGAGTTTTACACGCGTTTTCACTAGCACAAGAGAGGTACGTGTATTCTGGGGTATGCGCGGGGAGTTTTACATGTGATGGGCCTGGTGCGAGCAGGGTACGTGTATTCTGGGGCGTGCGCGGGGAGTTTTACACGTGTTGTCGCTGGTGCGAGCAGGGTATGTGTATTCCGACGGGTGTGCAGGGAGTTTTACACACGTTTTGGCTGGCGCGAGCGGGGTATGTGTATTCTGAGGCGTGCGCGGTGTAAGTGACTTCAATTCAGCACTCCAACTAAGTCAATGCCTAGTCTGGGATGCCCAATGGAAGCCCTTATTTATATATTTTTAGGACAAGTTCATACATCTGGATGATGAACCCTTATATAACGCCCCTCTCTTTGAATCCCCCTGACCTCACTGAGCCAAGAAGTAGGTTTGTTTTGCAAATTAAAAGATTTATTTGAAAAATTAAACAATATATATATATCACACTTTTATGAATAAATTAATATTTGATAGCACTCTTATGAATATGACAGTGATTAACAGTGGATAATATTACAGTAGCACAATTCTTCAATTACTTAGGAGTTGGTATAGAAAGGATAAGGTAGCAGAGAATACTTTGTATGGTTTCAAGGAAAAGCAATGATGGAAAGAATGCAGCACAGAATAAACTGGATATGGTTCCAACAAGAGATAATCTGATCACTTTTTCCTCACTCCCCCCCCCCTATGCAATATGAGGAGATGGAAATGAGGGCACACAGGTTTTCAGGAATACAATCAGAAGCAGTTCAGTTCCCGTTTCCCCCAGCAAGCTTAGAGAAACAGGGATGATTTTAAAACACAGGCCAAATACTTTTACATGTGATTTGCAACGAAGTGAAAAATATGCTAAAAATGATTTTAATTTCCTATAGGAGATTCAGGATAGGTGACAGCTACTTTGAATTAGTTCAGGTCAACACTAGAAATGATTCAGGAATGATTATCAGAGTGAAACGAAATTCAGCAGTTGCAAGCAAGAAGCAGCTATTTTTTTACAAGTGGTGAAATGGAGTCAAATTGCAATTCGTGGCATTTTTTCAGAGTGCGTCGATCGCGATTATGGAAAAACTATAAGGAGTTGAAATGTGTGGTTCAAAAGATGCAGACGTTTTTGTGGAGGTAGATTTTCAGAAATGAAGTAAAGATTCAGAATAACAAATGACACTTTCACAGCTTTGAAATCACAGAATGGACACACAATTTCTATGCAATTCTAAATAGGTTGAAATGGATGGGATGAGATTATTTTAGACTAAGAGATGACTATGCACAGATCTTGCTGGATACTCACTCCTAGTTTTGGACTGGAATGGGCCTTGGACTGCACTCTCGCCACAGGACGGTCTCTGCCACTGGTTCGGCTCACAGCGTGGCCTCTGGTCTGGGTCTGGCACTGCACAGCGGTCTGGTCTGGTCTGCTATCGGCACTGCACAGCGATCTGGTCTGGGTCTGATGGGTTCTGGATACAGCTCTGATTTCTGGGTTTTATTCTGATGTGCCCCTTGGAAGTCTGGGGTAAAATCAGTTTGCAAGATTGGAAGGCCAGCTGAGAAGAGTTCAGCTTGCAGTATGCCCTCTGCTTCAAAGTTCTGTAATGTGGAGTCTGGTTTTCTTGTGCAGAGTGCCCCGCCAATGTTCAGGTGATGAGTGAATCTGGAAGTCCCCCACTAAGACTTGCCATCCTTACTTATAGCAGAAATTGCATCACCAAAATGGGTGTGTGCGTGGGCATAACTAAGCCTGCCCCTCACAACTTATCATTGGCCAAATTCTCCTCTCTCCCTTGATTGGGGGAAGGAACTGGAGTGTCATTGTGATGAGGTATGTTTATGGGTCAGAGAATCCTCCCCTTGTCACTTTGCACACAAATCTATTTTTGATTCAAATGCATATTTATCTAGGTACAATTTTTCTTATATTAAATGTCCAGTTAACATATTTTCTGTAGCACCAAACCATCCGATCCCTGTCTTTGTAAGATGTTGTCTCCACTTCTGACAGAATTCTGCCCTTTTCATCCAGAACACAATATCTCAATTTTTCCAGAATTTACAAATATGTGTGCAAGGAATGTGGGCATCAGATGATGAAGTGTCAGATTTTTAGCATACAGACATTTGGAGTAATACCCTATTTTCCGCTACTACCTCCCAGAACATACCACAGAGTCCTAACACCTCTTAAAATGTGCACAGAAAAATCACAGGAATAATGATATTATTTATATAATTTTGACAATTTTGTACTATGAATTATCCATCTTTTTAAAATTATGCTCTGGCCCAGATGGGTGTGGTTAAGTCCCAAAGCACATGGGGGAATTTCTTATTTTTCCCCGCCTCCAAGCTCAGCTGGCTCACAGGGGCAGTGCCCCTCCCAGTTCCCTCCAAGAGGAAGCCATTTACGACCTCCTGATTTAGCAATTGCTTTGAGCCAAGGGAAGTTCATTGTTCTGTTTCCCTGCAGTCCCAGGCACCCCTCCCCTGATTCAATCAGAGAGGTGTAATCTCCTTTTGGTGGGGGCAGCAGAAGGCAGGCCAGGCCTGTGAATGCAGTTGCTGGGCAAGTTTCAACTCCTTTTGGGGGTAGTTGCCGGGCAGAATTCAATCCCTTTAAGCCAGGCTTCAACCGTCACTTTTGTTCCAATTTTTCTTCATTCAAATCAAACTTACAATGTTTACACATGCAGCTAGAACGCTGATTCTAAGTTCAAAACTATGACATTTAAACAGTTGCAACCTATGTGACACTCAAAAGTAGGTCACTCATTTATTTTAAACATTTTGATTTTAGTGGCTTTAAATCCAATTTCACTTAAGCTGCTGACATCCACAGCTCAGCCAGTTTTGCTATGAAAGTTATTTTAGGCTCTTCATCTTTCCAGATTTTGTATGCACACAAGACTTCATTCTACCAGACATCTGCTGGTGTTCAGTAACATTTATGAATATCTTGCAATGTTTGAAATAGGCATTTTGAGCTTGCATTCAGAGAAACAAAGGTGATTTCAAAGCGCTTTTTGAGCTAACAGGCACTGCTGTTTTTCCTTTGGCACCACGTTTCACTCATGGCGCTTCTGGCCCATCACGCTCGCACTGTTGGGTGGCAGGTCAGGCGACCATTTTGGTGTGCGCAAAAACTGCATGGTTTTCCTGGATTCTGGCGCAAATGTGGGCTTTTCGGCCATCTTGGATTTTCTAAACCCACAGCACCAAATGTTGCAGCATAATAACTCGGACATGGGTCAATACACCTGACAGCGGGGAGTTTTACATGCGTTTTTGAGGTTATGGGGCTGTATGCTGGTTCACTGGCCTTTGCGCCAGGTACTGGATTTGTGCGATTTGTTTGGTGCACGGGGCAGGGTTGGGGGCGTAACTGGCACTGCTGCAGTGTCACTGCGCCACTCTGTGCCACGGCTGCTTATGGATGTTTTAATCCATGAATACGCTGTGCTCCTAAATGGGTTTTGGCGCACGCGGCTGGCGCAGACTGCTGCATGCGCACTCTGTGCGCCAGCCGCGTGCGCCACTTGTGTGCTGATTTCTATGAATTACCCCCTTAATCTTGTGGAAAGTCAGTCACAAACTGGGAATTGGGAGGAGAGACTGAACTCTAAACCAAATGTATTAGAGGGTCAAACACAAACTGAGATTTTAAGGTATGTAGACCCATTTCTTGAGTGTCCCTTATCATTAGAACGGGATGTAGGAGATAGAGAACGTCTTATGAGAATATTTGGGTTGGAGGCAGAAAAACATATATTAGGCGAATATGTGAATCGGAGCCCCATCCAAAATCCTCACATACGGTATTATGTAGATCTTCGGTGGGTAGTAGTTTGAGAGTAAAGGAGGTGGTTGAAGAAAGAAGACAGTACTTTGAACCTAATCCACACTTGAACTTGAGAATTGCATTAAATCGCACAGGTATACTGAAGTTGATGCGTGAAATGCCAGCATTAGATTGGATTTCATTTTCAGATATAGATTATGTCAGCTTCCTGAATGAGGTAAGTACGGACATAGTGGAGGTATTCTGGAGATCCTCCTTTGTTACCAGGTCTATCCTTGTCAAAAAGGAGGAATTATTCAAATTAGGATATATGGTCTACAAAGAGAGGAAGGAGGAAAAGTCTCTGACACAAGACTATAGTTGTTCATTGGGTGGAGGGGAGCATAACAGAGCTAAAGATGGAAAGACGGAAGTTAGAAAAAATGATATGATAGGTTATTTATAACGTACTTAATACCCAGAAGTTTCTAAGTGCGGACCCGGGGATCGAACGTGGGTTGCTCTGTGTCGTCTTGCTTCCAAGGCGTGCACGTTGCCGCTGAGCTATCCTCCCGAGAAATTCAAATGATATGAAAGGTACAGAAAATCTTGTGGAATGGATTAGTAATGTGAAGGATGATGAGGACCAAGCAGATTGGGCTTGACTGTTGGGTATTTTGAAATGGGAAACTACAAAAAGAGGTGAACCTGTTAAAGATCTCTAATACTAGATGAAACTCATATTCTACATTTTTGAGCAGTATGACATAGTCCTTTTTCAAGAAACATGGCTCTTGTTAAATATCTGGTTAAATGGTTTCACAATTGTTCAACAAGTAGCAACCTATATCAATGGAGGAAGACCATCAGGTGGTTTATTGATTGTGACTGGGAATTCTAAAATTAAATCTATAGTTGTCAACTCAGAGAATATCCCGGGTATCTTGGCAGTAGCAATTAATGTTAACATGAAAGGGGAACATTCCTGTATACTTATAGTGAATTTGTATTGGAATTCTGCTGTTGCTAAAATCGATGTCTTCTTAGAAGAAATATCAGAAATTGTGGCAGTTTGGCTGAATATGGATGAAGCAAATATGGTATTGGCTTCAGATCTAAAACTCCCATTGCGATCTGAGCCCCAGCAGTAATATTGATCACTGCACTTTTAGAGGTAAACAATTGAGAGCCTTGTTTGAACAGTGGGATTTGGTCATATCAAATGGAAATGTGAGAGGTGATCTCATGCCAAATGTAACATGGAAAAGTGGAATTAAATCCTCTATAATTGATTACATGATTTTGTCTAAAACAATGTTTGATGAATGTAACTTGTTTATGGTAAAGGATACACCCTTAAGCGATCACATTATGTTGTTAGTGAAGATTAAATTAAGTTAAATAAATCACTATGTCACAAGAATTTGAGTGACAATTGTGGAGATAATCGTATCAGGAAATTTAAGAAAGGGGGTAGGACACTTGTGAAATAACTGGAGGAATTATGTAAATAATTTTACTAATGTAGTGTTAAAATCTACTGTACCAGTCGAGCGTTAAAGGATTTTGTTAGGAAAGATTTCATCAATGTGTAATTTTCTGACCATTTGTGGACACCCAACATTTTGCCTTTGTTTGGGTATCCTATCCTGACTTTTTCCAGTGGAGCACAGCCTTCAGCTGCGCTCCCCTGGGCTTTTGCTTACTTTTTATGGGGAAACTGACACATCCTTCAGGCTGTCAGTACTGGGAAACTTTGTTTCCCTTAGTCTTCGACGATCTTGCCATTTCTTGGTAACTTTTTAACAATGCACCTTCCAGTACCGTGCACTGGGGTGCCTTTTGTTTTTTTTGGCCCTAGACATCCTCAAAGGATTTTTTGGTGATTGTACAAGTGTGCCCGGGATGAACTGGTAGTAGCAGTTACTATTTATAAGTGATTTACTTCTTTTTACAGGATCACATTGTGTTTACCACGTTTGGTTGAAGATTGTGGCCAGGTCCGATAATGGCCGAGCCACAAAGTCTTTTGGTCTGTCCCATGGCCATTTTGTCCATTGCCTTCACCCAGGTTGAGGATTCTGTGTTTTCTTTATTTAGGTGAGCAGTCTCGTGTGAAAACCGATCTGTTTCGCAGGCTTCTGCATGTCATGTGTGTGTGCACAGGAAGCGGGCTGGGACTGTCTGGTCCCTAATCCACACTTCTGATGACAGGATGTCTGAAGTGCCTGAATTACTGGGACCACCGTGGACCATGATTGGTCCACGACTGGGATGCCCGAATTAGAGCAGATCTTTAATTGGAAGTCCTTGATTTTGGCTTGAAGCTAATCTTAGATAAGAGAAGGAGCTCTGCAACTATTCCAGGTTGATCACTTGAGTTCTCCCTGAACCAGAGAAGGAGCCAAGTAAGTATACTTCAGAGCATGAAGAAACAGACTTGTGAAACCATCAGAGATGCATTGGAAGGTTTTGGCACCCTTCACCCTGTGTTATGCCGTTGGACATTTGTTTTCTTCATTGATCAAGATTGTCTTTAATGGCGCTTCAACCCTTTGGAGTAGTGGGAACAACTACTCTCGGTGACCCCTGCTTACCCACCAAAACAGCCCTCTTGGAAGTTTTCCTGGGCCATCCAGTGAATTGTCCAGCTCTGCCACTGGGTAACCGACAGAATCTCAGCTGTCTCGAGTTGCAAGCGGATGGTTGGGACATTGCTCGATTGTGTTCCCATGCCCTCTCCTGCCAAATTTAGTAAGCCTAGCTCATCTGGGTCATGAATTAGGAGGGTGCATTATGCTGCACAAATCTGTGATTCCTGCATCACTACCTGTTGGTGACTGTCACTGTAGGTGCCTTTCTGACCTACCCTGCTGTGCCCTGATGCCTCCTGCACCAGAATTTTCTTTGTCTCTCCTTTCAAAGCTGAGAAAAGTAACTGTCCTGTCACGGATGTTCGTTTTATGCTACAGCCACTGAGAGCTGGAGAGTCTCAAAACTGCAGGACTCAAACCTACTAGCGGCCTTAACTAAACTGGCAAAATCTGGTCCGGACTGTGCCAAGGGTCGGTGAGTACTTGCACCACTTACCGGTGGCCCCCTGGCACAACTGATCTCTTTTACGCATGAATATCCCTGAAAAGGCCCTAGCTAGTCTCACCTTTTGAAAACTGCTTTTCTGCCAAGGGCAGACCCTACACGAATAGTGGGAGCCAATTCTTCATGACTTTAAGCCCCTTCCTGAATCGCTACAGCTCCCTCAAGAAGACCCAGGTTTTTTTTTGCCTGCCCAATCATGCGTTTTAACGCACAACTGTGCAGTTGAGCACAAGGCTCCCCACTTCTTCGGGCTGGACTGCGAAAAGTTAGGGAATGACTCTGAAGAATTATCTAATGCTCCTAGTGTGCTAATTCCTCACCCTTTTCCTTACAGTTTGTAGTTGTGTTTTACTCCTTTGTCGCATTAGAAACATATTGTATATATATTACTTACTATAGGAATTGTGTGGTCATTGTTTTTATATAACTGAAGTTGACTTCTTTCAATTGTTCCGGCCGACAAAACTTTGTATATCTATTTTGACCATAGACTTGTGTGTGCTCATTGTGGACTTCCGATCACTCTCACCCCGTGAGACTTAGTCTTGACCACCTGCCAAGCTACCTAGATTGGTCTGGCTTGTCCAGAAGGTTCCCCTGTTCCACTAAAACTAGGGCGACCTCCTAAACCTCTGCCCAGCAGGTCAGAGTTTAGAAATCCATCTTAACAGATTTCCTATGGGATAGAGAAGAGCCAAATTGTTTGAGGTCTAGTAAAATCGCCCATACTCATATATTTGATGATTGATGTAGTTTGGGCTAAGAAGAAAATATATTGACTGCAGCTCCACCAATTGAGGACTAGTGTTGTAGATAATGGGAACTGGTGAGGGTGTGCAAAAGTTGATATCAAACCCATAGACTTTCGATGGTGCAAGCAGACAGGTAGGCTATGCTTTATTCCCTAATTTGAAAGAATTCACATAATTTCTTTAATCATTGATACTGGGAATACTGAAGTTGGCTTGCTTAGCAATGTAGTAAGTGAAGCAAGTTGGCGTTCATATTGGGCATAAATGAGTGGAGTCGCAAGTAATAATGAAAGAATGGGGGAGTCTACATCCCGAAATATGGACTTTGAAATTGAAAATATAGAACGCTTAATATCAAAGGCATCCATTTCTAATGCAGCTGGTCCCAATGGTCTAACAAACACAATATTAAAGTTGAATAAAGAGTTGTGGGCAGGTCTTTTGGCCATGCTTTTTAGATATATTTTGACCCATAGAGCAATGCCAAAGATGTGGAAACAATCTATAGTAGTCCCTATCTTTAAGAAAGGTGCTTGATCGGACCCTGTAAATTAAAGACCAATCACACCGTTAGATGCTGATAGTAAGATTTTTGCTGCCCTGATTCTTCAGAAGTTGAGTAGTTGCAGGCTTGTGCCATGTATTGGAGAATATTATTGAAAGTCCAAATTGGGTTTAGGAAAGGCACAGCCACAAATTTACAGTTTTGAGGGATAATGTGTGGCTAAATAGGGGTTCCTCTTTGTATGTGGCGAGGGTAGATTTCTGCAAAACCTTTGATACTGTGAATCAGCAACCTCCTTGGCAAAAGCTAAGGCGCTGGGAAATTCCAACTTCGCTCTTGCAATTCTTGAATATATTCACGATGACACTCAGGCTCAAGCTAAATTAGATGAATATGGTAATTTACCCCATTTTATCAGTATAACAAGAGTTCTTAGGCAGGGATGCATATTGGCACCCTGCCTTTTCAATTTGTATTTAGCCA
The DNA here is from genome assembly GCF_040938575.1 of Ambystoma mexicanum. Taxonomy (NCBI): domain Eukaryota; kingdom Metazoa; phylum Chordata; class Amphibia; order Caudata; family Ambystomatidae; genus Ambystoma; species Ambystoma mexicanum. Next base: position 792,191,722 of record NC_090927.1, read on the forward strand.
ATCTCATTGAAGCTTTAAATAAGGTAACCTTTGTTAGCCCTAAGCTATGAGGGCAATGAATTAGCTGGGTGGCGTATGCAGATGACATTGCCCTGCTGGATGAAACACCAATAGGTCTGCAGCGGTTACTTACGGCTTTGGCTTAATATGCTGGAAATAATTACCTAATCATAAATCAAAAGAAGAAGTGAAATGTTATTAATTTTGTTAAACAACCTAAAAAAAGGTCGACATTTTAAGTCGTCTACTGATAATGTACAAATAGCTTCATTGAGAGAAACTATATATCTAGGCTTCATGATCACAGCTCAACCGAGAGGAGGAAACTATTGTAAAGATTAGAGAATAACATTTTCCAGCTGGTTTATCAGATGAAGAAAATGTATCACAAGTACTGTCAGTTCTCAATTAAAGTATTGCTTAGATTTTATATTGGTAAAGTAGTTCCAGCGATCCTGTATAGGTCTGATATAGAGCCAATGTCTTATGAGTTGACGTGGAAGAGAGTGGAAGGTAGATTATGGCAAAAAACCACACAATTTCCCGCTATCAGTCCCAATAGCGTCATTGTGGTATGAACTCAGCCTTTTGTCTCTTCAGGCCTGGTTTCATTGGTGTGTCGTTTCACTTTTTGGTAAAATAATCTTGCCTGCTAATGCCTCCATGTATGAAGATTTGCAAACAGCTATGCATAGTAAGTCATCTAACTTCCTGTTCAGAATAGAACTATACACAGAATATATCTAAGCTCGTTGTGGAAGACTTGAAAGTGACCTTAACGACAATCCATTGTGGGTGAAAAAATGTCTAAAAGAAATGGAATGGATTGACACTGCGGATAGAACAAGAAACTATTGCTTGCATTCAATCTTTTCACGGGAAGATAAAGCTCTGGGGATTTTAGTTGAATACTTAGACCAATATCCATGTTTTTACTTTTGTGAACTATTTTTATGGTTTTGTCTAAATCGTTTACCCACTGGGCAAATCTTACCTGCTCACTCCAATAATTATTATTTATGTCATGGTGTACGTGGTTACTGTAAGAATCCAGAATCTGTACAGACTCTTATCATATATTAGGACACAATATTTGGGAACTTTCTTAGTGAAAAGCTATAGCGAATCTACAGAGTGATCAGAATGTCAAAAGTAATAGATCTTTTGAATAATATATATGGATAATTTTAATTATGATCATTATTTATTAAGTTATGCTGTATTATAAAAGTGTGGATTGTGATGTTATAATAATATATTTCAATGTTAATATGATGAATTGTTTAATAGTATGGTTGTAAACGTTTTGGGTTATTTTGTGAAAGATCATAGCTTGGTCGCAACACAATAAAAAAAAAAGAAATAGAAAAAAGGGGGTATGATGAATCCAGGGGTAAATATCGGATTCTAAACCGTTAATCAGCCCAACACCTCTAATACACGAGAAGGGATCTGAACAGATTGGAATAACAAGCAAATTATAAACCTCCTCATCCAATTTTGGTAACAAGGATGGAAAGGAAGGTTTATCTCTGAAAGGTCCTGTATCGTTGGTTAATTGCAACACTGCAAAAATACAATTATTACCCAATGATAAAAGGAGTGTTCCGTCAAGGTTGTATTACAAATATCTACTTTATTAATCACAACAGACAGTCTAACAATGTTATGAAATGCAACCCACCCTGTAAAGGAACGCAGAGGACAGACAGTTTCAAAGAAGAAATAGGGATGCACACTGGATACTGACCGAAGGGTAGTCAGGTGGTTACTAACCACAACAGTTTTTTAAGGTTTCTTGGCTTCAGCACAAAGGGGGCAATGGGTTTCAAACTTATTTAGGGGCCTTCTGGGAAGGACTAGGGGGACAGAACAACAATGTACCTTGTGCTGCAGGTGTTCTTGGTGCTCAACAGGGTGAAGATGGTTTCAGGGCACTTTGCACTATTCTGCAACAGAGTTTGAGACAGAAGTCAGCTGCAGGTATCAGGCGGCAAGACGGCTTTGGCGATCAAAGCTAGATGAACGGCTGCAGGCTGGACTACACAGTAGCTCAGGGTCGGGAATCGGTGTCTCAGTGCTGATTGGTGGTTCTGAAGCCATGGATGAGATGTCCGCGATGCCTTTAAGCGACTGCGGCTTGACAACTATCAGCATTGCAGTCGGTTGTGGATCGAGGAACTCAACAGGCTTGAAAAAGTCCTTTAAGGCTCACGATGGTAGATGCTTCTCGAGGCACTTCTCCCAGCTTCTTCAATGTCTTATGTCATCCTTAGGGGTGGACAGTTCAAAGCTGAGGAGTGTATTGCAGGCATCTCTCTTGTCCATGGTTGTACATTCAGACACCTTCTGGCACATGCTATCCAGGAAGCTTGCTGCAGAGCCTTGCAGGGCACACTGTGTGCTGGCTGGGTACCAGTTCTTGAGTGGCTGGAGGGTCTTCTAAGTTCTGATTCTCTCTATGTTCCCTCTGAGAAGTTTAGGGGCGGGGATCTTGCTTCCCTCTTTGGATAACCTGGCCTTCCTTCACTGACGGAAGATGTAAGGGAGACTGTACCTTCAGCCATGGTCCAAGGTTGGGTTCTTCTGTGTTTCTTCTGAGGAAGTCTTCAGATGATCTGCTTAAAGAGGATCTCCAGTCCTCTTTTAAAGCCAAGAGGGCTCCAGTGATTGGTGTAGGCAGAGCTTAACTTAGTGAACCAATGCTGGGGTGCCTACCAACAATCCTCTGTCTGTGCGAGGTCATAATCAGAGTGCTTTGCATCAGGAAAGGGTAAAGGTGTGAAACAGGAAAAAGGGTTGTCCCAGAACTAATATGGTGGAACCCTTCTCTCAACAGAAAGGGCTCTGGACTCACTCCTTTGTGCTACTAGGTTACACCCATCTTCTTGTCTGCTGTGATCAAAGAGTCTCTCTGGTTAATGGTACTCCCTGTGTGGTTCCTGATTAAATCAGCAGATCTCCCTTGAAGATGCTTAGAGACCAGACTCTCTGGCTTCTGCAAATCACATTCTCATACCTATGTATGGGGTCCCCATAGCGGGGGTAGCCTACTGCCACAATAGGCCCAGACATGTCAATTCACTGTCATTGATATGGATGGTGGGAGCTGGATTCAGGTTGACACAGTTACATATGAAAGGTTGTTGGGTTTGGTGTCTCCTTTGTTATCCTCTACAGCCAGGCCCTAGGTGGCCCTCTTTGAAGTACCCCCTCTTGGTATGTAAATCGCTGCCACCAGCTGCAGGGCCTGACAAAAGAGCAGGCTGTTTGCATGGAGTCTTTGTCTGTTAATCAGGCTGACCGTGCCAGGGGGAAGCTTGTCCTCCCCCTTTTGGAATGACATTGTGCCCTCCTCTGTTGTCACTTTCTAACTAAATATGACAGTGGCAGACTGTGCCTGTAGGTTGTGTCAATGCCAGAGTGGACAGGTCTATGCGTTTGTTGAGGTGTGAGCATAGGAAAATGTGTGTGGATCAGCCCCACACAGTTTCCCAAGTCAGGTCTACTGCCATCCATTTATTTAAAAACTTCAAAAAAGCCCAGGTGAGCCCACGCCCTCCATGCAAATGGTTGAATGCTTCTCAGGGGGAATACCCTTGGGCGTCCCAGTCTGCTTGATCATTTTATCAGTCCTGTGCATTGGGTAGGCATCTAATTTTGAGATCTCATTCCCATTTCATAATTTGTTGCAAAACTGCCAACTGCCTTCAGTGGACCTCTGGGGGGCGGTAGGGCCAGAGCCAAATGGACTTTCCAGGCAATGTTTCATTTTAGTGTATGATGTTTTAAGCTCATGCAGATCTTTTGAAGAAGACATCTGAAAAGTGCTGCACGTAGGCTCGTAGGTTCTGTTGTGCCATTAAGGATTTCCAAGGATGCATTTAGGGAGTTCTCATCGGGTTATCACCAGGCCTTAAGGAAATGTATATGATAACACTGGCTGGTCCTACAGTGGCTATTTTGTTCATCCCGAATGCTGTGGTCACTGATCCCCACTGTAATGTTATAGGGCCCATGCCACTGAGCAGTTACCTTGTTTTCTGAGGTTGGCAAAACAATGAAGACCTGATGGCCTACCTTGAACTACATCAGCGGAGTCCCTCACTTTTATAGTATTTCCTGATTCTCTTGTTTCTCTTGTAGTTGCTGTTGGGCAGGGTGTCTGCTGGTTTTAGGAAACCTTGTTTAGCTTGGAAAAACTCACTTGGTCCCATCTCAGTACCTTGATCTACTTCCCATTCTTCCTTCAGAATGTCCAAGGTGTCATAGGGTTCCCACAGTATCAGCTTATCCCCAATCATGTTATTCTCTGATACAGATGACCTAAGGATGTTATTTAAACTCTGATTGAAGTCCTGCACTTAGCAGTCAGTGTGGTGATGGTGAATGGAAGCGCAGAGGGTCTCAATTTATATCCGTCACTTTAGCTCGATCATGATATGAGCAAGTTCCTTTATCTGTGATGATCTCTTTTGGGAACTCCGCTCAAGAAAAGTAGGGTGTCAGGTGTTTTACCATACTCTGTGCAGTACTATGCTCTATGGGGAAAGCTTATGGGTGCTGAATGGCATAATGTAAAATAACTAGGAAATAATGGTTCCCTATGTTGGAGGTAATCAGGGGACCATGATAACTCTAGAAAAAGGTTCCTGAAAGATGAGCAAGGGTTGGAGCAGGGATCTCCCGACATCATTGGGCCAGGAGGATAGCTCAGGGACAATGTGCTCTACTTTGGAACAAGGTAATATTGCCCAACATAGGTTCAATACTTGGTCCCATGGTTAGAAGCTGGAGGAGTCAGGCATTAAGCACGATACAAATGACCAATACAAAACTCATTCTAGGAGGCCTCATTTCAAATGGGACAGTAAATCAATAATCTTTGGATTTGCTGATGCATACCGGGACAGAAAAACTGGCTATGTACTTGTTCCTGGAGTTTTCTAACTCCTTAGTACCCTGCTGAGATGTGGGATTCAGTGAAATCTCGGATGCCCTTCGGAACTGGAGAGGGACTCACAATTGGTGCTGAGTCTGACCAACCCCATTTACATTGCAAGTGACCCGACACAGCAGCACCCTCTTTTCTAAAAAGTAAGGTTCTTCAGTGTTGTACCATCTTCTGAGTAGGTGCCTGTATCAAAAGCTGGCAACAATAATTACCAATAAAGTTGATTACCAATAAAGTTGTACAGCAGCAAGCTCCTCTCTAGATGTAGTCCTGACCCTGGGTGATGGTGTGATTCTGGTATTCAGACATTTGGGTCTCTCTGGGCTGGGCCCACTTCCCACCTGGAAAATAGAAGGAAAGGAACCCCAAGGAATGCCTCTCAGTCCAGTCTAACTCAGCAGACTCTTCTGCTTCAGAGGGGGTGCCTTGCTTGCAGATCAATTGGGCTATCAGGTCCCATTCTTGCTGCCAAACATTTTCAGTCCCGTGATTTAAAATGAAGGCCTTTATTATCCTTCTATAGTCCAGACCAGTGAATCTGGCTCCCACCTCTGTAGCATACCGTGCAGCTGGCTCAGTCATAGGAGCCAGATGTCCAAAGGTCCTCTCCGGAGTTGTGACATTTACACCTGTGGAGATGAGTGTACACCATCTCTGAACTATTTCTGCTTTATCTCTACCCCACATGTCCCATTCCGATGACCCTGGTGTGGCCTGGACAGGTAGTTGAACAACTGCTGCAGTTGTATCAATAATATTTTAGGGGTGGGCCTGAATTCCAGGAAAGTTTCAGTGCATCCCACTTCTGACATCATCCGATAGGAGACCCCCATGGGATGCACAGAAACACTGGAAGGGCTTGTTTACAAACATGTATTGATATATAAGAGAACAAAAAGGTGTGAAAGATAAACCGGAAACCAAGACTCTCACACTGTCTTTGATAATGTGCCCCCTCCTAGTGATATTGCAAGATTCCCAAGGGCTCCTGAACCATTTCTTGTTACCTAATTCCTGTCTTTTGGACAAATTGCAGGTATCACTGCATTATCTGCAATGGGGTAAGAAGGGTGCAGGGGTTATCACTGCTCCTGCTAGCACTCTGCTTTTCCTTAACTCTGGAGTCCCTTCTGCATCAGGTCTCGAGCACCTCATCTCCACCTTAACTCCTCCTCCTCTGCCTCCTTTTCTTGGCCTTGTTCCTCCTCCCTCCCCCTCATGTCTGATAAACTGAAAGTTAATTTTACCCGTTTGACTTTTCCTGGTGATGTCTGTGCTGATATGAGTTCTCCTGTGCTCCCAGCTTGTGCTGAAAACACCCCAGGAAAGCTTTGTAAACACTTGGATTCTTGTTTCCCTGGCATGAAAATCCCTTACCATGTTAACAATGCTTTTGTAACTTTGCTTCCCATAGTGCATTCTCAGTGGGTTGAAAATTACGAATTTGTAACATTGGATCCGTGAAGCTGCAGAATTCACTGTTGGTCCCCCAAACTCTGTGAACAATCTCTTTTGGTGTATCGGGAGAAGCTGCAACTGTATCAAAACAACACTATTATTATCAAACGATGGGAAAGGATATCTTTGCTGGAGCTTTGGGTCTGCTTAGAGAGTGCTCAAGACTCTCTCATCTGGGGAAGGGGTGCATTCATGCTGGTTCTTTGAATGTCCCTTGCTTTGCTCCAGAAACCAGGGTCAGGTGACCATAGGCTCCTCCCCATACCTCACCTGGACCCATCAACCACTGGCTTGGGTGGCACCTGGCACCCAGAGCCATCACTCCCGTAGCTCCTAGTGTCAGAGAGGGGAACTCTTTTGGTAGTGGTTTGAATAGGTGGCAGCACCATGAGAGGACACATGCAATAACTACTAGGGGCCACATCATCTTACATTTCCACTGGTGGTAAATTGAGAAAATCAATTTTGTGTCAGTTTGATTCTTAGGTAAAACACAGCTGAACAAACAGATTCAGTCCCAATCCTCATTTTAGAAAAATATTTGCACCAGTGTAAAAATGAATCAGACTGTTTTCTCTACTGTTTGCTGTGTAAGATATACCAATTGTGTATACTACATTTTTTTCTATCTTCAGCAGCCACCATAGTAAGCAAGACAATCTGCTTTGATTTTCTCCTAGTGAAAACATGTATAGGTTACAGGGATTGGGTAAAACACTTGTTTCTTCCACTCCCTACTATACAACCAGCTCTGTTTATTTGAACATGTGCAACGTTTACATAATCTGAACCTGGGAGTTCTTTTAATTCTGGTGATCTTTTCGGTTCTGCCACTTGTGAAAACTCCTATATTGTTGCCTCCCACATTTATCTGCAATCACATGGCATATTCTTCTTGCTTCAATGATATGGTTAGATATGGTTTTCTGGCTGAAATATACCTCTTTATTGACCACCTCAGATGCCTTCCACTCTCCCTCCAGCACCTCTGTGGAAATACAGCCCTCGGGAGAGCCTCTTATTCTCTCTCCCTCTTTTCTATTATATGCCTCCCACAATTCTCTATTGTCCCTCCTTGGTGTGAATTGGGATGTAGACCTAAGTTGTGAATGCCCCCAACCCCAGACTGCCTTCTCTGTCCTCCCTACCCTCCCTCTTCGTTCCTTTTCGTTCCTTTTCTTTCCCTCTGCCAGGATCAGGAATGAGGAGCATGGCGATAACTGTGAGCATCGGATTGCTCCCTGAGCCATTGTCTGTCAGCCATCTACTCCCTCTTCTTCTGAACACTATCAGGGAGGCTCTGAATGTTGGCATCTGGGCTGTGAATGTTACCTGAGACCCATGTCTGTCCTTGCCTGGTCCAGCCCCTGGAAGCAATCCTAAATGTCACTTCAGTGTTGCAAAAATAATTAAATAAATACATTGCTATTCCCCTCTGTTAAAGCCATGTCTGTGTCTGAGGTTAACTATCATCTGATATGCACATATACTTATTAGTGCATATTGCACCTACCTATGCTTTAGTGATCAACAAGGAAAGTATAGGAAAGCTCAGGTTACTAAGTCAGAATATGCAATACACCACACTACGTGTTTACATTTAAGTGAGTGTTAGTGCACTTCATTGTTGTCATTTTTTTAATTCAATAGTGTAGAACTACCTACATGCCATTCCGTATTTCATACCTTTCACTTTAGCAATATTGAGGGGTCTCAGAATAAGATCCCTGAAATTCAAAGGAAATTAGGGTCAATGTCGCTATTTGCATATCACTCTATAATTGGGACATAGGTACGTGAGGAGTCAGAGAACATGTAATGAGATCACAGGTCTTGGCTAGAGTCCATGGATAAACATAACCCAGTTTTGTGATAACAACCAATTCCCTTGTTACCTAGACCACAATTCTATCATGTTATTGCGAGAACGCATCTGTGTCTATCTCTATTTATACCTCAATCTTCATTGAATACCTATTGCAACCATTAACCCCCTTCTCCCAGGAGATTCATATCAGGGTTTGGCACGCACCTATCAGCATCCTTATGCAGGATCCATTGGCACTTGTTTTTAGACCAACGCGTAGGTAGATAGACAGTTGGCCTAAGACTTGTTTCCCTTTCTGTCTTCAGGTTATAGTCAATCATATGGTCCCTCACAATGTCAGGGGAGCCAGGAATCAAAAGCTGTAAAAAGACTCATCCGGTCTCTCAGAGGCTTTACTTTCAGGCAGCCCAGTGTCGCAGACCGATGTGCCACATCACAATGTGTGGATAGGGCGCCCTCCCCTTGGCTGCAATAAGTGGGCCCCAGATGGAAACCACTTATGTATGCTGCTCTGTGTGAGGCTGTGAAGGCCCAAATTCCTACATGTACCAGTAACAAGTCCCTCTGAGGCATTGCGATAGAAAGAGAGCGCCCTTTTGACTGTTATCTCTGCACACTCTTATCCCTGCCTTCCTATCCATCATATTATCGTAGTAACATACATTCTCCGAATTAGGCTTTTTCTGGTGCACAGGATCCCATCTACAGTAATGCAGTGCTCTCTCTGCTGCTTAGATTTGTAGTGGATCCAACAAATACATAAAACTAAAGATATTTGAAGGCTTCATTTAACATTGTTTATCATGATAGGGTTGGGAGATCCACCTACGTGGATTAGGGCTTTGACCATTAAAAAAACCTGGAAATTCTTCTCCCTGAATCTAAACCCACATTGTCAGCATGAGGTAAAATATTACGTGTTATTGTTCATAATGCAATAGGGATACAGGTCTCCCTCAAGCTCTCTAATGTAATGCACAGTCTCAGAGATATTTGTTATGTCATGCCATGTCTCGATATTTATATAGCAGACAAGAGATACCCACAAGGTATCTCTAGTCCCTTTTTTCTCCATCCTAGGAGATATTTGTACTCTTCTCAATCTAAAATAACCCCTCCTCTCTCCTATTAATAAATAAATTGTGTCTTCTCACCTAAGAGATGGAGTGCCCTTCACAATTTCTGCCAAGGAACCCAAGGTTTCTCCGTGGCCCTGACCCTGCAGTTTCTCCAGGCTCCTGTGCCCCTGTGACCCTCTCAGCCATCTATCCCCTCAGCTGTCCTTGGTCTCACAGCTAGCTGCAGCTGCCCAGCTCGCTGCTTGGTTCTCACAGCTTCTCAAACCGCTCTGCTTACCCAACTCTAGCACGTCTAAGCCTCATCAGCACTCCTGGTTCTCCTTACCCAGAAAGAGGAAAGAAAGCCTCTGCTATACTATTTGGGCACGCTACCTACTTCCTGATTGACCTGGTGGGGTAAGGTTTTTCTTTGCTGTGATCTTATTGGGAGTGAATCTTTGGAGTTAGGTATGTTGGAGGAGGGCTTTAAAAGTGCTGATGTCCTTTTTTAATCTTCACCATGAGTTTCCAGGGTATGACTGGTAAGGAGTCTATAGTTCCCGCTCCCTGGTTTGCTGGTTTAGTCCTAGGTAAGAGGTTTATTTTTGTGCTGCTGAACTCATATCAGCATAAATAGGCTGATTGATCATATATAAATAAACAACAACATTGTTAATCGTCATGAGAAAACCACACCAAGAGCAGAGGAACAGTGATTTTCTGAGCACGTGATCAATTCATTTGACAAATGCCAGGACCCATCACCCTGTTTCTGCATGAACGCACACTCCAAACGTTTGTTTGTCTTCTACATGAATATGAATAGAGTAACAATACGTTACGCTTCGTGGGAGAGCTTAATCTTATTTTTCCAAATGTGTCCGTTTTATCATTTTTCTTTGGCATTTGTAGTTTCTTTATATGCATTTGGCTAACTCTTGTTTTTGCATTTCGTATTACGTCCCTTTTATAAACCCTTTCTTGGAATCTGTTTTCAACAATTGACATTTCTTATTGAATGTTGTTTCCTAACTACAATTTCTGTGCGCCCTAATAAACACGCCAATTGGTAAATTGTTAATGATTGCTTTTGCGGCGGCAACTGTGTGCATGTAAAGTTAAATGGACTTCAATGGGTTTTCTAAATGTCGTGGCCTGCAGTTTGCTGTCTTTGCGATAAATGTACAAGTCCAGAAACTTGATCTAAGTCTTAATTGCTGTGCTGCTAACTTGTATCCCAAATGTATTATCATTAAGCACAGTTACATATTCTTGCAGTTCCTCCCTGCGCCTTTCCAAATTGTGAAAATAACATCTGTTTACCTTATGGAGTGTAATCAAAGGACCAAAACCAACGGAACTGAAGGGTCATTGGTTAAAGGCCTACCTGTCTTTACCAAAGGAAAAGCAGCATTTTAATTCACAAAAGAAGAAGAATTTCAAAGGTCCCTTTCACATCAAAAACAGGATTTTTAAACACTGACACAAAAACAGCTTTGCATGTGTGTTTGCAAGTAAAAGCAAGACATGAGAAAAATGTCTCCTTGACAACATAAAGATGTCAAGTTAAGGACATGGTGTGGGTGTTGACAAAAAGTAAGGTAGATTATGCTTCAAATGCAAAATACCAGCAAACATTTGTAAAGAAAAGCCTGCTTAGTTGCCATGAAAGGTTCCTCTAGGTCTATTTGGGCAGGCTACGTAGGTGTCCTTCTGCAAGGGAAATCCAGAGAAGGCTAAAACAAAAATGTAATCTAAGCGCAGAATGGAAAAGCACATCACATTACATGTTGAGAAATAAATGGAGCTATTTCACTGAAACTGCCACCCATCAAAAAGTGGTGCAGTGTGACAATTCAGACTCACTTTTCAGCAGGAAAACTAACAACATATTAGTAAATTTGTATCTTTTTAATGACTGAAAGAAACAGCCCTATACTTTCAGCGTTCCCTGAAAACACACTGTCAAGGAATCAAGGCTGATGCTAGAAAATGCAATATGTGAGTCCATTTTAGTCAAGGACAAAATGCACAAAGAACTCCCCCAACTGAAAGCCTGGATGGCATCCCAACTGTTTACAGCTGCAATAAAATGTGCCCTGCTAAGAGGTTTTGAAAAGAGACTTTCCCTAGACCTACTGTCTCTGAGGGCAGTTCTGAGCAGGCCAAATGCTCTGGCTTGTGCATGACCAAAGTTGGGGGAGGTATGAACACACAGGTTATAATTAAGGCTGACCTCTGGAAAAGAAAATACAGGAAAACAGAAGCTTTTCAGATAAGAGGACAAGATGCAAGATATCTGCAGTGGGGGATCTCTGTGTAACAAATGCATCCTCCATTAATGTTCTGCGCCCTCTATCTCAAACAAACAAGAGACTAATCAGGCTGGCCCAGAAAGACAAATGGCCTGGAGGAAGGAAACCTCATATTTGCACAGATGAATATTCCCTTAGTTTAAATGGGCTGTCACAATAGTGGTGTTTCCTCAGAAACTACAAATCACACTGCATACATGAATGTTTTATTTTTTAGATAATTTGAATGTGATTTTGGTGATATAAAATTCCTTCATCTGTGACTTAAGGAATTGTAATGGCAAGCTAACATGTGTTCCTGGCTGCTTTTAACATGTCCTGAATGTGAGAGTTGACGTGCTGGTGGAGGGTAAAATTAGGAATATGGGTAATAAATTACATGTTCCTAACTGTTATGCTTTTTGTAAAAACGGCAGAAAATTGGCAAATGGCTGTGAAACATGGTGTGGACCCGGCTGTAGTTTTAATAAATTCACCCATAATAGCTGAATCGGACAATATATATATTATGGCAGTTGCTAGTAAAATTATCAAGTACTAGCACATAACTAGTTTTTGCCAACATGTTGGCATGACAACAAAGGGGATTATAAATGGGAATTGCCATTGTCTGCTTCAGGCTCCTAAACCAATCTTTAAGGAGGGGCTGAAGATAGGAGGTTGGGAGGAGAGAAAAGGATAACTGACCAATACTATTTGTGTGGACTCATGCAGGCTAATCCCCAAGATTGTAAACTTGATGGTGTAATTTCTGCTATAGTAAGTGGATGCACTAGGAGGAAGAGAGAGAGCTGCTGAAAATTACCCTCTGACAGCTGTCAGGAAACACCAAAAGGAGACTTTTCAGGGATTGCCTCTGTGTGGAGCTGTCCATTTCTGTGAAGGCCTAAACGCTGACTGGGTTCTATGATGGAGAGCTGGAGGCCATCCTTAAGAGTAGAGTAGAGAAACCAGACCCCTGCTCTGTCTTTCCAGAGGGTCCTGACATGCAGCTGGCTTTCCTGACTTTAAACAGAGGTTTTCTATATGAGTAGAATCGAACACCGGGAGACTCAAAGGTAAGGGAATCTGCTTGTTTTAATTCCTTTCTCTTTATAGTGGGTGGGGGGGAGCAACAGTGTGTAGTTTGCTTAGCCCAGTGAACTAAAAATATTCATTTAATAAATTTCCCTTGGCAGTACACTACCGGGTGAATTTTGTTAAAATATGAAATTAACAAAGCTCATTCCCATGGTGTGCAAAAACGATTAACTGTAATTTCATTGAGTAATCTTTCTGTCCAGCTTCCCCAACAATATATTTAAGTGGTGGGGTGGTCTGAAACCCAAAATTCTCAAATTGTGCCAATTTTACTGTCCAAACTTCCCCAACACAGAACTTTCAGTGAGGGGGGCCTCGAAACAAACCGCTAAAACACCCTGCGTTTATTTTAAACCAAAGGTGTGGGTGAATTCATAATTGCAATATGTATTTGTACCAATATATAAACCCAACTGCTCGACTTAAGCGGGCATGAAAATTGACAGCATTACACATGTAAATGACTTTTGTTCATTCACAAGTTTAATTATTTCTTTAAGTGTAATCTGTAATACATAAAAGCATTGTAATTTGTGTGATTTATTTGTGTAATAAGAAGTTAATTGTGAGCAACAAAGAAGGTGGCGTGTGTAGGTTATTGTGATTCCTATCGTTTCGCATTTAAATAAATACAAATATATTTCCTGTACACCGGCCTGGTTCTTAGCTCACTTTAGCACAGGGTGTAACGCTCACCTGGTATCCACGGAGATGTCACTCAGCCTGTTCAGACCTCTTACGACCTCGAACCCTTCTCTGGAGGCTATTCGACTGGAGACTGGACCTGAAACACAGGATTGGTAGAATTTAACTCCCTATTGTCTCTGTGTGCTTGAACCCCTTCTTCCCTGGGGTCCAACCCTTCCCTTTGATCCACAGCTCACCTTGTTTTCTTGGATAGTGTGCTCTCCACCCAGCCTTCAGCGCAGGGGCGCGTTGATTGATGCAGGCTTGTTGCTGCCTAGTTACTTCACTGGCAAGAGTCCGACAGGTAAGTATAATGAGTCTTTTGAACATTTCTCTAACTTCGTTCCTTTCCTTCCTTACATGATGGCCGGCATCCAGGGATGGCGGCGTGCTGCTGAGATGAGTAGCGCTAAAGGTGAGTGAGAGCGCAATGCGCGATGCACCCCTTTCGTATTTGCATTGAACTGAGCTCTTTTTCTGTGTCTTTTAGGTGCAGTGACGTTTTCAGCGTGGATGCCGGTTATGAAGAACAAATGCGGTGGGTAAGCGCGGTATGCGGCGACTCTAGATGTTTCCACGCTAACCTGGAGTGTCTTTTCCCTCTTGCAGATGGATGAGAAGTTCCGGAGACCGAGATCCCCCAGAGTGGCTGGGATTCAGGTAAGCGTTTGAAGCTCGTACAGTATTTAAAAATAAGCGAAGATTTGCAGAATGCTTACTAATACCTTTTTTGTATTCTTTTCCCTTTTCCTTAGGAAGCGGTGTGCTGGGATGGGAATGACACCGCCGAAGATGCCCGCAGAACAGAAGGAGTGATGACTGATGGGCAGAAGCAAGGTAAGGCTGTTCCTAACTGTGTTCTTGCAGGAGCTGAGTGCAGAATAAAGATGCAGGCCTACTGGAGACCGATTGGAACATGGTGAGTGTCACGCTGCAGGTGCAGAAAATGCAAAGCATGTTTCTCAGCCTGGGTGTGGCTTAAATAGTCTCTGGCTAGCCCAGGTGCCTCTGGGCTGAACTAGACCCAAAAGACTAGACCGCACCTGCAGTTCTGGGAACCGAAATATGTGGGGGCATCCATCTTGTCCCCATCAATGCACTACAAGTCCAAACCCCATTGTTATCCTATGGGAGTGAGTGAGTCTGGTGCCACAAGCGCCAAGTCTGACTCCAAGTGGGTCTTTGGACGGATGGAGAGGCCCTTGAGGGCCATGTAGGTGATCGTGGCCTGGCTCCAGCCTGTCATCTTGGAGGTTTGGGGACATGAGGGGCAGGAATCATGATACAGGGGTAGGGATCCAAGAAGTATTAAATGAATTGGAGATAGGGCTGAAGTACAGAACTGACATTAATCATTTATTGTGTGACACTTAGGTTGGAGAGTGAAGGAACCCCATGTGTTGAGGGTGGCCTCTCAAACTGTTACAAATTGGGGGCCTGTGGTCGGGATTAGGTTGGCTATTTCTGATTCATGACAAGTGCATGGTGACAGACCATTAATTGTGATGTAAGTTCATTAAGGTGGAGGGAAAGTCATCTTTGCTTTGTTAAAGTGCCGCGAGGACATGAACCCTGATTTCCAGGGTAGTGTATGGGTGAAAAATTAAGATTGAGTAAAAAGTGATTTTGATTTGGCATTGTGAGTGGAAATTAAGCAGGAACAGGGTGAGATTTTGCCCCTCCATAGAGAAAGTTTTACAAAGTTGGAGAACACATTTGAAAATGAGCACCATTGAAGTTTGAGATGCCAGAAAGCTCCTCCTATCCAAATTATTCCTAAGAGGGAAATGGAAGGAGGAAGATCATGAAATTTGGCAAACAATAATAATGCAAGAGGTGACTTCTGTAAGCGCTGACATTTGGCAGGATAATGGTCTGTTACATCAAGTTCTAACAGACTTCTACATGACACAAATGACTTGTGATGAGCAGATTAAAATGGGTCAGTTAACAGCGTATTTGTACTTTCATTTGCAGTTAGTGGAAGAACGATTCCAAAAGAGTGAGACCTGTGTGAAAAAACAGACTGTGGGTTTGAAAGAGACCCAGCAAAAACTTAAACAGTTAGAAGATAAAGCACAACCGAGCCAAATCTTAGAATTAAAACAAGAAAGTCTCCTTGAGCAACTAAAAAATGAGCTCAGAATACGGTAAGAAGAGAACGCAGGGCGTGAAATACATTTTCTGCACTGCAAGATTCACTGCAACATTAGGTAAATGATCAGACTATTTATAATAGAAGACTGTTAGATGACATTATGGCCCTCAAATAACAACTCAGGCAATTAGCGA
This sequence comes from Ambystoma mexicanum, assembly GCF_040938575.1. Lineage (NCBI taxonomy): Eukaryota > Metazoa > Chordata > Amphibia > Caudata > Ambystomatidae > Ambystoma > Ambystoma mexicanum. The sequence continues at coordinate 792,207,394 of NC_090927.1, forward strand.
AGGAAATTAGTCACTTTATCATCAAACAGATGGACTCTCAACAGGAGTTTGATGAAATGCGTCAGAATGTAAATGTTCTGAAGCAACAGAATTTGCAACAGGTAAGAGACCATGATGCAGAAAAGGAGTCATCAGACTCTCAGGAGCTGTACAGAATTAGCAAGGAAAACAGGGAACTTGTGGTGCGTATCAAGCATGTAGAGGATTACCTGTCACAGGAAGCAAATTCTAGGGGCGCATTGGAGAAAGAGGCTCTTGAAAGACAGATGCATGCATCATACAGGACGGAAAGAAAATGAAGCCTTGGTCTCAGAGTTAAAAAGCCTGCTCTCTGAATACCATCAGGAAATCAAGACAGAGAGAAGTAGGTGTGAGAGTTTGACAAATATACTTGAAAAATACAAACAAGCATTTAGGCACTCTGACCAGTCAGGGTATGGAAATGTACCCACTGATAAAGGGGTGATACCATCTCTTACAGGGACCTTATGCCAGTTAGCCACAAATTCCATATGTCCTGATGGCAACTGACCTCATACACACCACTTACCAGGAACAGAGAAACATGAGGCAGCTGGACTCACCCACGCCTAGTCCAACTGAGTAGAAGACCAATCCTTATTTGTTATTGATGAATATTCATCTTTATCAAGCAGAAGGTGGCTGGACCAGTGTGTCCTGGGAAATCCAAAATACCACTGGGAGTACTTCTGACCATGAAGAAACTGATTAGAAAATATGGGAGTTGAACCGGCAGAAAATGAATTTACAGAGGGATCACTTAGTCCGCTTGGCAGATAGAGAAGATCCAAGGTTTCGGCCTAGGAAGAGCATTCTGAAAACCTCTGCACTTTCAGGGAATAGGGGATTTCCTGGCCTTCCCGGAAGGTGGGATGGAGCGAATGGGTGCCCTCCTGCGCAAATAGAAGACTAAAGAGAAAATGACCCTGAGAGTTCACTGCACCATAGGAGAGAGGAGTCCAGACCCTCTGACTTCAGGAGTCATTCCCAATCTCACTGATGTCGGGAGTACATAGAGGACAGGCAATGGGCTAGAAACAGTAGAAGCTCTGAGTCAGAGGGTGACTGGACTCAGGTGCAGAGGAAAAGGAAGGCTACCAAACAGAAGCAGGGTCTTGCGAAAGACCCATTTTGACAGATAAAGGCCATAAAGACCTTCAAGACTCACTACCACAAGAATGCAAATTATTCGGTATGGGAGCACTTACAGCTTTATGAGCAAATGATGAAATCATTTGGAATAAAAAATGATGTAAATTGTATGGAGTTTGTCAAGTGTATTTTCTCCCCTGAATACTCCAGCTTCTTTGCAGACCTGGAGGATCATGATCACTTCAAATGGTCCAGCTATAGGGCAGCCATATTGATTTTTTTCCACTCACAGGAACCCACAGGAGGACCGTAAAACTGCATATAACTTTCACTGTGGGGAAGACCAGGCACCTACAGAGTTTGCGCAGGATTTAAAATGAGCATTTGCCAAGACTTCCTGATGCGTGAACACCAATAGTAGGGAGTTTATGACAATCTACTTCCATGCACTCTCCAAATACATCATGACTCAGCTGGTGCAGGATTTTCATGAGCACAGGACCCTGGATTGGGTAATTGAACAGGCCACCAGGATATACAACATACAGAAGCCCAACGGGAGTAAAAACAACCCCAAAACCCCTAAACCCTCTACAACACCTGCTGCTGCGAAGGTGACAGAGGTGGAAACTACCCCTCCATTGGATCTGGAGACTGGGGGGGCCTAAAAAAACTCCTTCTGCCAACAAGCTGAATGGAAGGCAGAGGAGACCCTCTGACCCAGCCCAATTGAATGGTAGTCAGACGGGTTACCAGAATGGTGACCGATTTGACCATGCCACATATGTAAGAACAAGAAACAAGGGTAATAGGCCACTCATGGGGTATGTATACACTTCCTGGCACGGGGGGGCAATTACTTCCCCTTGAGACTTCTCTCAGGGGAGAATTATTACTCCACCTCCCAACCTGAACCTTTTCTCCAGGTAGCCCATGAACTAGAACTTCCAGAATAATCCTTGTCTCTCTTCTCGCTTCCGGGACAATAGATCCCTGAACCCGGGATAAGGGAGACCAGGATGGAAAAGGATGGGGGAAGCTTCCAATACCGAACTACTCCGGGACAAGGCACAGCTACCTTTCTGGGAGCAGTAGAGGTATGACCAGAGACCTTGTTACAACTAAGAAAAAGTTTCCCAACTGGAGCAACAGGTCCAGCAACTGACCAACGATCTGGGACGCATGCTGAGGGCTCAGTTGAACCCTCAACTCTAACCTGCTGCATAGAATACCCCAAAACCCGGGTCTGATGCCACGGGGGGAAATGACTGCAGAAAAATTCCGACAATCAACAGGTTCCTGAGGAGGGGGCTTGGGTGGAATGGACATGCCAAGCCTAGAGGAAGCTGCATTTCCCACCGGAACACAACTCCTGGAAACTGCTGAGCCTAAAACTGAATGTTCTACCCCAGAAAAGCTGGAACCGAAAGAACAGAGGGTAAGTAGTAGAAGTCAAAAGAGAACCCACTTTGTGGAGAAGTTCCAAATCATTCGCTTTGGAAGAGAAGAATCCCTGGAGGATTCAGGTGAGGAAATCTTCTCTTTCAAGAACAGGGGGATTACTCTCAAAGATAAATCGGTCCCAAAAGACCCTAAATGGGACAGGGTAAGTATGGAGACTGACCCAGAGCAAGAAATTCAAACCCCCAAAATGTGTGCCAGACAGAATGGAAACTGAGGGGGTGTCCTTTCTCCAAACAGGTTCTGAGAACTGTTGCCAGGTAAAGGACAGCCAAAGAGCCAGGGAAAGGAGGATTCCCCAAAGACTTCCATTGTGAGTTGCTAGGTTTTCTTTACAGAATCCCGAACTCCAACATAGAAAAGTCCCAAGATCACACAGTGTTGGAGTTAAATATTAAGAAAATGACCCCTGGGATGTCAATAAACTCACACGCTCTTTGTACCTTGGAGAAGAAAGAAGGCTGATTTTATGCACCGGTCAAGATGAAGGGTGAGTGTGAATGATCAGCTTTGGTGGATACTGGATCCCAAGCCACCCTCATGTCCAAAAAGGCATTTGACCAACTAAACCCAGGCTGGGGGTGGGCTCCTCACACCACTTCCTGGACAACTACAAAATATCAACGGGAATGATATTTCTGTTGAAGGAACTGCAGATCTTCAAATAGCAATTGGGCGACATCAACTTAAACATCTGGTGATTGTCGCTACTCCAGAGACACACCTTGTTTACCGCGGAAAGATCTCCTGAGAAAGTTATCACCTCTGATCTGCTGTGTAACCAAGGTCCTCTGGACCCAGTCTAACCAGCCTATAAAATTCAAAATGAGTACCAATTATGTAAGCATGAATGGTACCTGTCATTTAATTGATCAAGGGTTTGAGAATGTAGAATTTCATTTCCATGATAACCAGGTCCCAGCTATCACTGTCAACTCAGTAGGAGAACAAACTGGTGATGGGAATCCTTCTCCATTCTTGAAAATCAACCTTCCTCCCAGTGTTAAAGGGCAATCCACACTGGAAGGGAACACTCTAACATTTTACACCAGTACAAAATTAGAAGAAACATCGAGTCCCGTGAAACCAGTCAAGGAAGTACCCGCTAATAGTCTGACAGACATTCAGTAAACAGGCTGACAGTTGTTTTTCCTCATTCAGTTAAATGAAGGGGAGGAGCCAGTGCTCGACAGAGCATGCCTGAATAATGGAAAGAGTTTCATCAGCAAATAATTATTCAGAAAACTCCCATTAGATCAGACCATTCTCACATTTAAATTAATGTACAAATGGAAAGGTGGTCTGGAAACCCTAAATTTCAAGCATCTCCTGCGTAGCATGTGTATGCACAAAAAAGTCCATTGGCAAGAAAAGCATAGCGCATAATTGTTCCGTCACGAGAGATGCCCCTTCTGCCTTTCATTTAGGCAATGACATTAGCAACCGATTCGCAATCAATCTGGACCTAATTAATAATAAAGCCTGGTCATGACTGTGGGGGTAACCCCATGGGCTTTAACAACACAGAAAAAGTATTCCGTTCAGCTCAATTGCTGCCTTATGTGGTTGAAGTTCATGTGCAAGAGGATGTTAACACCCCAGAACAGGTGCCACAATTCCTGATTCTCCTCACAATTAAGCGAGGACAGAACCTCAAACATCAGGACGCCTATATAATTTTAAATTCCCATCTTCAACGACAAGGTTTGTATTTAAATACAACACCTCTAGTAGACCTAGACCATTGAAATATTGGTGGATAACAGCAACCCTTGAAGTATCACGTCGGGGGAATACATCTTTATAGGAATGGGAGAGGATGATTTGGGTAATGAAATAATGGGACCGATCCCAAAAGACTATTTTGACATTAGCAAAGGTGTTCCTCCAGAAAAGATTTTTACTAGGCATGGGGGGAATTTCATGGTGCACTCTTCCTGCCCCTATAGGGTGGAAGAGGTGACTTGTGACATTAGAAGGGAGGAGGTAGTGTTGAAAGTCAAGGACCACTACCTAGAATCCCTTGCATCTACTGTCCAGGTAAACACCATTAAAAGAGATCTCTCCATCCAACTGGAGGATACAGCTGAAATTGCCAAGCCTGAGGTCTTTCCAAGTTTCAAGCAGATGGTCGAAAAAAGGATCAATCTTGCTGATGCCTGTGAGACCGATGAGCAAAGACAAAAGCTGCAACAGGCCTTCCTGAATTTCCAGTGGAATTTTCAGTGGAATCATATAAATGTGGACACACATCCATTCATTCAACCACCATTCCCATGGACCCCGAAATGGCTCCAGTATTTGTGAAACAATACCGGTTACCTCTAAGATCCATAGAATCACACTCAGATTTACAGTACCTTCAACAACCCGGCACTGGGGATACTCAAACCAAATGGCCAATGTAGACTATGTGCAGACCTGAGGGAGTTAAACAGACGGTCCACATGTCAAAATGGCCACTTCCCTACATCGATCAAAGGCTGGCACAGATGCAAGGGTCAAAAGTGTTGTGGCATGTATTGACCCACTCAACGGCATTGCCCCACAGCACCAAGCTGCAGTTCAGCAGAAACCACAAAATAGTTGCACTGGCTCCTGAGAGCACCATGGCTCAAAACTGCATTTTGCAACAACAACAGAAATGGTTGCACCGTCCTGCCAAGCACACATCGGGCAGGATGGAACCAGGGGGCACATTAAATGAGATTGACAGTGGGTTCCCACATCAGCAAAAGGAAGAAAGTGGAAAAAGCAGCATTGCTTTGCTGCAAAAGCCAAAATATCCATTGAAAAAAAAACCTTTTTCACCTTTACAAAATGCTGCTGTGACGCTAATTCCCACAGTTCCTCAAAGCCACTGTGATTAAAAAGCCCTACCAAGCCGTATGTGTTTCGCTATGCCTCAGCAAAACCAGGCATGATTCTGAATTGACAAGCCCAGTCAAATCAACTAAAAAGAAATCAACCAGGAACCTTGCTTTTACTCACACGGGAAACACAGTCATTTTCTTTGCAAAAGTATCCAAAACTCAGTTGTTCAGAGGGAGACTCTAACTAGCTGAGCCATGCCTGCTTCAATGTATCCATGCTTCAGACCAATTCCAGCATTCCAAGAGAATAACTATAGCTGCAGACAGTGTGTGAATCTGCTGGAGATGAAAAGTTGAATTTAAGAGGGAAGGCCAGCTGCACCACGTGTAAAAAAATGGGCTTTTGCAAAGTAAAGAAAAACAAATGCCCGTGTGTTGGAACAGTAAACTGTTGAATGAAAGCCTGCCAATTTCTGTCAATATGAAGGGGTTTGTGGCTGGTGAGACTCTATAACCTGGGCTATTTGATGTAACAGGCTTGCTTTAATTCTGGATCTAAGATAAGAAATCAAATGTTAAAACAATGGTGGATGGAGTTGCAAGTTGAAAAACAGGTTTTCTGCTTGGAGGGGTGGCAACAAAAGGAGGGTTCTCTCTCAGCAGATACTGACAACCCCCTGATAATTATCGGGTTGAACAGACTTTCGTCTCTGCTGGGACCCTGACAGTGAAACTCCCAGGGAAGGAAGTCTGAAGTATGAAGGGGCAATATAACTTCAATCAAAGGAGAAACCCCACCATGCCCTGAAGGAAATGATAGTTGGCAGCAGTTGAAGTTAAAGACAAAAATGACCAGGAACAAAGGTAGTGCAATTTGTTCACAAAGACTATTTCAGGAATAAACATTAAAGACTCCTGTCTATGCAAGCAAGACTTTGAAAAATTGTAAAAATGTTGCAGCTTAAAAGTGATTTTTTTGTGCTTTCTTTTGAGACATGATAGAACTTACTGACACCTTGGGGACAGAAAGGGAACATTATTGAGGATAAATAGAAAAGTATAAATGTTGCAAAGATACATTTTTGTACAAACATCCCTCGGGAGAATGCACATCTGTGTATACAGTTAGGGAATTTTAGGCCGAATCGTTCATGCTCAAAATTACCAAAATGTGTCAGAAGGGCAAAACAAGGTCCAACAGACTGGAGAATTGGATGGATATGTGCTGCACAAAATATGTAACCTGTGTATATAGTTTGCAAAGAGATTTAAATGGTGTAAATGTATGTTTTTGGCAAAACCGCATTTTAAGTAAAGTAAATGTGGGAGTTTTTGGACATTGTAAAACTCACTTCATAAATCTGACATAATTCCCTTGGAAATCCAACCAGTTTATAGCAAGGCGGAGATCAGCGCCCCTGTCCAATCAAAGTAGTTTAGGGGCATGCTTAGTTAACCCTGCCCATCCTATACTTTCAAGATGTCATTATGCACTATAAATAAGGGTCCCTGACAAGACTCTAGATACACAATCTTCCTGATTTCCTGCGCTGCGTTCCTGTTCCCATCATCTTCTAGATCCAGACTCCAACAACAAGGCCAAGCATTGCTGATCCTACTCCAGGGCCCACTGCAAAACCCAAGCAATTCTGATCCCATTCCGAGCAAGGCTACAAATCTAAAAAAATACACAAAATCTCCCATTAACAAGGAGAAAACTGTGGTACTTTTGACATCCTGATCCAGCCTGGGTTGCTGCCACTCACGGCATGCTGCTGCAATCCTGCTACCCTGATGACCTATGGTATCTAGTGACCAGAATTACCAGTCCAAAAGTGCTACCTGGTAACCAGAACTGTCCAGCCGTTTGCCATTAGCCCTGCCGTGTAGTGACCAGAACCGTTGACTGTCCAAAATCCAAAAACTAAAAAGTGGACTGTGAGTATCAATTGCCACCCCATCTAACCCATAGCCTATCTTGTCTTTGTCCTCATCCCTCTCTCTACGTCACCCTATCCTTTATCCTGATACCTTGCTCAAACTCTCACAATCATTCTTGCAACCCTACCCTTGATTTCTAGTGCTAGCGCCATCTCTTTAGTAATTTTGTCTTGTGAAATCTTAAGCCATTAATCCTATTTTGAGTGATCGGACTGGCTCCGCCAGGGTGGCCGCTGAGGTAAGAGGGTTGAACTCGTGAATCAAACCTGGAGCTTACTGTGTCCTTCTTTGGTGGCCTAGCCTGAATACTCTAGTGTAGAGAAAAACTGTTCTTGCCACAACTGATTTTCTTTTGTTTTTCGCGACTTCATTTACTCAAAGTGCTCCTTCAATATCTTGCATAACTCATTAAATGTACCAGCTAGAGATTTATTTTCACTTCCATAGTGTACCTGTGATCTGCATTGCGATTTACAATATTTCACCCATTTTTCAAAGAGACCGTTTCAGTAAATTTACACGGAAAACAGAAATATTTGCAAAGTTTCCAACGTGTCATTTTGATTGTAAAGCATTTTAAATCTTCCATTCATTTTTCAAACTGTATGCTCTTACTAATCCATTGATTGTGATTGTTAGTACCTTTACATTGTTGCTTTAGTGAAGAACTGTATTTGTTTCAAGGTTTTTGCACACATTCCTTATTTTATTCATCCATTTCCGAGTGTCCTTTTTAACAAACATTGTAAGGGTTTCTAATCCATTTTTCACTCTTATTTGGGGAGGGAAGGTCAGATTTGAATTCCGTTTTCAGCTTCTTATTCCTGATCACCTGCCACTTCCTTATATCTATTCAGAATTGATTATTTGTGGGTTTAGGGAACGTTGCAGGGGGAAATCCAAACTTGAGTGCTATCTTAAAATCAAAACATGTTTCTATTCCCTGGTGTGTTGTACATGTGTCACTAGAAGGTTAAACTAAGTGCATTGCTTACATACTTATTGTTATTAACACCACATTTGTGATTGCTGCCCATTATTAAAAATTGGATGATTTCTTTTGAATTTTAAAATAAATAAATAAATATAGCATTTTACCAACCGGCCTTGTTCATGATCTATCGTGACCCAGGGTACTTGAAAAGGGTGTGTGATATTAGTGCTGTACCATCCCAAAATTGAATCTGCATAAATAAGGAGAAAAGCATCTCAGTTAGGCGCTAAATACTAGGCCGAGACCAAGGTGTGCGTGTCGCCTGATTGAAATCCTTAACAGTGTACACTGGTATTGACCTGACCAATGGGTAATGGAGAGTTCCCATGAGTAGGGAAGACCAGTACATGCTTGCCTTAACCTACAGGGGCAGCAGTACACGTGTACCCAAACCCCCTTTGGATACATCAACTCCAGCAATGAGTTTAACATCTTTCTGTATAAAGCTATGCCCAACTTGGGCGCAGGGGGAAACCTGGCCTATGTGGATGATGTTCTGATCTGGAGCTCAACTGTTGAGGCACATATAGCAGAGATCCGCTATGTTCTGACCCATTTGAAGAACACCAGAGTGAAACAGACCTTTCAGAATGCACAGTGGTGTAAGACCCGAGTGGACTTCTTAGGGCATGAGATCACCCCTCATGGTCTTAATCCCCAGACGAAGAAGGTGGAAACCTTTATGAATGTAAAAGACCCTACTACTCTGCCAGAATTAAGAAGCCTTCTTGCACTCAATAATTATATTTGGAAGTTCATTGAAGACTACGCAGAGGTCCCCTGACCCTTGGACAATTTATTAAAGGCCAGAGTCAAGTGGAAGTGCGATCCAGGATCCAGAACAAGCCACGGCAGTTAAACAACCAAGAAGAAGCCTTTCACAGGCTCCTTGTTTGGCTTACGCCATAAAGAACAAGGAGTTCTTCTTGGAGAGGGGGTTCTCAGATACTTGCCTAACAGCAGTGTTGTATCAAAAGCACAACAAGGCAAACAAGGTAATCTTGTATGCAAGCAGGACTTTGTCCTCTGTAGAGGAAAAATTCAATGACTGTGAGGAGGCACTCCTGGCAACGGTGTGGGCGTTGATACATTACTGCCCATTCCTCTAGTCGGAGCACACCATTGTCGAGACTCCTCACCAACCCTTGCAATATCTTCAAAATGACAGACTCGGGTTGTGGGGCACTACAGTAATTCCAGAATGACTTCCTGAATTTTGTCCATTCAAGGCTTTCCTGTAGAGGTCAGATATGGCCAAAACAAGAAGACTCCCCACCGCAAGGGTTGACAGATTTACATGATTGTGCTCAAGAAAACTGTCTTGAGGACAAAAGTCTTGTGACTAACAACAACAACAAAGTGACATACTTAACTTCCCCACACAAGGTCTATGAAGAAGATACATGTCAGGGGATACCCATAGTTTATGTGGATGGGTACTTCAACCATGTTAATAACAAAGGGGAAAAAGAACTAGTGACTGGCATTGGGAATGCCTGGGTGAGTGATACCTCGGAACCCTCTGCTGGCTTTAAAATAGGACTGCGATGTAGTCAGTTTGTAGAGTTGATGGCCGTTCATCAAGATATCCTCACTGCAGTGCACCACCAATTCAATGAACTGGTCATAATTACTAATTCTGATTATGCCAGGAATGGGTTCATGGAGCACATGATTAACTTGAAGAATCGAGGCATGCTTTGTGCCAAAAATAAACCATTAAATCATGCCAAACTTATCCAGTCAATTGATGATCTGGTGATCTCCAATGAGATGATCATCTATTGGAAGAACATAAGAGGTAATTCCCAAAATAGAGGGGCCAGATAACACTGGAAATTACCTGGATGACCAGCTGGCTAAAACTTCATAGAAATAGAATCCCTGCTGGGTGAAATCCAAATTGCTGCTGTCACCAGATCGCAAACTCATGTGAATAGTGAACTCTCGACTGTCCAGTGGAGTTAACATACCCCATATGCATATTTGATCACTGCACAGAAAGCTGATCGATCATTAGGAAATGGTATCAACAGATTGAAGACCCTGTGAGCGTTCCTCTAACATAGTTAGATTATACTGGTAAAGATGATCTCTGGGTGTTGGTGAAGTTTTTCAAGATTTTCTGGATCCAAGGCGGTTTTGTTGGTAAGCAAAGACCTACCTGGCTGTGATGAGTGTGTGGTACCTATCTCATTCGGAAGTTTGATGTTGATCCATGCCCATAACGTGGTCACTGCCGGTCATAGCGGGTTTCACCCCACATTAAAATTTTGCTTGAGGTTACTTACTTGCTAAAATTGGGCCAGGACCTCGACACTTACCTAAACGGGTGTCTTTTGTGTGCTCAATTGCAACCCAGTTCACTCACACACAAAGCTCCCTTACAAAAAAGGGAAATGATATTGCCTTGGTCAGATTTGCAAGTCGATTTGCCAGTGATTCGCTCAAAACAAGAACATGTTGACTGTGACATGCTTGCTCACAAAGTAGGTGGAATGTGTACCAGCCCTGAATTGTAAGGCAGAGAAAGCTGCTGTAGTAATGATCCATCGTATCTGCTCTTATTTCGGCCTCCTGCAAAGTATTGAGTCAGATCCAGGAATTCATTTTACCAGTGAGGTGATGGTGAAGATGCAGGATATTCTAGAGGTAAAAAGAAAACTCCACATTGCCTACCACCTAGCCTCAAGTGGGGGGTGGAGAGATACAACAAAACAATTGTGAGTATCTTAAGAGGTTTGTGCCAGACTTTGGACCAAGTTCAGACATCTGATTACCCCTTGTCCTGATGGCTATTAGGTCTACACCATCTTCTACAACAAACATGTCTCCATTTGATCGCATGACTTGACGGAAAATGGTGTTACCTCAACATCTGCTCTACAGAACTCAGGAGCAGACCCTGATAAATGTGTCCACTACTCATGAGTATATTGAAAATCTAAGGAAGCTCCTCCAGCACACTTTTGCTTATGCTCAGCTCAACCTAGAAAAGTCGGCTGAAGGAATGAAGACCTATTATGATCTATTGACCACCAACTTTGAACACTGAACCCAATTAAGCAACATAAAACTGCATTAAACTCTGAACTGCAATTGAATAATACTAAATGCATGTTGCACAACAAATTAACTTTGACCTTACTGTTGAATCCATACACAGACAGACTATCCCTGCTCACTGTGCTTAGAGAGGCTCAGCTTCACCTCACTGATGATGCCCAACAAGGCTGAAACACGTGCATGGGGTTGCTGTTGGTACTCTTGTTCAGAGGGGAATTGCCATAGCATTTCGTTGCTGAACTGCCCATGTGGGTGGGACAAAGACTGATATGCAAATGGATATTTCCCATCTGTGAAATGTACAGTGAGCAAAAAGCGGATGGCTGCGAACTCTCAATGTGGTTAACAACCACTGAACAGGTTATCATGCCTTGTTCTTCCGAGAGAGGGGTGCCTGCTACCTTTGTTGAAGACTATTAAGTTTAACTCTTTGACTCCTGTTACCTACAAGGTCTGCATCCCAAAAGGAGAACAGACAGAAGAAAAATGGGTCCTCATCAATCAGATGAAAAACTGTCATCCCAGACATTCTTTATGACTAATTGAAGAGTCAAATGAAGTTGAGCAGAGGAACCATCTGAAGAATGAAAAGGAAGGATGAAAAATCAGATGGAAACTCATATATATATGGAAAATGAGGAACCTATCGTCAAACTTAATTTTTTAGACGAGATGCGGCTACTCTGCCAAGATGAGAAAAATGAAAAACGTGGCAGAGGGCAGGGCAAGCCAAGAGGAAGAGGCAAAGGACAGAAATCCCGAAAAGGACCCGCTGAGGCCGCCGTGGGAAACGGCTTGGGCGCAAACCAGGAGGGCAGAGCAATGCTCTCTGGAGCGAAAAAATAATTACCAATACTATGAAGATGTGCCAAATAATTAATCTGTCCTCCCACATACTTACGAAGTCTCAAACCTCGGTCCTCTCTCTTGGGCTCAATTTCTGCCCCAACCAAGGCTTTTGATTATGTCTAAGCTCGTCTAGATCTTGACAAGTTCTTTCGCAAGATCAAACTTAAGAAATTCTTCATTATAAACCCTACTGGTGTGAAACTTTCTGTTTGTCGGACCAGTCATACCAACCTCCTCATCTCCGATATCCGATCCCTTCTGGATCTAGCCAGTCTTGAAGACACCGAGTTTGATTCTGCCAATGTTGACTTTACTGATTTTGACATTGACCCTTACTGGGATGTGCATACAAAACTCAAGAACAAATCAAAATTCAATCCGCAATTCCCCATGGGTAGCTGCTTGGAAGCCTTTTATGATTTGTGTGTCAATGATCTGAGAAAACTACGGACTAGCACTGACAGGATTAAATATAATCTCACCGCATCACAGTTTAAGGCCATAGGTGAATTACAAAACCTGCCCAATATTGTTATTAAGCAGGCTGATAAGGGGTCGAACATTGTCATCCAAGATAGAGTCTATTATGTCTCTGAAGCCAACCGCCAACTCAGGGACCGACTGTGTTACGCTAAACTACTCAAAAATCCTTTTCATTATATACAGTCAGAACTAGGCAATCTTTGCACCAAGTGGGCTGATAATGGGCTTCTAAATGATGATCTTGTTAAATTTCTTGTTCCCTCCTGTCACACCATCCCGACCATTTATTTTCTCCTGAAGACACACAAATCTCTCACTCACCCACCAGGGAGACCTATTGTTACGGTTTGTGGTTCCCTTCTTGAGCATTTGGCCCAATTTATTGATGAGTCTTTGTTTCCTTTTGTTTCTGTTTTGCCATCTTATTTGCAGGACACAAGGGATTTGTTACAGCACATTAATGATATTCCTTGGGAAGAGGGTCTTCTTTTGGCCACCCTCGATGTTGTGTCGCTGTATACCTCCATTGACCATCAGGTTGGGATACGGGCCTGTCAATTATTTCTGGAAACACGCTCATTGAATTTTCATGGCCACAGCTCTATGATTCTGGAGATGTTGTTTTTCTGCCTCACCAATGTCTTTCTGTTTGATGGCACTTTCTACCGGCAAGTCAGGGGTACTGCTATGGGCAGTACCTTTGCCCCATCGTACGCGAACCTGACGATGGGTTGGTGGGAGGCCACATTTCTACACGATTTACTTGCATCCAGCTTCTCCACCCAAATTGTTGCCTGGTGGCGCTACATCGATGATGTTTTTGTAATATGGAAGGGGACCGTCAGTGATTGGCAACTTTTTGTTAGAGCCATCAATACTAACACAGTGAATGTATGTTTTACTGAATGTCACAGTACCACTGAGGTTATTTATCTCGATGTGGTGGCAAACCTGGATATTTCTGGTTTCAACACAGTTCTTCACAAGAAACCATCTAACACTGGTTTACCCTTGCATGCCACCAGCTGTCATCAGGGGCCATGTAAACGCAGTATTCCTTACAGCGAATTTATTTGTTACCGCAGGAATTGCACCGACTTGGCCTCCTCTGACCAGCACTGTGCCTGAGCTGCCTCCGACTTTCTGCAACAAGGTTATACCAAAAAGAATGTTGAAATGGCCTACAATGAGGCCAGAGGACTGTGCAGGGACAAATTACTGTATGGCATTCAACCGTGCAAAACTGTTACGGATGACGAACCTAGACTCATTGTCTCCTTCGATAATGCCTCCAAGAATGTACGTAGGATTATCAAGCGACATTGGCGTGTTTTAACTTTGGATCAACATTTATGCTCTGTACTTTCCACACGCCCCACCATCACGTACAAACGAGTACCATCGCTCAGGACAAGTTGGTCTTCAGCTATCTGTCACTGATTGATAAAAGTCCATTTGCTTCCATTTGGTTGGCGGTATCCCCCATTGGCTTTACCAAATGTACTAAATGTAAAGCGTGTGCCCATGCTTCTCCCTGCAAATTTTACTTGCATCCAGTTACTAAAACCAAGCAAATGATCAATTATTCCATCAATTGTGACACTACCCATGTTGTTTATAATCTTTCATGCCCCTGCAGGAAGTGGTACGTTGGAAGTACCACTGTCAAGCTGAAACTCAGGATTCTTCCACATCTCAGGGCCATTAAAAAACTCTGATCCGGCGTACCCCATGGCCAAACACTTCGTGCAGGAGCATGCAAATGACTTCAATTTGCTTACTTTCTTTGCAGCGGCACACATTTCCATTCATCCCAGGGGTGGAGACCGCATTTTAAAGCTCAGACAATTGGAGACACGATTCATTTTGGACCTTGACACCAAGTTCCCCAATGGACACAATCTCGATGAGGAGCTTTATACGTTCCTCGGGACTTAAGGCCATTGACTCTTTCATTTTCTCTGTGTTATGCTCTCCCTCCTGTTGATATATCTCGATTTTTCTTTGATTCCGGGGTTCTTAATCTCCATTTGCTTTAATATTCTTCATCCTTGGCCTGCTTGAGTTATTTTACACCGTATCCTTTTTTCTGGTGTCCTTGCATTTATTTTTTCTTGTATTAGACTTGTGCATGTTTATTTGTCTATCTGCTGCCGCACGATTTGATTGGATTTAAGCACCATTTTGTTTTGTTCCTACTATCATTATTAGTTGTCCTTTTATTTTTCCCATTCTTGTGGTTCCACCTTCTCCTTGGTGCAGCTTCACAGTCGTTGATCTTTTTTTATTTTGTACTTCTGTATTTAGTATATTTTTGCTAACATCAGAGATCTGTGACTCTGGGCATCATTTATTTTCTCCTTTCTTAGTCAGCCATATGCTGTGTGATTTTATATGTGTTCTTTGCTATCATTCCGGCTCTTGTTTATTACATCTTTCGAGGTGGCGATAATTTATTTTAATGGTGCCGACACTTTGCAATTGTTATAATTCCTGATTTTGCATTAATGGCCCCCTATATTTGCAAACTAGTATGCTGCTTGCACTTGCACTTTACTACCATTTTAAATAGGGCCGTTTTTGCTGTCTCTTGCATTGTCTTAGATTTGCATATTGCTACCTCGTTGCAGCGCACTTGCGCTCCATACCTATGCTCTTTTTTTATATGCATTCGCACTTTATTCCACTTGCCCGAATGCTGCTATCTGCTTTGTTGACACAAACTGCCATTGTCAATTTTGTCTTGCATTTTTGCACATTAATTGGCTACTAGAATTGCTTTTTATATCATGCTCATCTCATCAGCATTTGTTATGTACATCTATGTCTTGATGCTCCAAATTGATTTCACTCTTCCTTTGATGTGGTTGCTAGATGCCATTTTTACTTCCATTCAATTTTATATAATGGTTTTATTCAATAGTACTGTGTATTTAATACTTCCTCGACTGTGTTTGTGCATCTTTGATTATAACTTTGTACTATTATATTTGGTGGTACCCTGGAACCTTGGTCCTGCCCTACATGGAAGGCGTGCTCTAGTGTCTATTTTATCGTCTATCCACTATCCTTTCATTCTTATGTAATTTGCACTTGCTTTATTGTAGGGCCACTTGGCCATTCCTTTTGTTCATTGTTTGCCATTACATTCCAATATGGCCTCCGCCTTCCCCGTCTGTGCAGGCACCTATATTGTTCCAGGGAAATAGAAAAGGGACTATTTTTGGTTAAACTATAAAAGTGCTTTAGTCCTTTTTCTCTTCAAGTGAACAAGAACTCAGTTGAGTGTGAAACGCGTTGTGTGTGGGTCGTGCATACCGGCGTCCTGCCTCTGTTTTTGTTGCTGCTTCCCACGGTAGTGGCCATGTAGTTATGGTTAAGTTGCTGTTTCCATAGGAAGAGCACTTTTTGGGCGGCTTATACCTTCGCTCTCCCTGGACGAATCCTCACCAAACTTTGCAAAAAAGTATTTGGGTTACTCTGAATTTTTTTGCACAGTTTGGTGAGGATTCGTCCAGGGGGGGCAAAGTTATAGGGGGGGTCCCAACATTTTTTTTTTTCCCATAGGCTGAATGGGAAAACATTTTTGCTCGCGTCTACAGCCAAAACCGCTGGATGGATTTTCACCAAATTTGGACCAGGAGCAGCGGCTTGGTCCCGAAAGCGGGCTTTTGCAAATTTGGTGAAAATCCGTCCGGTAGTTTTTTTTAAAATGACCAAAAAGTAGGTAAAAAAAAATTAGTGATATCTGTGTTCGGTCCGTGGACGTACTTCACTGTTCGCTCCGCGGACAGGACGGTGATTGGGCCAGCAGCTTGCGTGATGTCCGCAGACATCTGACATGCTCTCTCATTGGATGCGGTGAAAGCGTGCAGTGCGTCTGGCTTCAGAGACGCCCGCCATCTTTCTTTCCCGCATGAGAGGCTTTGTCAGGTCAGCAGGAGCGTGTCTGTCTCTTGTTCCTCCCACCCCCATTCATGCCCGTGTCTGCCCCACCCCCCACTCATGCCCCGTGTGTCCTTTCTGTCCCGCCACCCCCGCTCATGCCCCGTTTGTCCTTTCTGTCCCCCCTACCCCCGCTCATGCCCCGTGTGTCCCTCCTGTCCCCCCCATCCCCGCTCATGCTCCGTGTGTCCCCTGTTCCTCCAGCCCCCTGCTCACACCATCCCACACGGTGGCCAGCGGAGGGCCGAGGAGCGGGATCTGCTGCACAAACTCATGTCCGTGCGGCATGTCTGTGTTTATGCCCCGTGTGTCTCTCCCCTCCCACCCACCACCCGCTCATGCCACGTGTGTCTCTCCCCTCCCACCCACCCCCCGCTCATGCCCGTGTGTCTCTAGCCCTCCCGCCCAACCTCCGCTCATGCCCCGTGTGTGTCTCTCCCTCCCCCCCACCCCCCGCTCATGCCCCATGTGTCTCTCTGCTCACCCCCTACTCATGCCCCTTGTGTCTCTAGCCCTCCCACTCACACCCCGCTCATGCCCCTAGCCCTCCCACCCACCCCCTGCTCATGCCCCGTGTGTCTCTCCCCCACCCCCCGCTCATGCCCCGTGTGTCTCTAGCCCTCCCCCCACCCCCTGCTCATGCACCATGTGTCTCTCCCCCACCCCCTGCTCATGCCCTGTGTGTCTCTAGCCCTCCCACCCACCCCCCGCTCATGCCCCGTGTGTCTCTCCCCTCCCCCCACACCCCGCTCATGCCTGTGTGTCTCTCCCCACCCCCCTGCCCCCCGCTCATGCCCCGTGTGTCTCTCCCCTCCCACCCACCCCCCGCTCATGCCCCATGTGTCTCTCCCCTCCCACCCACCCCCGCTCATGCCCCGTGTGTCTCTCCCCTCCCACCCACCCCCCGCTCATGCCCCGTGTGTCTCTCCCCTCCCGCCCACCCCCCGCTCATGCCCTGTGTGTCTCTATCCCTCCCGCCCACCCCCTGCTCATGCCCCGTTTGTCTCTCAACTCCCACCCACCACCCGCTCATGCCCCGTTTGTCTCTCCCCTCCCACCCACCCCCCGCTCATGCCCCATTTGTCTCTCCCCTCCCGCCCACCCCCCGCTCATGCCCCGTGTGTCTCTATTCCTCCCTCCCACCCCCCGCTCATGCCCTGTGTGTCTCTGTCCCTCCCGCCCACCCTCCGCTCACGCCCCGTGTGTCTCTCCCCTCCCACCCACCCCCCGCTCATGCCCCGTTTGTCTCTCCCCTATCACCCACCCCCCGCTCGTGCCCCGTTTGTCTCTCCCCTCCCACCCACCCCCCGCTCGTGCCCCATTTGTCTCTCCCCTTCCGCCCACCCCCCGCTCATGCTCCGTGTGTCTCTATTCCTCCCGCCCACCCCCGCTCATGCCCTGTGTGTCTCTGTCCCTAACGTCCACCCCCCGCTCACGCCCCGTGTGTCTCTCCCCTCCCACCCACCCCCCGCTCATGTCCCATGTGTCTCTCCCCTCCCACCCACCCCCTGCTCACACCCAGTGTGTCTCTACCCTCCCACCCACCCCCCGCTCATGCCCCGTGTGTCTCTCCCCTCCCACCCACCCCCCGCTCATGCCCCATTTGTCTCTCCCCTCCCACCCACCCCCGCTCATGCCCCGTTTGTCTCTCCCCTCCCACCCACCCCCGCTCATGCCCCTTTTGTCTCTCCCCTATCACCCACCCCCGCTCGTGCCCCGTTTGTCTCTCCCCTCCCACCCACCCCCGCTCATGCCCCGTTTGTCTCTCCCCTCCCACCCACCCCCCGCTCATGCCCCGTTTGTCTCTCCCCTCCCGCCCACCCCCCGCTCATGTCCCGTGTGTCTCTATCCCTCCCGCCCACCCCCCGCTCATGCCCCGTGTGTCTCTATTCCTCCGGCCCACCCCCCGCTCATGCCCCGTGTGTCTCTGTCCCTCCCGCCCACCCCCCGCTCATGCCCCGTGTGTCTCTAACCCTAACGCCCACCCCCCGCTCATGCCCCGTGTGTCTCTCCCTCTCTCCCCAACTGCCCACCCCCCGCTCATGCCCCGTGTGTCTCTCCCCTCCAGCCCACCCCCCGCTTATGCCCTGTGTGTCTCTATCTCTCCCACCCACCCCCCGCTCATGCCCCGTGTGTCTCTCCCCTCCAGCCCACCCCCCGCTTATGCCCTGTGTGTCTCTATCCCTCCCACCCAAACCCCGCTCATGCCCCGTATGTCTCTATCCCTCCCACCCACCCCCGCTCATGCCCCGTGTGTCTCTATCCCTCCCACCCACCCCCGCTCATGCCCTGTGTGTCTCTATCCCTCTCCCCGACCCCCCGCTCATCCCCCGTGTGTCTCTATCCCCTCCCGCCCACCCCCCGCTCTTGCCCCGTGTGTCTCTATCCCCTCCCGTCCACCCCCCGCTCATGCCCTGTGTGTCTCTCTGCTGTTGCCCCCTGCTCATGCCCCGTGTCTCCCTGCTGTTGCCCCCACCCCCTGCTCATGCCCTGTGTCTCTCTCTCCTGTTACCTCCCACCCCCATCTCATGCCCTGTGTCTCTCTCCTGTTACCCCCCACCCCCCTCTCATGCCCTGTGTCTCTCTCCTGTTACCCCCCACCGCCTCTCATGCCCCGTGTCTCTCTCCTGTTGCCCCCCACCCCCTGATCATGCCCCGCGTCTCCCTGCTGTTTCCCCCCACCCCCTCTCATGCCCCGTGTCTCTCTCCTGTTACCCCCCACCCCCCGGTCATGCCCCGTGTCTCTCTCCTGTTACCCCCCACCCCCCTCTCATGCCCCGTGTCTCCCTCATGTTCCCCCACCCCCCGCTCATGCCCCGTGTCTCCCTGCTGTTGCCCCCCGCTCATGCCCCGTGTCTCTCTCATGTTACCCCCCACCCCCCGCTCATGCCCCGTGTCTCTCTCCTGTTGCCCCCCACCCCCCGGTCATGCCCCGTGTCTCCCTCCTGTTGCCCCCCACCCCCCGCTCATGCCCCATGTCTCTCTTCTGTTACCCCCACCCCCCTCTCATGCCCCGTGTCTCCCTCGTTTTCCCCCGCTCATGCCCCGTGTCTGTCTCCTGTTACCCCCACCCCCTGCTCATGCCCGTGTCTGTCTCCTGTTACCCCCACCCCCTGCTCATGCCCCGTGTGTCTCTGCCCTCCCACCCTCCCCCTGCTCATGCCCCATGTGTCTCTCTCCTCCCACCCACCCCCTGCTCATGCCCAGTGTGTCTCTCGGCTCCCACCCACCCCCTGCTCATGCCCCGTGTGTGTCTCCCCTCCCACCCACCCCCTCCTCATGCCCCGTGTGTCTCTCCCCTCCCACCCACCCCCTGCTCATGCCCCGTGTGTCTCTATCCCTCCCACCCACTCCCCGCTCATGCCCCGTGTGTCTCTATCCCTCCCACCCACCCCCTGCTCATGCCCCGTGTGTCTCTATCCCTCCCACCCACCCCCCGCTCATGCCCCGTGTGTCTCTATCCCTCCCACCCAACCCCCGTTCACGCCCCGTGTGTCTCTCCCCTCCCGCCCACCCCCCGCTCATGCCCCGTGTGTGTCTCCCCTCCCACTCACCCCCCGCTCATGCCCCGTGTGTCTCTCCCCTCTCACCCACCTCCCGGTCATGCCCCGTTTGTCTCTCCCCTCCCACCCACCCCCGCTCATGCCCCTTTTGTCTCTCCCCTATCACCCACCCCCCGCTCGTGCCCCGTTTGTCTCTCCCCTCTCACCCACCCCCCGCTCATGCCCTGTGTGTCTCTATCCCTCCCGCCCACCCCCTGCTCATGCCCCATTTGTCTCTCATTCCCCACCCACCCCCCGCTCATGCCCCGTTTGTCTCTCCCCTCCCACCCACCCCCCGCTCATGCCCCATTTGTCTCTCCCCTCCCGCCCACCCCCCGCTCATGCCCCATTTGTCTCTCCCCTCCCGCCCACCCCCCGCTCATGCCCCATGTGTCTCTATTCCTCCCTCCCACCCCCCGCTCATGCCCTGTGTGTCTCTGTCCCTCCTGCCCACCCTCCGCTCACGCCCTGTGTGTCTCTCCCCTATCACCCATCCCCCGCTCGTGCCCCGTTTGTCTCTCCCCTCCCACCCACCCCCGCTCATGCCCCATTTGTCTCTCCCCTTCCGCCCACCCCCCGCTCATGCCCCGTGTGTCTCTATTCCTCCCGTCCACCCCCCGCTCATGCCCAGTGTGTCTCTGTGAGTCCCGCCCACCCCCCGCTCACGCCCCGTGTGTCTCTCCCCTCCCACCCATCCCCCGCTCATGCCCCATGTGTCTCTCCCCTCCCACCCACCCCCTGCTCACGCCCAGTGTGTCTCTCCCCTCCCACCCACCCCCCGCTCATGCCCCGTGTGTCTCTCCCCTCCCACCCACCCACCCCCCGCTCATGCCCCATTTGTCTCTCCCCTCCCACCCACCCCCGCTCTTGCCCCGTTTGTCTCTCCCCTCCCACCCACCCCCGCTCATGCCCCTTTTGTCTCTCCCCTATCACCCACCCCCCGCTCGTGCCCCGTTTGTCTCTCCCCTCCCACCCACCCCCGCTCATGCCCCGTTTGTCACTCCCCTCCCGCCCACCCCCCGCTCATGTCCCCTGTGTCTCTATCCCTCACGCCCACCCCCCCGCTCATGCCCCGTGTGTCTCTATTCCTCCGGCCCACCCTCCGCTCATGCCCCGTGTGTCTCTGTCCCTCCCGCCCACCCCCCGCTCATGCCCCGTGTGTCTCCATCCCTAACGCCCACCCCCCGCTCATGCCCCGTGTGTCTCTCCCTCTCTCCCCAACCGCCCACTCCCCGCTCATGCCCCGTGTGTCTCTCCCCTCCAGCCCACCCCCCGCTTATGCCCTGTGTGTCTCTATCCCTCCCACCCACCCCCCGCTCATGCCCCGTGTGTCTCTATCCCTCCTACCCAAACCCCGCTCATGCCCCGTATGTCTCTATCCCTCCCACCCACCCCCGCTCATGCCACGTGTGTCTCTATCCCTCCCACCCACCCCCGCTCATGCCCTGTGTGTCTCTATCCCTCTCCCCAACCCCCCGCTCATGCCCCGTGTGTCTCTATCCCCTCCCGCCCACCCCCGCTCTTGCCCCGTGTGTCTCTATCCCCTCCCGTCCACCCCCCGCTCATGCCCTGTGTGTCTCTCTGCTGTTGCCCCCACCCCCTGCTCATGCCCCGTGTCTCCCTGCTGTTGCCCCCACCCCCTGCTCATGCCCTGTGTCTCTCTCTCCTGTTACCCCCCACCCCCCTCTCATGCCCCGTGTCTATCTCCTGTTACCCCCCACCCCCCTCTCATGCCCTGTGTCTCTCTCCTGTTACCCCCACCACCTCTCATGCCCCGTGTCTCTCTCCTATTGCCCCCCACCCCCTGATCATGCCCCGCGTCTCCCTGCTGTTTCCCCCCACCCCCTCTCATGCCCCGTGTCTCTCTTCTGTTATCCCAACCCCCCTCTCATGCCCTGTGTCTCTCTCCTGTTACCCCCCACCCCCCTCTCATGCCCCGTGTCTCCCTTCTGTTGCCCCCCACCCCCCGGTCATGCCCTGTGTCTCTCTGCTGTTGCCCCCCACCCCCCGGTCATGCCCCGTGTCTCTCTCCTGTTACCCCCCACCCCCCTCTCATGCCCCGTGTCTCCCTCATGTTCCCCCACCCCCCGCTCATGCCCCGTGTCTCCCTGCTGTTGCCCCCCGCTCATGCCCTGTGTCTCTCTATCCCTCTCCCCGACCCCCCGCTCATGCCCCGTGTGTCTCTATCCCCTACCGCCCACCCCCCGCTCTTGCACCGTGTGTCTCTATCCCCTCCCGTCCACCCCCCGCTCATGCCCTGTGTGTCTCTCTGCTGTTGCCCCCTGCTCATGCCCCGTGTCTCCCTGCTGTTGCCCCCACCCCCTGCTCATGCCCTGTGTCTCTCTCTCCTGTTACCTCCCACCCCCCTCTCATGCCCTGTGTCTCTCTCCTGTTACCCCCCACCCCCCTCTCATGCCCTGTGTCTCTCTCCTGTTACCCCCCACCGCCTCTCATGCCCCGTGTCTCTCTCCTGTTGCCCCCCACCCCCTGATCATGCCCCGCGTCTCCCTGCTGTTTCCCCCCACCCCCTCTCATGCCCCGTGTCTCTCTCCTGTTACCCCCCACCCCCCGCTCGTGCCCCGTTTGTCTCTCCCCTCTCACCCACCCCCCGCTCATGCCCTGTGTGTCTCTATCCCTCCCGCCCACCCCCTGCTCATGCCCCGTTTGTCTCTCATTCCCCACCCACCCCCCGCTCATGCCCCGTTTGTCTCTCCCCTCCCACCCACCCCCCGCTCATGCCCCATTTGTCTCTCCCCTCCCGCCCACCCCCCGCTCATGCCCCATGTGTCTCTATTCCTCCCTCCCACCCCCCGCTCATGCCCTGTGTGTCTCTGTCCCTCCTGCCCACCCTCCGCTCACGCCCCGTGTGTCTCTCCCCTATCACCCACCCCCCGCTCGTGCCCCGTTTGTCTCTCCCCTCCCACCCACCCCCGCTCATGCCCCATTTGTCTCTCCCCTTCCGCCCACCCCCCGCTCATGCCCCGTGTGTCTCTATTCCTCCCGTCCACCCCCCGCTCATGCCCAGTGTGTCTCTGTGAGTCCCGCCCACCCCCCGCACACGCCCCGTGTGTCTCTCCCCTCCCACCCATCCCCCGCTCATGCCCCATGTGTCTCTCCCCTCCCACCCACCCCCTGCTCACGCCCAGTGTGTCTCTCCCCTCCCACCCACCCCCCGCTCATGCCCCGTGTGTCTCTCCCCTCCCACCCACCCCCCGCTCATGCCCCATTTGTCTCTCCCCTCCCACCCACCCCCGCTCTTGCCCCGTTTGTCTCTCCCCTCCCACCCACCCCCGCTCATGCCCCTTTTGTCTCTCCCCTATCACCCACCCCCCGCTCGTGCCCCGTTTGTCTCTCCCCTCCCACCCACCCCCGCTCATGCCCCGTTTGTCTCTCCCCTCCCGCCCACCCCCCGCTCATGTCCCCTGTGTCTCTATCCCTCCCGCCCACCCCCCCGCTCATGCCCCGTGTGTCTCTATTCCTCCGGCCCACCCTCCGCTCATGCCCCGTGTGTCTCTGTCCCTCCCGCCCACCCCCCGCTCATGCCCCGTGTGTCTCCATCCCTAACGCCCACCCCCCGCTCATGCCCCGTGTGTCTCTCCCTCTCTCCCCAACCGCCCACTCCCCGCTCATGCCCCGTGTGTCTCTCCCCTCCAGCCCACCCCCCGCTTATGCCCTGTGTGTCTCTATCCCTCCCACCCACCCCCCGCTCATGCCCCGTGTGTCTCTATCCCTCCTACCCAAACCCCGCTCATGCCCCGTATGTCTCTATCCCTCCCACCCACCCCCGCTCATGCCACGTGTGTCTCTATCCCTCCCACCCACCCCCGCTCATGCCCTGTGTGTCTCTATCCCTCTCCCCAACCCCCCGCTCATGCCCCGTGTGTCTCTATCCCCTCCCGCCCACCCCCGCTCTTGCCCCGTGTGTCTCTATCCCCTCCCGTCCACCCCCCGCTCATGCCCTGTGTGTCTCTCTGCTGTTGCCCCCACCCCCTGCTCATGCCCCGTGTCTCCCTGCTGCTGCCCCACCCCCTGCTCATGCCCTGTGTCTCTCTCTCCTGTTACCCCCCACCCCCCTCTCATGCCCGTGTCTATCTCCTGTTACCCCCCACCCCCTCTCATGCCCTGTGTCTCTCTCCTGTTACCCCCACCGCCTCTCATGCCCCGTGTCTCTCTCCTATTGCCCCCCACCCCCTGATCATGCCCCGCGTCTCCCTGCTGTTTCCCCCCACCCCTCTCATGCCCCGTGTCTCTCTTCTGTTATCCCAACCCCCCTCTCATTCCCTGTGTCTCTCTCCTGTTACCCCCCACCCCCCTCTCATGCCCCGTGTCTCCCTTCTGTTGCCCCCCACCCCCCGGTCATGCCCTGTGTCTCTCTGCTGTTGCCCCCCACCCCCCGGTCATGCCCCGTGTCTCTCTCCTGTTACCCCCCACCCCCCTCTCATGCCCCGTGTCTCCCTCATGTTCCCCCACCCCCCGCGCATGCCCCGTGTCTCCCTGCTGTTGCCCCCCGCTCATGCCCTGTGTCTCTCTCATGTTACCCCCCACCCCCCGCTAATGCCCCGTGTCTCTCTCCTGTTGCCCCCCACCCCCCGGTCATGCCCCATGTCTCCCTCCTGTTGCCCCCCACCCCCCGCTCATGCCCCATGTCTCTCTTCTGTTACCCCCACCCCCCTCTCATGCCCCGTGTCTCCCTCGTTTTCCCCCGCCCCCCGCTCATGCCCCGTGTCTGTCTCCTGTTACCCCCACCCCCTGCTCATGCCCGTGTCTGTCTCCTGTTACCCCCACCCCCTGCTCATGCCCCGTGTGTCTCTGACCTCCCACCCACCCCCTGCTCATGCCCCATGTGTCTCTCTCCTCCCACCCACCCCCTGCTCATGCCCAGTGTGTCTCTCGGCTCCCACCCACCCCTGCTCATGCCCCGTGTGTCTCTCCCCTCCCACCCACCCCCTCCTCATGCCCCGTGTGTCTCTCCCCTCCCACCCACCCCCTGCTCATGCCCCGTGTGTCTGTATCCCTCCTCCCCACCCCCCGCTCATGCCCCGTGTGTCTCTATCCCTCCCACCCACCCCCTGCTCATGCCCCGTGTGTCTCTATCCCTCCCACCCACCCCCCGCTCATGCCCCGTGGGTCTCTATCCCTCCCACCCAACCCCCGTTCATGCCCCGTGTGTCTCTCCCCTCCCGCCCACCCCCCGCTCATGCCCCGTGTGTCTCTCCCCTCCCACTCACCCCCCGCTCATGCCCCGTGTGTCTCTCCCCTCCCACCCACCTCCCGGTCATGCCCCGTGTGTCTCTCCCCTCCCACCCACCCCCCGCTCATGCCCCGTGTGTCTCTCCCCTCCCCCCCACCCCCTGCTCATGCCCCGTGTGTCTCTATCCCTCCGACCCACACCGCGCTCATGCCCTGTGTGTCTCTCCCCTCCTCCCCACCCCCCACTCATGCCCCGTATGTCTCTATCCCTCCCCCCAACCCCTGCTCATGCCCCGTGTGTCTCTATCCCTCCCGCCCCCCGCTCATGCCCCGTGTGTCTATCCCCTCCCACCCACCCCCCGCTCATGCCCCGTGTGTCTATCCCCTCCCGCCCACCCCCCGCTCATGCCCCGTGTGTCTCTATCCCCTCCCGCCCACCCCCCGCTCATGCCCTGTGTGTCTCTCTGCTGTTGCCCCCCACCCCCCGCTCATGCCCCGTGTCTCCCTGCTGTTGCCCCCACCCCCGCTCATGCCCCGTGTCTCTCTCTCCTGTTACCCCCACCCCCTCTCATGCCCCGTGTCTCTCTCCTGTTGCCCCCCACCCCCCGGTCATGCCCCGTGTCTCCCTTCTGTTGCCCCCTACCCCCGGTCATGCCCCGTGTCTCTCTGCTGTTGCCCCCCACCCCCTGGTCATGCACCGTGTCTCTCGCCTGTAACCCCCCACCTCCCTCTCATGCCCCGTGTCTCCCTCGTGTTCCCTCCACCCCAGCCAATGCCCCGTGTCTCCCTGCTGTTGCCCCCCGGTCATGCCCCGTGTCTCTCTCATGTTACCCCCCACCCCCCAGTCATGCCCCGTGTCTCCCACCTGTTGACCCATCCCCCGCTCATGCCCCATGTCTCTCTTCTGTTACCCCTCACCCCCCTCTCATGCCCCGTGTCTCCCTCATTTTCCCCCCGCCCCCCGCTCATGCCCCGTGTCTCCCTGCTGTTACCCCCCACCCCCCGCTCATGCCCCGTGTCTGTCTCCTGTTACCCCCTACCCCCCGCTCATGCCCCGTGTCTCTCTCCTGTTGCCCCCCATGCCCCAGTCATGTCCCGTGTCTCCCTTCTGTTGCCCCCCACCCCCCGGTCATGTCCCGTGTCTCCCTGCTGTTGCCCTCCCACCCCCCTCTCATGCCCTGTGTCTCTCTCCTGTTACCCCCCACCCCCCTCTCATGCCCCGTGTCTCCCTGCTGTTGCCCCCCGCTCACGCCCTGTGTCTCCCTGCTGTTGCCCCCCACCCCCCGCTCATGCCCCGTGTCTCCCCTGTTCCACCCCACCCCCCGCTCATGCCGTGTCTCCCTCCTTTTCTCCCCCACCCCCCACTCATGCCCCGTGTTTTCCCTGTTCCCCCCCCACCCCACGCTCATGCCCCGTGTCTCCCCTGTTCCCCCACCCCCGCTCATGCCCCGTGACTCTCTCCTGTTTCCCCCCACCCCCTCTCATGCCCTGTGTCTCTCTCCTGTTACCCCACCCCCTTCTCATGCCCCATGTCTCTCTCCTGTTCCCCCCACCCTCCGGTCATGCCGCGTGTCTCCCTGCTGTTGCCCCCCACCCCCCGCTCATGCCCCGTGTCTCTCTCCTGTTACCCCCCACCCCCTCTCATGCCCCGTGTCTCTCTCCTGGTGCCCCCCACCCCCGGTCATGGCCCGTGTCTCCCTGCTGTTGCCCCCCCACCCCTGCTCATGCCCCGTGCCTCTCTCTCCTTTTACCCCCACCCCCTCTCATGCCCGTGTCTCTCTCCTGTTACCCCCCGCTCCCTTTCATGCCCCGTGTCTCTCTCCTGTTGCCCCCATTCCCCCGATCATGCCCCGTGTCTCCCTGCTGTTTCCCCCACCCCCCACTCATGCCCCGTGTCTCTCTCCTGTTACCCTCACCCCCCTCTCATGCCCCCTGTCTCTCTCCTGTTACCACCCACCCCCCTCTCATGCCCCGTGTCTCCCTCGTGTTCCCCCCAGCCCCCACTCATGCCCCGTGTCTCCCTGCTGTTGCCCCCCACCCCCCGCTCATGCCCCGTGTCTCTCTCTTGTTCCCCCCCACCCCCCACTCATGCCCTGTTGTGTTTTCTTTATACACCCCACCTTCCCTTTCCATGGTGGCCATCTTGGTAAAAGATTTTCCTTCCTGGGAAGAAAAATCTTTTTTTTACCACCTGGGATTCCCACTTTGAAGACCTACTATGCTAGTGGTCTTCATCTATTGAAAAGGATGTTATGGTGACGTTGCACTAATAAAAACCTATGAAATGCAGTAAAAGAAAATTGTGTTACAGGAATGTTATGGTTAAGTTGCACTAATAAAAACCTATGAAATTCAATGAAAAAACTTTGTTAAAGGGACGTTATGGTTAAGTTGCACTAATAAAAACCTATGAAATTCAATGAAAAAACTTTGTTAAAGGGACGTTATGGTTAAGTTGCGCTACTAAAAACCTATGAAATTCAGTGAAAAAACGTTGTCAAAGGGACGTTATGGTTCCAAGTAAAACCGAAAAACCCTTGAAATTCGCCAGTTATGGTAAGCTAAGCAACCATAACTCGCGCCACCACCGTGCACTGCTAAGACTAACACCCAGGACATCAAAGATGACATCACAAATGTCATTGATGACATCACTGATGACATCACATGTCTGGCTCGCTCTTTTTTCTTTTGCTGACATGTCTAGGCCACATGGTTTTCTTCAGTAACAGTCAGAAACTAAAAATGTTATTTTATTTGTAGACGTATCCTTCAAGTAGGTTCTTACAGTAATTCCCTTAGAGTCCAGTCACATCATATGAAACATATACATACGGGAAGACACAAGCTTGAAAGACAGCAATCCTTTTTGTGCATAAAGATAATCAATAGACTTATGAGCACTTCCTGATAGTTCTGTATTTTTTTTTATGGCTGTACTTTCCCTGTGGGTCCAATCACATCAATTGATACATATACATAGGGTAAATAGCAGCTTTGAAACAGAGCAATCATTTATTTGCATGAAAATAATCAGTTACGTTATGAATTGTTTCTGCTACTACTTGTGCTTTTTTGCTAACTTCACTTTCCCTGTATATACCCATATTGGTATGTGTTCTTGTGTCTTTGTGTTTTGTCTATAGTAATGCAATTATCTAATACATGTGTTTTATTAGCTACATATTACATATTTCACAGTACACAAAAATCTATTAAGAAAACAATTATCATTTCATTATTCAACATATTAACATTACGAATATTATACCTTCATCTTGTACGCTGCACACAATGTTATGTTTCTGTATGAGTAGCTTAGTATACCAGATAGAACCCCATAATAGAATGCTATATCAATGCATCGTTCAATGCTCTAATTAGGGTATGATATTTATTGCAATGATCCTTGACACTTGTTTTGCAACATTATAATAAGAATCCCTTGTACACATATTTATGAAAAGTACATACACATGTGATGTCATCAGTGATGTCATCAATGACATTTGTGATGTCATCTTTGATGTCCTGGGTGTTAGTCTTAGCAGTGCACGGTGGTGGCACGAGTTATGGTTGCTTAGCTTACCATAACTGGCGAATTTCAAGGGTTTTTCGGTTTTACTTGGAACCATAACGTCCCTTTGACAAAGTTTTTCACGGAATTTCATAGGTTTTTAGTAGCGCAACTTAACCATAACGTCCCTTTAACAAAGTTTTTTCACTGAATATATATATATATTCAGTAAATAAACGTTGTTAAAGTGATGTTATGGTTAAGTTGCGCTACTAAAAACCTATGAAATTTAGTGTAAAAACTTTGTTAAAGCGACTTTATGGTTCCAAGTAAAACCGAAAACCCCCATAAATTTGCCAGTTATGGTAAGGTAAGCAACCATAACTCGCGCCACCACCATGCACTGCTAAGACTAACACCCAGGACATCAAAGATGACATCACAAACATCATTGATGACATCACTGATGACATCACATGTCTGGGTCCCTCTTTTTTCCTTTGCTGACATATCTAGGCCAGTAACAGTCAAGAACTAAAAATTCAAAAAGTACTATATTTGTAGACTTATACTTCAAACATGTTCTTACAGTAATTCACTTGGGGTTCACTCACAGCATATGAAACATATACATAGGGGAAACACAGACTTGGAAAACAGCAATGCTTTCGATGTATGAAGAAAATCAGTAAGGCTTTGAATACTTACTTATAGTTCTGCTGTTTTTTTTATTACTATACTTTCCCTGGCTATGCTCATATTTGTATACATTGTACTCACACTACTTTCCTTAGGGTCCAGTCAAATTATGTGATAGTTATACATAGGGAAGTAGTAGCTTTGAAGCAGAGCAATCATTTCTGTGCATGAAGATAATCAGTTAGTTTATGAAGATTATCTGGTAATAGTGCTGTTTTTTTGTTTACATCATTTTCCCTGTATGTGGTCACATTTGTATGTGTTGTTGTCTGTTTGTGTTTGGTTTGCATCAATGCAATTATGTAGTAAGTGGGTTTTATTAGGTACTTATTAAATGTTTACAGTATGCAGAACTCAAATAAGAAAGCATTAATACATGTAGTATTTAAGATAGCTAGATTATTAATATTGCACCTCCATCATGTCTGCTGCACACTATACCTAGGTTTCTATATATGTACCTTAGTATACAGGAAAAACCTTCAAACTTCAAACTTCAAATAGAATGCTATTTGGATTAATGCCTTGCTTAATGCACTACATACCTCATGATATTTATTGCAATGATCTGTGACACTTTTTTAATAACATTACAATAAGAATCCCTTGTACAGACTTTTCATGAAAAGTAAATGCACATGTGATGTCATCAGTGATGTCATCAATGTCATCAATGACATTTGTGAGGTCATCTTTGATGTCCAGGGTGTTAGTCTTAGCAGTGCACAGTGGTGGCTTGAGTTATGGTTGCTTAGTTTACCATAACTGGCGAATTTCAGCAGTTTTTCGGTTTTACTTGGAACTATAAACTCTCTTTAACAACGTTTTTTTCACTGAATGTCATAGGTTTTTACTAGCGCAACCTAACCATAACGTTCCTTTAACAACGTTTTTTCACTGAATATAGATATAGATAATATAAATTGAATAAATGTTTACTAGGATTCCCTTACTCTATATACATGTTTGTTTGTTTGTTTATTACTTGTATTGCACACCAGACCCGTGGGTATTCGGGCGCATTGCAAAAGATCACTCACAGCTTGGTTACACATAAAAATGTACATTCACAGTCACAGGCACTTTTTGTTTTGTTACATGAGGCAATTGAGATACACACAGGCAAATTATACACATGCAGGATATATACATGCGATTTGGCCTATGGGCTGAAATCAGACACATAAGATCATAGGAGCATCAAGGTTCACAAGGTAATAGTCAGTGACGTGTTGGCAGCAGTCTGTGGTAGTGGGCTAGTCTAGGAGTATGGGGTAACCTAGAGGTCAACGCCTTTGAGCCACAGTATAAGGCTATGATGGAATATATGGTACGAGTGCTCAACTCTTAGTGGGGAGGGTAGCAAATTCCATAGTTGGGCTGCCATGACCTGGAAACTGCTACCTCCAACACTCGCCAGCTTAAATCTAGGGATCAGGAGGCAGTTTGTGTGCGAAAGTCTGGTTATTCTGGTAGCAGGTTTCATGATATTCCTGTCTGACAGGTAACACGGTACTGCATTGTTCATGCATTTATGTGTAAGAGAGGCAATTTTTAGTTTGGTTTTATCGTGATTGGACAGCCAGTTGTTGTCTCTTCTCGTCACAGAAATGTGTTCTCTTCTAGCAATGCTAAGAGCTGTTCTAATAGCATTGTTTTGTAAGAATTGCATTTTTTTGATGATTTGTTTATTAGCTCCTATGTACAAAGCGTTACAGTAGTCGAGTTTAGATAAAATAAGTGCTATGGCAAGGGTGATGCAACTAGTGTTTGAGAGGAAGGCCTTACCTGCTCTAATCAGTTTACAGGTATATGCCATGGCCGAGGCCATAGCGTTAACCTGTTTGGTGAACGAAAGGGTCGAGTCCAGGTAAAACCCCAAGGTTTTTACCTCCTTAGCAACAGTGATGATATTGTGGTCTATGTTAAAGGCTGAATATTTGGGACTCCGTTTTTTGAGGGAGGAGGGTGTGCCAAGAATGATGAGCTCGGTTTTATCATCATTCAAGCATAGTCCATGAGTGGCCATCCATGCCTGAATGATGAGATAAACCCTATTCACCAAGGCCAAATCCTTGTCGCAATCACCCGTAAGAGGTAGGAGGATCTGGGTATCATCTGCATAGTTGGTGTATGCGATACCCAGATGATCCAGATAATTGAAAAGGGGCTTGGTGAAGATGTTGTATAGGGGAGGTGAGACACAAGATACCTCGGGCACTCCGCACATGATAGGTATGGGGTCAGCTGAAGCCAAATGTGAGAAGACTCTCATAGTCCAATTGCTTAGAAAGGATTGTATCCATGCTATGGCTTCTGTGGAGAAGTATGCGGCTTAATCCAAGTGGCTGCATAGTACCTGGTCAACCAAGTCAAAAGCGTCTGATAGGTCCAGGATGAGGAGAAGGGCTGATTCCCCTTTGTCTCTAAGTACATCGATCTGGGCCTTCAGGTCTATTAAATCTGTTTTGGTCAGAAACCTGATTGCTTTACTCCTAGTAAAGGGTTAGATTCCAAGTATTTTTGAATTTGTGTATAAGCCATTTTGTCTACGGTTTTCAGGAGAAAAGGCACCATAGTGATTGGTCGGTAGTTAGTGGGAATCAGAGGGTCTAAGGTCTATTTTTTCAATAATGGGAGCACCCATGATTCCTTGAGGTTAGATGGGATGGTATTGGACGCAAATGACGCGTTGATGAGTTTTGTAATAAAGGGCGCTAGGTCTCTAGCCGCATCCTTTATAAGTTGAGCGGGACATTGGTCGCCCTGACAATTGGAAGGCTTGAATGATAGTATAGTCTTTTCAGTTTCAATTATGGTGACTTTGGAGAATTTAAAGCGGGAAGGTAGGGTTGTGTTATTAGATGGATATAGGTTAGGATGTGTTTTGGTGGGCGTATTGCTGATTAATGAAGCTTTTTTCTTAACAATGTTTGCTTATAAAGTAAAAACTTTGTTAGCTAGTCCTTGCTGAATGTTCGTGCACCACATTTTATCTTTTACGCAGTTGTCTGGCACTGGGATAGCAGCTTATAAATCTTTAAGGATGACAAAGAATTCCTTCATGCTTTAGTTTGCTTGGGAAATTCTAACAATATAAGTTTCACGCTTAGCTAGGAGTATTTCCTTTTTGTATAGGGCTGTGATGGTGCTAAGATTAGTTTTGTTTTCTTCGGACGGATGTGCTTTCCAGGATATTTTGCATTGCCTTTTTTTGGTGCGTAGTATTTTTATGTATGTTGTGTACCATGAATTAAGATGGGCTTTGGGTTTGCTTTGTCTTAATTTGAGTGGTGCAATTGTGTCTAGGGAGGTGGTCATGATATGATTATATTCATTGACCAAAGCGTCCGGTCCCAGGTTTTCCGGGATTGCATTAAGTATAGGGAGTATAAGTGGGAGAAAGTTGTCACAGGTATTATTCTTTTTAATTGGGGTGGGAATAGGTGGGGCTAACGATACAGGCGTGGTAATGGGTTTTTCAGTGTCTAGAGTGAAGGTTATTAGATGGTGGTCAGACCATATCTGAGGTGCTATAGAGGAGATACTGGCATTCCAATTATGGTCTGCTACACAGTCCAGTGTTCTTCCTTTAACATGTGTAGGGTAAAGTACTTTTTGGGTGAAGCCTTGTGCCATTAGAATATTCGCCACACTTGATGCATGTGCATCTTTCGTATCATTGCAACCTAGGTTTAGGTCCCCTAATAGTAGAACCTGAGAAGAGTTTTTTAAGTTATTGGATACAATATTTGACATGTCATCCTCAAACGTACCGATAGTACCTGGTGGTCTATATATCAGATGGATTGTCAGAGTCTGGGAGCTGTTTATGTTGAGCTTGGCTGCCAAGTTCTCACATGTTTTGATAACGTGGGCTGGCACTAGTCTACTCGGTAGATTAGCTCTAGCTATGAGTGTGATGCCTCCTCCACGGGTATCAACTCTGTCAGATCTTAAGATAGTATATCCATTGGGGATAGCTAATGAGAGAGCTGGTCCTGCAGCCGCATGAAGCCAGGATTCAGTGATCACTAAGATGTTGAGGTGTTCTGAATGGATGATATCTGCTATCTCTGTTGCATGAGCGACCATGGATCTTGCATTTATTAGGGCACCCTTAAGACTATTGTTGGCTGGAGCTGGTAGTGGTGAGCCTGTTATAGTTCGGGTCTTAGGGGTGGAAAGGTTGGGGGCAGTAAGTATAGGATATCTTTTTATTTTGGTCATGGGAGAGACGGGAGTATGGTTAGATCTTTTGTTGGTGGAAACAATTGATCTAGCTAAAGGTTCATAGAATTTGGCTAATCTAGAACAGAGTCTTCCATTCCTGTCAGTGGTTTTACACGGTTGGGCATTCAGTGAAGGTCCTTGCGTGATAAGTATAGTAGTCCATTGTTTACTTGTGGGAGTAGGCAGTGGGGCCATAGTCAGGTTTTGTGTGATATGGCAGTGGTAGTCTATCAGTATGATCACTAAGTATGAGGTCACTGTCGCAATAGTGAGGGAGGGCCGTAGACTCCTTCTGATGTGCATTTTTAGGTGTGTATGTGGTCAAGGACTGGAACTAATTACTAGTGTCATGGTAGATGAGTTAGGCTAGGAACAATGGATGGAAGGCAATGGTTACTTAGCTCACCTGAAATAATCTTACTTCTGCACTAGTAGGGAGCAGTGTCACTAGGTGATCACAGCGTTATTGGCTCGGAGCTATGTTACACTGGGCAAACATTACAGATCAGATACGGGTTAACTGACCATCTTTCAAAACTGATATGGCAGGCAGTGTATATTGCAAGTGGGTAAAGCAATCTCAATGCAGGTGAGTGTTAGGAAAGATTTCGTAATTGTAGGGAATTTTCCTTCCATGTGGCAACCCCTAAACTTTTTGCTATTGTTTTTAACCTTGTTCTTGACTTTGCCAGAGAAGTACAGCCTTCTGCCGCACTTCTCTGGGCTTTCGCTCCTTTCTTACGGGGAAACTGACATGCCCTTAAGACAGTCAGTACCGGGGAACGTGGTTTCCCGTAGTTTCTTTTATCGTGTCGCAGCTTTAGTGCAACACGACACAAGAGGGCACTGTAAGCTAAGTTACAGCTCTCTTGGGTCTCTAGCCTTCTACAGGCCCTAGATACTCTTTTAGGATGGTATTTGATCGGTGCAAGTCATTCAGGGACTCGAATGGTGGCAGCGATCGTTTTGTTTATTTTGAGCTCCTTTTGGCGTTCTGAGCACGTTTTTGCACTGAACCCAAAATGGTGGCCTGGCTCCCAAAATGGCCAGGCCGCGAGGCTCCTTTGTCTTGTCCATTGACCGTCTTGCTCCCTTCACCTTCCCCAGGTCGGGCGACCCGGGGCCTTCCTTATTTGGGCATGTACTTTCCCGCGAAACGCAGATGCTTTCGCGGGCTTCTACATGTCGTTTGTGTGCCTCCAGGGTGTGGGCTGGGATGTCTGGTCCCAATACACATCCTGGGTGCCAGAGAGTCTGGGGTGGTGTGAATGCCTGGGACCACCGTGGTCCGTGATTGGTCCACGTATGGTGTGTGTGTTGATGAGCGGATCTCCCATTGGCTCCCCTCCGTTTTGGCACGAAGGGAACCGTGGATAAGAGGGAGCTGGAAACACCACTACCATGTCGATCTCCTGAGTTCTCACGAACGAAGGAATACAGGAGCCAAGTATCCTGCAACTACGAGGCTGGACCGAGGAATCGCTGGTGACCCGCTGAAGGAATCCTCCTTTGCATTGCTGTCGTCCGGAGAGCCCCTGTCCTCCTTTGATCGAACCAGAAGGCCTGTACTGGTGCTTCGACCTTTGGAATAGCAGGAACAGCTATTCCCGGCATCTTCAACCATCTCCTGCCAAGTAAGCCTTCGGAAGCGTCTCTGGGCCATCCAGTTGACTGACCAGCTTACAAAGGAGTTTGGCTCTGCAACCGCCGCCAGGTTGTGTTGTATTGCGAGTCCTTGTCCCTCTCCCACGCTTCGTACGCTTGGCGTCCCCAGGTCTGAAGGGAGGAGGGTTCATTTGGCTCGAATACACACGGCCGCTCCGTTGTCCTGTGCGGCAACAAAACTGTGCCGGTTTCGTCGATTGGGACGTCTTTTTGCTCTACACGACTACAAAGCGTTCCCTGCTCTTCTGAACCTGCCAGCTGCTGAAACTATCGTGGAGAAGCCTGGGTCTGCTTGCTTCGGGGACCGGTGAGTAGTATATCTAGGATCTGGTCGCCCTCCTGCAGTATCCCATTGCTTTTCCCTGCTGTGTAAAAACAGCACCCTTTTGCCGCGCTCGCGCTCTGCTTCTGCCCGCTGTGGAGGCTGCGCTTGAGTTGCGGACCCTGTTCTTCTTCTGCTGTGCACTAACGTGAACCGCCTGACTTCCTCCGAAGAGCTTCCCCTTGTGCCCGTCGGCACCGGCGTGGCAGGTACTTTGAGCACAAGGCTCCACTCTTCGCAGGGCTCGGACTTCCATCTAGTTAGGTGCCTCTGAAGGCGAACTGAGTCTAAAGCGTTATCGCACTGCCTGTTTTCCTTTCCTTTCAGGTGGACTACATATTTCGTGCTTTAAACGTTTGCGACTGTGTATTTGTATATATATTGTGTTGATATGGTATGTGTTGGTTTAATATTGTGATATTGTGATTTTCTCGCTACGGTCATTATTTTAAAGGCCTTAAAATAAATGTGTATCTAGCAATGTTAAAGCAGACTCTCATTTTAAAGTTTGGGAAGACTCCGGCCCAATATCTAAAGCGTTTTCGAGAGTATAAGAAAAAGGAAGGTGGTACTTGGGTATCTTATGTCGCTGAATCTTTGAAAAACTTAACTGGCTGGGTTGAAGGTTATAAGGTTTCTACCTTCGAAGGCATGATAAATCTTGTCATGCTGGAACATATTTTTGCTTCTTCTTCCCCGGAGCTTAAGCAGCATTTGGCCGATTCGAAGGAGATAGATCCTAAGAAGCTGGCCATTGCAGCAGACTTATGGGTGTCACATCGAGTGTCCCATAAGGACAAAACTCATCCTGGTAAGCAGGAGGAAGGGAAAAAGTCCAAAGATATGGAGGGTGGGGAATCTGCTAAATCTTCTTCCCATAAGGGCCACAAAAAGAAAAACAAGGGTAAGACACAAGAGAACTCACAGGGTAGTGGAGGTCAGCCTCCGAAACAGAACTCTGGTTACAATAAGCCTCCCTACGTAAACAGACCCAATGGGGCTTGTTTTTCTTGTGGAGCAACTGACCATGTGAAGGGGGATCCCCGGTGTAAGGTTAGACCTTTGGGGGTCCACTCCGCTAATCTGGCCTTCTCCTCCTACGAGGAAGAAGAGATTACAGGAGCATCCTTCTCCTCAGACTCATTTCCCAGCGGAATAGAGGCTGAGGTAGTTTTAGTGTCCCTGGGTTCCTGGGAGCCTAAAGTCGCAGAGGCTTATGCTAGGATTCCGGATAATACCAAGCACTACTTTAAAGACAGTGTGCTGATCAATGGAGTGGATACTCCAGCTCTTAGGGATAGTGGGTGCAGTCGAACTGTAGTGGATTCTACCTTGGTAGACTCAGAGGAAGTTGCCAGAGCTACTCTGATGCCCACTAAGTTGGCTGACGGCCCCCTCCGTATGTTTCCCGTGATCCCTGTTAATCTAACTTTAAATGGTACAGCAGTCAGGATTCCAGTGAGCATTCAGAGAAACGTCCCGGGAAAGGTCTTATTAGGTAATGATCTCAGAGCTTTAGGGCTCGTAGGAGACACTGCCGAACGACCCTACACACGGTCTCAAGCACGGGCAGCATTGGCCTAGTCCAATACGCCGCCCCAGCCGAAGGGGAAACCCAAGGCGAAAGGAGTCTACAAGTCAAGACGGGGGAAAGAGAATATTCCCCCGAGCTCGCCTACCACTGCGGTGGAGGAAGTTGGTCAATCGCCCGAGCCTGACGAGGAGGTGGCGATGCCTGAAGTATTCGACCCCAACGATCATCCTGAACTAAAAGACTTGTTAGTTGAAGGAGGTCCTGATAGGGACGAATTCAGTAAAGGCCAACGTGAGTGCCCATCTCTGGAAGGCCTAAGGAGACAGGCCTGCTCCCAGCTTGAGGGTGAACCTCCTGGGAAGCATAGGATTTATTGGGAAGGTGGACTCCTGTATAGTGAGCCCACAGAGTCTACAGAAGGAGACCATAGGAGGTTGGTGGTTCCCCTTGCTGTTAGGCCCTTCCTCCTGCAGTTGGCGCATGAAGTTCCCCTTGCTGGTCACCTTGGTATGAAGAGGACCAAGCAAAGGTTATCCATGCACTTCTACTGGCCCAAGATG
This sequence comes from Ambystoma mexicanum, assembly GCF_040938575.1. Classification (NCBI taxonomy): domain Eukaryota; kingdom Metazoa; phylum Chordata; class Amphibia; order Caudata; family Ambystomatidae; genus Ambystoma; species Ambystoma mexicanum. The sequence continues at coordinate 792,245,321 of NC_090927.1, forward strand.
GGGGTGCAAGTAGAAAGTCACTGCAGGAGTTGCGCCTCCTGCCAGTTGTCTGGTAAGGTTGGCGCGACAATCCAAGCTCCGTTGGTACCGCTCCCAGTTGTGGGGGTACCATTTGAAAGGGTAGGGATCGACATCGTCGGTCCCCTTGACCTGCAAACATCCTCGGGCAATAGGTTTATCCTGGTGCTGGTCGACCATGCAACCAGGTATCCTGAGGCCATCCCATTGAAGACTGTAACTGCCAAGTCAGTTGCAAAAGCTTTACTCGGCATATTTACTAGGGTTGGCTTCCCTAAAGAAGTTGTGTCAGATCGTGGCAGCAACTTTATGTCGAAGTATATGCAGGCTATGTGGAAAGAATGTGGGGTCACCTACAAGTTCTCTTCTGCATACCACCCCCAGACCAATGGTCTGGTGGAACGTTTCAACAGAACGTTAAAGAGCATGATTGGGGCTCTGGAGGAGCCCCAGAGAAGAAAATGGGATCTTCTTTTACCATGCTTGCTGTTTGCCTACCGAGAGGCACCACAGGAGGGTGTTGGCTTCAGCCCCTTCGAACTTCTGTTCGGTCATCCCGTACGGGGACCCTTAGCCATCGTCAAAGAGGGATGGGAGATGCCCACTCCCCCTGTTACTACCAATGTAGTTGACTATGTGCTAGGGCTCAGAAAACGGATGGTACTTCTGATGGGCTTGGCTAGTGATAAATTGAAGGCAGGGCAAGCGCTGGTGAAACATTGGTACAACCAGAAAGCTTCCCTCATCAACTTTACACCTGGTCAGCAAGTCCTGATCATGAATCCAATAAGGCCTCGAGCTTTACAGGACAAATGGTCAGGCCCTTACACAGTGGTGGAGCCCCTGGGTGAGGTGAACTATTTAGTGGACCTTGGAAGGCCTGGACAGGCTCCAAAAGTGTTTCACGTGAATAGACTGAAGGCTTTCGTCCCAAGAGTCGAAATCGCAGCACTGCTACTGGCGTCAGACGTTGAGGAAGAGGAGTCTGAACCTCTCCCCGACCTGTTCCAGAGCGATCCTTCAGATAGCTCCGTTGAGGGTGTCCGAGTGGCCCCTCACCTGACTTCTGATCAGCAGGCTGAGGTGAAAAGTTTGCTTAGGCAGTTTTCCCCCCTGTTTTCACAGTCCCCTGGTTTGACACCTTGGTGCAAACATAACATTGACACAGGAGACAGTGTACCTACCAAAAGTAGGGGATACAGGATGTCAGATAAAGTACGGTCTTATATTAAGACCGAGGTCAACAAGATGTTAGACCTTGGGGTGATTGAACCCTCTAGTAGTCCTTGGTCCAGTCCTGTGGTGTTGGTTCCAAAGGCAGGCACTTCTGAATTGAGGTTCTGCGTGGATTACAGGGCTCTGAATGCTGTCACCAAGACAGATGCACACCCCTTGCCTCGAACAGATGAGCTGGTGGATACTTTGGGTGCCTCCAAGTACCTCAGCACGTTTGACCTTACTGCTGGCTATTGGCAAATAGCTTTAGCAGAACATGCCAGGGAGAAGACAGCATTTTCGACGCCAGACGGCCTTTACCAATTCCGGGTAATGCCGTTCGGGTTGAAGAATGCACCTGCCACTTTCCAGAGGCTTGTGAATCATGTGTTGAATGGGTTGGACGAATTCTGCCTTGCATATCTGGACGATATAGCAGTTTTCAGTGCCACCTGGGAAGACCATGTGAAACACCTCGGGATTGTGCTCCAGGCTCTTCGAAAAGCCCACTTGACCATAAAGGCTAGTAAATGCCAGATTGGACAAGGCTCAGTGGTTTACCTTGGACATGAAGTAGGTGGAGGGAGGATACAGCCTCTACCCAGTAAAGTACAAGCAGTACAAGACTGGCCTACCCCCACTACGCAAACCCAAGTGAGAGCCTTCTTAGGACTCACGGGGTATTACCGCAATTTTGTGGCAGACTATGGCACCATAGCTGCTCCTCTGACTGCCCTCACAACTCCGAAGAAACCCAAGAAGGTAACTTGGACTGACGAGTGTGAGAAGGCCTTCAATGGCTTAAAAGACTCCTTGTGCCAGGCCCCTGTGCTCAGGGCCCCTGATTATCAAAGTCCTTTTATCGTGCAGACGGATGCCTCTGACACTGGGATAGGAGCTGTACTATCACAAGTAGATGAGAAGGGTAAGGAACACCCTATCGGTTTTATTAGTCGCCAGCTTAAGGACAGAGAGCTCAGATGGTCCACGCTAGAGAAAGAATGTTTCTCTGTTGTGTGGGCCCTAAGGAAGCTGAGGCCCTACCTCTATGGGACCCACTTCACTGTGCAGACTGACCATAAGCCGTTAAAGTGGCTAATGAACATGAAGGGGGAGAATCCAAAGTTGCTTAGGTGGTCCATAAGTCTACAAGGCTTCGACTTCACTATTGAGCATAGGCCAGGTGTCCAACATAGCAATGCTGATGGGTTGTCCAGAATGTTTTACCGACCTGAACAAGAGACTCATCCAGGGGTGGATTAGTTCCCCCTGTCCATAGTCTGGGAGGTGCGAGTGTTAGGAAAGATTTCGTAATTGTAGGGAATTTTCCTTCCATGTGGCAACCCCTAAACTTTTTGCTATTGTTTTTAACCTTGTTCTTGACTTTGCCAGAGAAGTACAGCCTTCTGCCGCACTTCTCTGGGCTTTCGCTCCTTTCTTACGGGGAAACTGACATGCCCTTAAGACAGTCAGTACCGGGGAACGTGGTTTCCCGTAGTTTCTTTTATCGTGTCGCAGCTTTAGTGCAACACGACACAAGAGGGCACTGTAAGCTAAGTTACAGCTCTCTTGGGTCTCTAGCCTTCTACAGGCCCTAGATACTCTTTTAGGATGGTATTTGATCGGTGCAAGTCATTCAGGGACTCGAATGGTGGCAGCGATCGTTTTGTTTATTTTGAGCTCCTTTTGGCGTTCTGAGCACGTTTTTGCACTGAACCCAAAATGGTGGCCTGGCTCCCAAAATGGCCAGGCCGCGAGGCTCCTTTGTCTTGTCCATTGACCGTCTTGCTCCCTTCACCTTCCCCAGGTCGGGCGACCCGGGGCCTTCCTTATTTGGGCATGTACTTTCCCGCGAAACGCAGATGCTTTCGCGGGCTTCTACATGTCGTTTGTGTGCCTCCAGGGTGTGGGCTGGGATGTCTGGTCCCAATACACATCCTGGGTGCCAGAGAGTCTGGGGTGGTGTGAATGCCTGGGACCACCGTGGTCCGTGATTGGTCCACGTATGGTGTGTGTGTTGATGAGCGGATCTCCCATTGGCTCCCCTCCGTTTTGGCGCGAAGGGAACCGTGGATAAGAGGGAGCTGGAAACACCACTACCATGTCGATCTCCTGAGTTCTCACGAACGAAGGAATACAGGAGCCAAGTATCCTGCAACTACGAGGCTGGACCGAGGAATCGCTGGTGACCCGCTGAAGGAATCCTCCTTTGCATTGCTGTCGTCCGGAGAGCCCCTGTCCTCCTTTGATCGAACCAGAAGGCCTGTACTGGTGCTTCGACCTTTGGAATAGCAGGAACAGCTATTCCCGGCATCTTCAACCATCTCCTGCCAAGTAAGCCTTCGGAAGCGTCTCTGGGCCATCCAGTTGACTGACCAGCTTACAAAGGAGTTTGGCTCTGCAACCGCCGCCAGGTTGTGTTGTATTGCGAGTCCTTGTCCCTCTCCCACGCTTCGTACGCTTGGCGTCCCCAGGTCTGAAGGGAGGAGGGTTCATTTGGCTCGAATACACACGGCCGCTCCGTTGTCCTGTGCGGCAACAAAACTGTGCCGGTTTCGTCGATTGGGACGTCTTTTTGCTCTACACGACTACAAAGCGTTCCCTGCTCTTCTGAACCTGCCAGCTGCTGAAACTATCGTGGAGAAGCCTGGGTCTGCTTGCTTCGGGGACCGGTGAGTAGTATATCTAGGATCTGGTCGCCCTCCTGCAGTATCCCATTGCTTTTCCCTGCTGTGTAAAAACAGCACCCTTTTGCCACGCTCGCGCTCTGCTTCTGCCCGCTGTGGAGGCTGCGCTTGAGTTGCGGACCCTGTTCTTCTTCTGCTGTGCACTAACGTGAACCGCCTGACTTCCTCCGAAGAGCTTCCCCTTGTGCCCGTCGGCACCGGCGTGGCAGGTACTTTGAGCACAAGGCTCCACTCTTCGCAGGGCTCGGACTTCCATCTAGTTAGGTGCCTCTGAAGGCGAACTGAGTCTAAAGCGTTATCGCACTGCCTGTTTTCCTTTCCTTTCAGGTGGACTACATATTTCGTGCTTTAAACGCTTGCGACTGTGTATTTGTATATATATTGTGTTGATATGGTATGTGTTGGTTTAATATTGTGATATTGTGATTTTCTCGCTACGGTCATTATTTTAAAGGCCTTAAAATAAATGTGTATCTATTTTTGATATAACAACTGTTTGGAGTAGTTTGTAAGCGCTCTTGCTTTGTGTGCTCATTGCAGGCTTTCAGTCACCCTCAACCCTCTTGAGACCTAGTCTTGACCGCCGCGATCGCTACCTTGATTGGTCTGGCTTGTCCAGAGGTTACCCTGTTCCAAGTAATTAGGTTGGCCTTCTGAACTTCTGCGCCACCAGGACAGAGTTCAGAAATCCGTCTTAACAGTGAGCAACAGGCAGTGATGCAAGTGGCAGTCAAAACAGTTCTAGTGTATATCACATGGGTATCAGTGCCAAGCAGTGTAGGAAGGTACTGGTGTCTGCATATATAAGGAATAACCTTGCACAAAGTATACATGAATTGGCGTGGTGATCCAGTCAAAACAGATCGTAGTGGCTAGACATTAAAGGAGATATGCATAAATTGATAAAGCAATCCTGTAGAAGCAATAGTAATGGCATAATTGGACACAGCGTTTCAGTAAGTATTTAGTATACAAATGCTGCAATTGATAAACCGGTGGATGAGAAAGGGCTTATGACATCGTGCAGAGCCATGTCACAGGGGTACGCTACTTATTGTGGCGAAATTATGTCTATAGAGGAAAGAGGCTAGAGAGAATGAGCTTATGTTGATCGTCGGTCCATTGCTCAGAAGAAATACAGTGGGACATTCTAATAGTGTACACTCATTGCGAAAATTCTAGACTTTACATGATGGTGAAGTATAGCAAAGTTTGCAACAGTTAAAGGTAGGAAGACTAGACGGTGCAATAGAGTCAAGTGATACAATGATAGACTGGCGTGCCTTTAGCAGGGGCTTACCGCTACTTGGAGCATGGCACTGCAATACAGTGTTTCTTTGAAGGTCTGCATGGTCCAGTAAGCGGAAGGAAAGGGACTTGAAGCCGTTCGTGTGGAGCATGGGTGGGGGGCACTCTGGGAAGGGTTAGGCCGCTGGTCGCTGGACAGTCTTGGACAGGCACAGGACAGGTGCCTTATTTTGATGCCTTTGTTTGGGGCCGGCTAATGCCTGCAGGTGCACCCAGATTGTGTGGAAATACAACTGGCTGGCCAATCCCAACATGCGGCCACTTCTAGCTGCTGGAATTCTTCTCTACTACGGTGGAGGCCATCTTTGTGAGGAAAACTCACACGGTTTTGGCACAGTAAAGCAGAGAATGCACACGAAATGAATCCTGATGAGCGTGTAATTCAAATATGCTTTTTCCTCAGATGTGCAGGGAAATTGTGCCCATCACGGATGGTCTGCGTGGGTCAGTAGCTGGTGATAGTGCATACGCACTAGATTAAGCACATGGGTTTACCTATTCAATTTAGGGTCGGCAAAGTGGGTAGTCTGCTCCTGCAGCCCACGGGAGAGATGGCTCCTGCTCCTTCCTCCGGTGGATGGTAGATGAATCAGGCATGGAACAGGTGCCTTATTTTGGTGCCTTTGTTTCAGGCCGGCTAACGCCTGCCGGCGCACCCGGATTGGGTGGAAATACAGCTGGCTAGCCAATCCCAACACGCAGCCACTTCTAGCTGTTGGAATGCTTCTCTACTACGGCGGCGGCCTTCTTCGTGAGGAAAACTCATACGGTTTCGGCACATTAAAGCGGAGAATGGACACAAAATTAATCCTGATTAGCGTGCAATTCTGATATGCTTTTTTCTCAGATGTGCAGGGGAATTGTGCCCATCACGCATGGTCTGCGCGGGTCAGTATCTGGTGAAAGTGCATATGCACTAGATTAAGCACATGGGCTTACCTATTCAATATAGGGTCGGCCAAAGTGGGTAGGCTGCTCCTGCAGCCCACGGGAGAGGGGAGCTCCTGCTCCTTCCTCCGGTGGATGGTAGATGAATCAGGCACAGGACATAGAACATAGAACATACTGAACCCCCTACCTGTGCTAGTGGTTCTGATGTCTGCGGACCATGCACATGTCCACGGAAGGACGTGGTCAACAGCAACACTATCGAAAAACTCAGGGGGTATCTTACATTGTTGTATCATGCAATAAAAACACTGAGCATGTTCAAAAAGCAGCACATAAATACATTACATTCAATAATAAATAAGAAGTGCAAATTGTATATGTAAAACACCAACCGTCCAATTACATAGCATATGCAACATAATGGAATATACCAAAACAAAATAAATATGCCTCCAACAGAATTACCTCCCAGAAACTGCACAGCAAAAATCAACAGCACACCTACGCACCAGTAACAGCAAAACTTAGCAAGAAACTAGTGAGTATACTACATTTATTGTATATATTTATAAACTTTCTGTATTAGGTACACTAAAAGTAATATATTTATTTTTTACACAGAGATGTCTAGTACTTTGGAATGGCAGGAAGAAGATGTTCCTCTGGATGAAATGATTGAAGACAGTGATACTAATGGTAAACACTACACTTCGCTATATAAACCACTTAATAAGCATTACTTTATGTGTACTTAACACATTTTTGTTTTAAAAGACCAATCAGAAATAGAAAATACAGAAACAGAGACCTTAGATAATCGTCTGCTGTGAATGGAGCAAATAAATTGATCTATTAATGTCAAATTTCATTCTTTTAAAACACTTTGTGGAGGACCATATAAAAGAAAAAATTAAATATCACTGTCCCACATGTACCTGTACCCCTTCTCCATGTCCCAGCCAACCATCCCCAAAAACTCCCCAGCAAGAAAAACGTTATGATGAGACTTCAATCCCTTCCTCCCTTACCATCCATCATGTACAAACCCCTAATTCCCCTGTATTTGTATCAATTTCTGCTTCCCCCTCTCTTTCATATTTTTTATAATTTTAGGCAATAATAAAATATTAAGTGTGTTGTTACTATATTCCTCTGTGTCTTATTTTTTTTTAAAAAAAGGCATTTAGGGTGTCTGCGGACAGCGCGGTTGTCCGGGATGTCCGTAAGTAACCAAAATGGGGGTGTCCTAAGGACACTACACCTGTTTGCACTGTCCTCAATCAAGATGGAAGTGTCCTTAGGACACACAAGATGTGCGCCTGTCTGTAATTAACCAAAATGGGGGTGTCCTAAGGACACCGTACCTGTTTGCATTGTCCGCAACCAGAATTAATATGTCCATAGAATACATAGCCTGTCCACCTGTCCGCAAAGTGGTGACGCACATTTATTTTGTTTGAGGACCTGAACACCGTCTGTAGAACACCCGCCTGCATGCGTATCACACCCTTGGCCCCTATGAACATCGTTCCTGTCCGCAAATGTGCGCCGCACATGTGTCACACTTTTAATTAGTATGGGGATTAGAACACTGTCCATAGAATACCCACACACATACGTAGACCCGACCCGCGCCATCCCATTCGCAAACGTGTCCACGATGTCATCATATGACAGCACCCGCGCTAAGTGTAACGAATACTGTCCGGGCCTCCGGACACCTAAAAAGTGTTTTTTTGAGCAATCCAAGGTATTTTCCTGGGGAAAGATCACCCTTGCACATGTCCCAGACCATGTGCCCGGCGATCTGAATACTTTTTGGAACTTTTTGAGCCCTTTCTTGGTGTTAGACTTGTTCACAGCGTGCTGCAGCACCCTGATAAAAGGCCACATCCCAGAGCTGATCCTTATTCTGTTTTTGGGCTTCCAGGACAGACACTGCTCCTCGTTGCATTGGATTGTTCTTGCTCTTTAAAAAAGCTGTCCTGATGTCATCCATGGCTGCTGCTGGTGCTACGGCTGTCTCAACACCACCCCCAACCCCTCCACTACCAACACCTCCCCAAGGGCCTGCAGAGGGGAACAGGCATGAGGATACAGAGGAGAGGGATGAAGAGTATGAAGAGGATGAGGTAGTGGAAGTCCCTACTACTAGTGCTCACCGTGATTCTTGTGTGTGGAGGTTATTTACCACTCTTGATGGAGTAACAAAGGCATGTGCAAACAAGGTGACCTGCAATCAGTGCAAGGTGGTGCTGAGTCATGGGAATCCGGGTTTTTGCAGCTATGGTACTACCTCAATGAAGTGACACCTAAAGTCATTCCACGGTAGGGCTATTCATAAAGTTGTACCTTGCGATAAACGTAGTAGGTTGAGTTCCCCTGCCACATCCTCTGTTTCTGCTCCTGCCACCACAAGAGACACTCCTGTGGGGCAGTGCATCCCTCCAGCTGCCTTGCAGGCCATACGTGATACTGTTGATCCTTACCTTTCGAAGGTCACAGTATTGTGCATGTACTGCGATGCAATACTGTGCAGGGGGGAGAACCTTCAAAGTGCTTTCAAGACTGCGGTCAAGGAGCATGAGAAGGATTGCTACATACCTGAATAAGGCCCACCCTACATCTTCCTTTCTCCACCTGCCCTTTCTTATCCCTGTGGTTGGTGTCCCTTCCTTACCCTCCTTTCCTTTCCTTTCCTTGTGTGTTATTTTTAAAAAACCAAAAAAGAAAATAAACCAACAAAAACCAAAAAGAAAAAAAGGCTCTTTTGAGAGCCGCCTTTCCCAGTTCAAAAATAGAAGTGTCAATGAAATGCTGCAGGGCCCTGTGCATTTTTAGAAGTCCGGGGACTGTCCGCGAACCTCTAAATTTTGGCGGTGCTGCCCTGTCAGAACCATTGCACTTTTCTCTGGAAGGAAGTGGTGGCTCTGAAAAGAGCCTTTTTGTGGTTTTTTTGTGTTTCGAAAACTTGAAATGGTCAACACTTACTGCAAACTGGATTGCTGTAATTCCAAAAAAGGTTGCAATACATATTGTATGTTTCACAGAAAAATCTGATTTCCAGCATAAGTAAGATGTACTCCATCTCTGCGAAAAATGTGTGTACTACGAAACATAATGTTCTCATTGTGAAAAGAGGACATGCCAACATCTCTCAAAAAGGCACAGGCAGCCTTGTTGACATAGAGCCTTGCTTTCTCCATTTGTGGACCAAATGAAGAAGAGCGCAGCAACATTTGTCTCTGTGCAAAACGGGAAAAAATTACTCTGGAGTTTAGATACATGTCCATGACTTTCCCAAGTCCTTCTTTCATTGCAAATTGCAAAGAGATTCCAGACACATGTCCTAAATTGTTCCCTGCACAATGAATAAGAATAATATCTGGATGACAGTGTGTCACCAAATAGCAGAAAGAGGTACCAAATCCAGCTGCTTCTTCCTCGCAGTCTATGCCAGTGCACTTCCACATGAGGGAATCCAAGATGTACAGCCACTCCACAGAGATCTGCATGCACCTCCAACCAATTTATCTACAAATCTCACAAAATCCAGACAATCTGCTTTCTGAAACACACAGCCATAGCTATCTGCTCTCCTCTCAGGAAAAATACTTTCTGACAAAGTCTCTGCTCACACATCACACACAGTAAACCCTATTGAACAATCGCTTGCTCTGCTAAGTCTCATTTGTATGCCTCTCAACCTCAAAAATCACGTATGTAATATGCGCTGTCCGCGGACAACCGTGGTGTCCGTGGACAAATCGCAAAATCTGAGCGTGGGGAATCCCTCATTTCCCCGTTGAGGTTGGCTCTGAAAAGAGCCTTTTTTTTGCACATGCTTCAGAAACACCTTTTATTTTGTATTTTTTTTCTTCTGATTTTCCTCAAAAAATCTTCACATTACCTTCTCCAAAGCAACCCTTATGCTCCAAAACAGCATGTCATTTCCCATAAAAGATAAAGACATGCCATCTTCTTTAAAGTAATCAACATCACCAGAGTCACACAACATCACACCTAGCCTTCCGCAAGGCTATCAAAACTAGACTCTTTGTCTAAACAGAATAGCTATCACAAATTGGTTTGAGCAATTCCCTGCATATAAATGCACATACATGCCAACATTCAGAGTAATTTTAGGCGTGAGAATGTGAAAAATAACTACATTTTTCACTGAAAAATCGTGAGTCTCCCTCCTAAATTGGGAGAGTTGGCATGTATGAATGCATGTAAACAGAGTAACTGCCACTTACCCTGTATAACCTGTAAAACAAGCTTACTGTCATTTCTCCCATCTGCTATGATCAAGTGTCACTTTCAAAGTTGTCTGCTCTCCACATTTTTATTTACCCATATTATTAACTAAAATTTGCAAACTGTTATTTTTTCATTCATACTATTATTTGTGCTACCTATTTATCCACATTTCAACCGTAATAGCATTTAATGCATTATAGTGCATAAAATGTACATAAAATTTCAATTCTATACATTCTGCATATTTAACATACATATACATTCTATCATTTCTACTTCCTTTATTACAAATGATTATAATATTAACCAAACACAACACACACAGCAATCTAACAAAGTGCGATTTCATGTTAAAAGATGGGAGAAATAACAGTATAATTATGGAAAAAGGCTTTTTAGTGCGTTATAAAATGACACACACCCAGGATGAGTGCATGCATCTTTATTTATGCATACAGATAGCCAATATCATTTGCAAGGCTCCCAGCTGAAACAACACCACTGCCTCTACAACTGTTCTTCCAATCTAGACAGCTCTCTCATTCCAGCTGGTTTCCCATTCCGTTCTAGAATTTACAACAGCATCCAATTGTGCACAGGTGCATTCATGTCTATCACATCTGAGTAATAAGCTGCAGACAACATCAAATAATTCTGCTTTATTTCCCACACCTTCACAAATGCATACATTGCATACTTTTCCATATAGTTCCTACCATTTACCCTGTAAAAATAGCAAAAAAAGCATATGATTATTTCTTCTATCTCCTAACATCCAATAGCACTGCCTGTGCTCTGTGTTCTTACTATATTACTCATTTCTAAAGCACATTCAACTAACAGATTCTAAATGAAATATACAAAATGAATCCACATAGGCAAAGCAAAGAGCATGTATATGTTATGCACAGGTATCGGAAAGCACTACTACTGCAAAAACAAAGCAATCCATGCCTACATTAACAACAGTGCTATTAACACACATATTTACTTAATTATTTCTTTCACAATTGCAGTGAAGACCACTCTCCTGAAAAGCAGCAGCATCTGAAGTACGAAGGAGAACTCAGACGAAACCTACTCTTTCCATCCAAAAAAGTAAGTGCAATACTGCCATAATGTTCTAACTGTTACTAAAACACAGTAGAATTCTAATATTCTAGAACAAACAATGTTACTAACCCTGCAACTTTAGATTCAGTATTAGTGCTTCCCCTGACCAGCTCCATACTGTGTATTGTAATGTGAACACCAGTATAGTAACACACAAATACAAGAATAGCCTTCCCAACCTAATGTAGTAGCCAATTGCACAATTACACACCTCTACATACATCCTTACCATCATACTCAGACACTCAAGCACAAAGCACACATACACTGCACAAGATCCCAACCCACAATTACTTTTTTCTCCAATAGACCCCAAAGAATGCCTATCAAAAAGCAACTCCTTAGAACGCAATGCAAAAGTAAATGAAATCAAACTAAGGGGCCGATTCATGGAACAAACGTGCGCCGAAAATCTACGCGCAAGTAGGCGCAAGCAGGCGCAAGCGGAAAAAAACAGGCGCACGCGCACGCGTGCGATTCATGGAAGTCCCTGCGCGTGTTCACCGCGCGATGTGCGCCAAACCCGTGCATGGCGCACAAGTCACTGCAACATCGCGAAAGGCGTGCGCGACGGTGCGCGACGCGCACAGTGAAAGCGCACAACCTCAGCGCACACAGCAGAAAGTGGGCGGGACATGGGGCGTAACGCGCGGAATGGGGAACAACACGCGAAAATAAGGGCGTAACTGGGGATGCACTGCACGGAAGCAGAGGTAACGCCCACACGCACACGAACCACACGTATCCATGGAATGGAATAGGGCAAACCCACGCACAGCCAAAGCCGCGCACAAGCTGAAACACGTCCGCCACACGAAGGCAGGCGGTAGAGTCCCAGCGCATCAAAAAAGTGGCGCCGCGGGAAGTAAAATACGCGATTGAGCGGGGTACTTGTATTCCAGGGGTGCGCGGGAAGTTACACACGCGAATGAGCGGGCTACGTGTATTCCGGGGGTGCGCGGGAAGTGACACACGCGATTGAGCGGGGTACGTGCATTCCGGGGGTGCGCGGGAAGTTACACACGCGAATGAGCGGGGTACGTGTATTCCGGGGGTGCGCGGGAAGTTCCACACGCGATTTGGCCGGGTACGTGGATATCAGGGGTGTGCGGGAAGTTCCACACGCGATTGAGCGGGGTACGTGTATTTCGGGGGTGCGCGGGAAGTTCCACACGCGATTCGGCCTGGTACGTGGATATCAGGGGTGCGCGGGAAGTTCCACACGCGATTTGGCCGGGTACGTGGATTTCAGGGGTGCGCGGGAAGTTCCACACGCGATTGAGCGGGGTACGTGTATTTCGGGGGTGCGCGGGAAGTTCCACACGCGATTTGGCCGGGTATGTGGATTTCAGGGGTGCGCGGGAAGTTCCACACGCGATTGAGCGGGGTACGTGGATTTCAGGGGTGCGCGGGAAGTTCCACACGCGATTGAGCGGGGTACGTGTATTTCGGGGGTGCGCGGGAAGTGACACACGCGAATCGGCCTGGTACGTGGATATCAGGGGTGCGCAGGAAGTTCCACACGCGATTGAGCGGGGTACGTGTATTCCGGGGGTGCGCGGGAAGTTCCACACGCGATTTGGCCGGGTACGTGGATATCAGGGGTGCGCGGGAAGTTCCACACGCGATTGAGCGGGGTACGTGTATTTCGGGGGTGCGCGGGAAGTTCCACACGCGAATCGGCCTGGTACGTGGATATCAGGGGTGCGCGGGAAGTTCCACACGCGATTTGGCCGGGTACGTGGATTTCAGGGGTGCGCGGGAAGTTCCACACGCGATTGAGCGGGGTACGTGTATTTCGGGGGTGCGCGGGAAGTTCCACACGCGATTTGGCCGGGTACGTGGATTTCAGGGGTGCGCGGGAAGTTCCACACGCGATTGAGCGGGGTACGTGTATTTCGGGGGTGCGCGGGGAGCAGCACACGTGAATTGCACGTGTGGGTCCTCCCAGGTGTACCCTCTACACCCTCCACGGCCCCTGCAGGTGGCTCACACCACAGGGGCCTACCCAGCACATGTCCTGCAGGCACCCCATCCACCATGGCCATGCCCACCAGCCAACCCACATATCAACTAGCACTACTGCCCACCAACGCATGTCCCCCTGCACCCCCACCCCCCAGCAGTGCAGGGGCAGCCTCAAACAGGCCCCCACTCATGTCCCCCTGCACCCCCACCCCCTAGCATCCAGGGGCACCCTCCACCAGGCCCCCACTCATGTCTCCCAGCCCCCAGCACTGTGGGGCACCTGCCAGCAGGCCCCCACCCATGTCTCCCACCACCCCCACCCCCCCAGCATCCAGGGGCACCCTCCACCAGGCCCCCACACATGTCTCCCAGCACCCCCACCCCCTAGCATCCAGGGGCACCCTCCACCAGGCCCCCACTCATGTCTCCCACCACCCCCACCCCCCAGCCACCAGGGGCACCCTCCACCAGGCCCCCACTCATGTCTCCCACCACCCCCACCCCCCCAGCATCCAGGGGCACCCTCCACCAGGCCCCCACCCATGTCTCCCAGCACCCCCACTCCCCAGCAGTGCAGGGCACCCTCCACCAGGCCCCCACTCATGTCTCCCACCACCCCCACCCCCCAGCATCCAGGGGCACCCTCCACCAGGCCCCCACACATGTCTCCCAGCACCCCCACCCCCAGCATCCAGGGGCACCCTCCACCAGGCCCCCACAGATGTCTCCCAGCACCCCCACCCCCAGCATCCAGGGGCACCCTCCACCAGGCCCCCACACATGTCTCCCATCCCCCCCACTCCCCAGCAGTGCAGGGCACCCTCCACCAGGCCCCACTCATGTCTCCCAACACCCCCACCCCCCCAGCATCCAGGTGCACCCTCCACCAGGCCCCCACTCATGTCTCCCACCCCCCAGCACTGTGGGGCACCTGCCAGCAGGCCCCCACCCATGTCCAACTCATGTTCCCCACCCAACATGTCATCACAGTCCAGATCCCTGGTCTCTATGGTCAGCCCCCAAATGCAAAACACCCACCCGAGTATTGCATCCACCCACTCATATTCTGCAATTACATCACAGAACACCAATTGCAAGTTCCAAAACAAACACATGTCCCTCACATACACCCAATGGGTGTCAGTGAATCTCAAAACACATAACATGAAATGCATGAAAACAATGAGACACCACACATTGAAGTGCAACAAATAAATAATGTATTAAAGGAAAGATGAATAGAAACAAAAATGAAGAAACTGAAATGTGAATGGAAAAAATGAAAAGAAGCATGTCCGTCCAAAAAAAAGAAAAAATCAAAGAATATAGAAATCCAAAGTAATGTACTACAAAGTCAATGTCCACCAAACAAAATCCAATGTGAAAAAAAAACATAAGCCATTGATCCATGGATAATTTTAAAAAATAAAGTATGTACAAGTCCACAACTATGTACAAAGCAAGAAGCCAGGGTCCATCATCCCAACAAAATAAAGGAAACCTAACTAACTACACTAACCAATAAAAAAAACTATATACAAAAATGTGGCCAATGTCCAAAAGGTCCAAATGAAATAAAAACAAAAATGAAACTTAACACTACCTACATAACTATGTACAAGGGCAGCGGGCTAGTTCCACGGCTCACTTCTGGATGTGCCGGGCCAGGGCATCATCGAACTCCTCCTCTATGTCCCGGAGGCGGTCCTCCTCCATGGCCCCGAGGGTCCGCAGGGCCGTCGACGTGTCCACCTCCAAAGCCCTGCGGATTGCCTCGAGGCACTCGACCCGCCTCAGGGCCCTCTGCATGGAGTTCTCCGCCCTGACCATTGAGAGCCGTGCCTCTTCCGCCCGCTGCCGCTCCGCATCTATGGCGTGGCCCAACCGCTGCCACACGGAAGACACTCTCTGTCCTGGGTCCTCCTGCCTTCCGGCCGATGCCTGCCCCTCCGATCTCGAAGACCCCGAGCCTTCATGGTTCCCACCATGGAGCTGCTGCTGCTGTGCCTCTGCCCCTGCACTGCCTCCTGCTGCCTGCACATCCTCCGCCGGCTGGGGTGCAGTCGTTGACGTGGCCACCCCTGCTGGACGTCCGACTCCCGACTGTGGCAGGGATGCCTCCTCCACCAGCCTGGCCGCACCGTCAGAGGCAGCTCCACAGGGCACCCAGGTGACTGATGGGTGGGAAGATGGCACAGAGGACGACTGGCGCGTAGGGGGTCCAGCTGAGGAGGGGGTCGTGGCAAGCCCCATCAGACGGAGGAATCCGGCCTGGGTGACCTGTCCCAGCAGGCTGACGTGGTCAACGAGCCATTCGAGATGACCTGCAGTCTCTTCATGAAAAGACTGCAGGTCGCCTCGCATGGCCCGTTGACGCAACGCCACTCCAGCCAGGACAGGCTCAACCCGGGCCTGGATAGCCACGTCCGCAGGCAGGGGAAGGCCAGTTGAAGTCAGCTCATCCCCTGCCTGAAAACTGGTCTGGACATGGGCATCCCTGCTGGTGCAAGATGATGCAGGGACAGGATCAGGGACAGGATTGCACACAGGCACCTCCGCGGCGGCCTGTGCTGCCTCCTGTCCCTGGTCCTGCACTGCACCACTAGCACCAGTGGGATCCCCACCCCCAGACCCCGTCTCCGGTGCTTGCACGGCCTCCTCCTCCACCAAACCCCCCACCAACCTGGATGACTCTGTGCCATCTTCCCCCGTTGGGCCCTGTGGGGTCCCAGCTGCCCCTTCTGCTGCCGAGGAGTCCAACTGCAACCTCCGCCTCTTGGACCTCCCCCCGGCAGCTGCGGCCTGGGACGCGGCACCGGACTCCTCACTCCCCGACGAGATGACAACCTGGGAGGGGAGCCGGGCCTTGCGTCTCCGGCTGGCGGTGGGATCCCCGCCGCTGTGCTCCACAGCACCTTCTCCGCCCTCTTCATCAGTTGACGCTGCAGACAGGGAGAAACAAAACACAGGCATCAGGGCACTGTACAATGTACACATACACACATGACAGTTGTACATGAGTGGCATTGGCAAACCTCTGACATGTCATCACAATCCCCAACACACATGTCATTACAACTTGCACACACGAGCCATACCACAGCCATGTTGCAACTGCCAACACCATCCATACACATACAACAGCATCAGCAGGCAAAGGTGAGCCAGACATCACATGCAACACAGGAAGTGCACCACACATGTACACACACCACCACACTTGCATGCATGTGTACACCTCTGCTAAGTGTCGCAGTGTTCAGACGGGCATCCATGTCACATCTGCCAATCAGGCTTCCACATACCGCTGTCACATGCATCCATGTTGCATCACTGTTGCACCCTTGTCAAATACACACACATGCACATGTACACAGCGCTGATACAATCAGCTGAAAACAACATACATGCGTGACATCACGGACATGTCTACTCACATACACATTCATACAGACTTGTGTGCCCACACAACTGCATTTGGCATGCAAGCCCACACACACAGGCACCATCCATGTCTCACACATTACAGCCCTCGCATGTGTCAGCCCCACGGCCCTGTACACCCGCACCCATACTCGACCCCATACAAACAGATGTGCAACCTGCACACTACTGAACAATCACCACACGCACTGCTCACAATCAGGATGCATGTACACTCACCGCTCGACTCCAGACGGGTCTGCCTCTCAAGGACCTGGACGTGGAGCGCTGGGGATATGTGTTCCAGGAGCCTCATCTGTTCTTCCGACAAGTGGCCCCGGCGCCCCTTGGCATCCGCTGCCTTCAAGAGGCGCCGGGCCTTGGTCAGGGTCCTGGACCTGAAGTCCTCCCAGCGCTTCTTGACATGTTGGAAGTCGCGGACTGCCACCCCCTCCGCGTTGATGGCAGTCACGATGTCAGTCCAGATCCGAGTCCGTCCTTCCTTGTCGGCGCGGCAACTTCCGAAGAGGGCATCATACTGGCCCAGGACTTGCTCCACCAGGACACCAACTTCGGTGGCACTGAAGCTGGTGCCCCTCTGCCTCTCTGGCCGGGGGTTGTCAGTGGTCACAGATGGAGTTGGCCCCGACATGACAACCCCAGAGGCAGGAGTGGGTGGGCAACTGGGTCCTGGGGCTGGGCTGTGGAGCGATGGAATCCCAGTCGGGAGTCTTTGGTTCCAGCAGGGGTGGTCACACCAACAGCACCCCTGGCTGATGTGCAGGCAGCAAATGGCAGGGCACGTGGGCAGCAGGCAGTCAGGCAGCAGCAGATGGCAGGTGGGAGCGTGCTCGGGGCTCTGGGGGGCAGTAGTTCGGCCTTCTGGGCAGGAGCGTGGTCTTCCGTGTGCTTACGCGTGGCCAGCTTGATACGGAGTGATTAGGCACGTGAAAATTCTGCACGTCAGCGTGTAATTCGAGGAAAGGCCCTTAGCGCGTAAGCGCGTCTGCACGCATACGCATTTTCATTGGACCAAAGGCCCTCAGCGCGTGAGCGCGTCTGTGACGTGACGTGCGAGGGAGTATCCCTCATTGCACGTGATGACAGTACACACGTGGATCCCAACCAATCGCGTGTGAAAGTTCACGGGACCCCGAAACACACGTACCCCGGCCAATCGCGTGTGGAACTTCCTGCGCACCCCGAAACACACGTACCCAGGCCAATCGCGTGTGGAACTACCCGCGCACCCCGAAACACACGTACCCCGGCCAATCGCGTGTGGAACTTCCCGCGCACCCCGAAACACACGTACCCAGGCCAATCGCGTGTGGAACTACCCGCGCACCCCGAAACACACGTACCCAGGCCAATCGCGTGTGGAACTTCCCGAGCACCCCGAAACACACGTACCCAGGCCAATCGCATGTACGCTCGCTGCCCTCCGATCACACGCGATGACACCAGAATACGGGAAACCAACGAGTCCGCCCACACGGAGGCGTCCCGCGCCCGCGCCCAGCATAAAAGTGCGCGCAAACAACAAACGCGTATATACAGCGACGATGAATGCCCCATTTGTTGCTGCAGTGATTGTGGGACACCGCAGGAGGAGGAGAATAGCCAGGGCACGCATTTTTGCACCACGGACAGGCCTTTTTGGGATGCCTGACGACCAGGTCTACGGCAGGTATAGGTTTCCACCCCATATCATCCTAGACCTGGTCAGGGAGTGGGAAGATGACCTCACATCCCCCACCCTTTGCTCCCAAGCATTGAGCCCCTTGGAGAAGCTGCTCAATGTCTTGCATTTCTTGGCCACTGGGTCGTTTCAGCGGACCACTGCCATAGTGGGGGGGGTCTCACAGGCCACGCAGTCATGCTGCCTACACCAGGTACTGGCAATCATGACAGCGCGCCCCTCAGTCCGCAGGCACATATACATGCCCAGAACACCCGCAGAAAGGCAGGCCGTTGTCCTGGATTTTTTCAGGGTGGCACACTTCCCCAAAGTGCTCGGTGCCATAGATTGCACCCATGTGGCCCTACGTCCACCTAGGGCCACTGAGCACATCTACCGAAACCGCAAGCACTGGCATTCCATCAATGTACAGGTGGTATGCGATGCAAAGGGAATCATCACCTCTGTCTATGCAAACTACCCTGGCTCCACCCATGACAGTTTCATATACAGAATGTCCGCCCTGAGCCGGGCCCTGGAAGCTGGGCAGCATGGCGACACATGGCTCCTAGGTGAGTACAAATGCCCTTGCACATGCATGCAAGTCACACACAGACAAATATACCAACCCCATTAATCTGAACAATTATCACCTCCCCAGGGGACAGTGCCTACCCTCTGAGCAACCACATGATGACGCCAATCCGGAACCCCACCACACCACCCCAGGTAAGATACAACGCTGCCCATATTGCAACCAGGGGCATAGTGGAGCGCACATTCGGAGTGCTCAAGTCACGTTTCCGCTCCCTTGACCGCTCTGGTGGGCAACTACTCTATGCACCAGCAGTTGTGTGCAGGATCATTGTGGCAGCATGTGTCCTGCACAATGTTGCAACACGGCAGGGCGTCCCGGTGGACATGGTGGTGCCCCCACATCCCCAACCACAGGCACAGGCGCTGCCCATGGGAGGGGACAGGGCACGTGGCGAGGTAGCCCGGACCCAGCTTGTGGCCACATTTTTCACCTAAACTCCCACCCCTGCGGAGTGCACACAGGCCTGGCACATACCAGGTGACAATCGATGATGACAAAGTGACAGTCAACTGTCACAACCCTACCACCCTGAGATAGTTGCCATGGAAGTGCCACATTGTCTGCATCCCTAGCTACTTAAACACAAGCTATCCTGTGCAACCAAATTGCACACATATGACATGTGACATGACATGAGCCATACACAAGTATTACAAGGCACAATGAGGCAGGGGGGGGGGAACAAGGGAACACAGAGAATGGTACTACTAGGCCAGGTGTCATTGTGATTGTGCAAGTGCAGGGGTAGGGGGAAGGGAAAAGTGCAAGGGGGGGGGGGAGTCCAGTACAGGGGAAGTAGGCCAAACAATTATACATAGGTCGCCTGGTGGCAACTGCTAAGGTAAGTGCAGACGAGTGCTGGGAAGGGAGGGCTGTAGGGATAGAGAGACAGTACTGCAGTGCAGGGGTTGCCAGGGTGGCAGTGCAAGTGGACAGTGGCTGGGCCAGGGACCGAGGTTGGTGAGAGTGGCCCAGTTGCAGCTCCTGTGCAGTTCCAGTGAAGAATTCTGCAAGGGAGAGGCAGAGAGTAAGCAGAAGCAAAGAGGAAGGTCTTGAGGTGCTTCCTGAACTGGAGATGGTTCCCCTCAAGGTCAAGTCAGGAAGTCGGTTTGAGGGGGAGGGCCCTGCTGCGGAGAGAAACCTACCCCCAGCTAGTTGCTCTGAGAAGCGGATGACCTGGACATGCAAGGTGTGCATCACACACACCTGCAAAACAGGCCATGGCCATCACTGTCATGACAGTCAAACCCTCCCAAACATCAACATGACATGGCAAGCAATACCCATACACCGACCCAGTAACGATAAGGTACACATTTCCATGTCCTAAATGTACAGTGGCATCGGACAATGATGCCTGACCCGGAATCCGATGAAATGACAGACCAACAAAATGTCCCACAAAAAATAAGTCGATTCCTAATGCATTACAACTGTCGTAGACGTAACATCACAATGAATGCCTGGCTATATGCACATGATGCATTGCAAAATGAACACTGCAGCTCATGTGTGCAATGTCCTACTCCTGCATCACACTGCTCAGCGCACAGCACAGTGAACAGCCATTGCGTGTGATGCACACCCTGAGCATCACATCTAAGTGACAGACTACATCAAACATCAAATTAGGCATGTACTCGAACCATAATCGGTCACAGAACATGTGCTGGCGGGACACAGTGGCCACCAGAAGGCAAACAGTGTACACGTGGATATGCAAGGGTGGGAGTACATGGAGTGCATCCGAGTGCAAGTGTGTGGTTCTGCAAGGACATGCACTCCACATATGCATGTGCACTCAAGTGACCATCAGTGTTCCCTACACATCACATGTGAACATCCACCATGTGTACACCCCAGCATGTCAAACCACTACTATCCCCTCGCACCTGAAAGGAAAACACAACACATGAACAGGCATTGATCAGCAGAACACAACATGTACATAGGACAACAACATTACAATGTCAGAGTTCCCATCACACTGCAGGGCAACGCAACTATCAACAACAACCCCCCCCCCCCCTCGCAAATGACCATGACCCACTGAACAACTGCACCTGGGTCATGGAGCCTCCAACCCTCATTCCCACCTGGCCACAGGATCACCTTTACCCTTCGTGTCCATCTCCCACCTTGTGTGTAAAGAGATGCCTGAACCCTCAGAATCCACACTCATTTCCAAAATCACATAATCCAAGGCATGAAAAGGAACCCAAACACCCTCCAGTAGATGACTTGACATAGCAGTACGTCTCAAAGGCCAAGTACTACCACAATGATGCAACAACCAAGGTAGCACAGCAAAACAATGTCACGACTGGATGTGAGACATGTGTGGTACATGACATAGGATGATGCACCATGAATGGATGTGTACTGTCACAGATCCCCTGTACAGGCGCTGGAGTCTCATGAAACAACCACCCACACCATGTCCCGGGTGCCTGCAAGGTCAAACTCACACAGGCCCCTGAGATCCTGGTGGGGAAAGAGGTTCAGGGATATGCAGTCTGGACAGGTGTAGACACACTGGATGACTGGAATGCGTGGCAGGTGAGGGGAGCAGGAATGACACATGAAACCAGGGAATGCACGAAAATGTACAACCTGCATGAACACATGCACAATCCAAACAAACTTGGACATCATTGTCATGGCCTTCTGTAGTCCATGCTCAGGAGTGGTACGAACCAACCACCCCCTCTAGGGTTTTGGCGCCTGCAAGTTCGGGGCTTACACAGGCATCCGCAACCCCAGTGGGGAAAGAGGGTCAGGGAACATTGCTTGGATAGGCATGGGAAGCAGGAACACCGGGTAGAGGGTACAGGTTTCGAAATTGCATAGGATCAAGGGTGATTAGGGTAAAAAACATACCAAATAGGACCACACATACATCCATGCATCAGTACACTCCCCAGCAAGCCTATGCAGGGCAGTTTGTAAGAAAATACAACAAGACACTTAGCTCTGGTTTTGAGTGCTGGCCTCCTGCCTGCGCACTCTCAGGTCCGGTTACAGGAGCACTGCAATGCTGCAAAGAGAGACACAGTCAGCAACCAGTACATGCCAATTGCACAAAAACACAACACAAAACATGCCCCATAACAACATACACCTCTACAAACAGAAAATCTGTGCTCCATGCTTCGTACCCATATATAACATCAACCCTGTGACGGGTCATTCACAGTCAATGCAGTAAGTCAGCCGCTGGTGGGTGCGTGGCAAATGGAACACCAATGTGTCACAATTCACACAACATGCAATGTTCCCTGGGTAAGCAGACAGACCCATATGGCAAGCCATGACTACAGATCAAGTTGCGTACCACCATGACCAAAACAAAGTTGCCAGTGCATTTATCATGAAGTACGTGGAATAGACATGCACTGCACCCGAGTATGTCCCTTGCTGTATGTCCCTGTGAGCTGCCCCTTTCCATGTCTTGGAAGGCTACATGGTTGATACAAGTGCCTCAATGAACCTTGGTGTACCGCAGGGTATGTGCCACTGCCCCCGCATGTGTCCCAGACAACCCTACTATCAACAGCCATCAGTCCACAAACACATCTGAGCTGCATTCTGTGCTTCAACACCAATATTTGTCTAAGCTCACCCTCAGTGCTGTGACTAAGCCTGCACGTGCAACTCGCCTGGTGCAAGCTTTGCTGTCTCGTGGCCCCCCTGTGATGCTCACCTTGCCTGGAGTTGCTTGGAACATGTCAGCAGTTCTAGGATGTGGGTCTGCAATCACTGTGGCTCTGCTTGTGCACACATGTGCATGTGGGCACCAACAAACGGGTCAGGAATTAGGTCGTCCAATGGGCCATGTCTGCTGGCAAAGGTGCTCTGATGCCTCATCCCCCTGCAGAAAGTGCATGAAACACATGATTAATGCATCAAAGTGATCTGTGTGTGTCTCATCAGGCATCTCATTACTTGACCATGTCAGAGAGTCACATCACAAATCACACCATCAGTCCGTCTTTCACCTCCAAAGTGTGGAACACTATCTACAGCATGATTTGCAACAAGCACGTGTACAGGAAAGATATGAAACATAATACACAATGCATAGCAATCAATGTCCACATTAATCATGACACGCCCCATCTAGCAAAAGCTGAACAGTGGACAATTACACCTAAATCATCCCCACTAGGGGTGTCAACACAAGTCAAAAAGCACCAGACATGCCACAGATATGACAGTCCAAAGCCCTTGTGTAAAATTCTGTTACACCGAACCATCCTTGCGAGCCCATGGATAAGGGAGGCAGGAGTGGCATATGTGAGTCAAGGAACCCAAGCAGCAAACACATACACAAGACGACCATGAAGGGCCCAGCTGGAACAGACAGTGGATGCCTTCAAAAACCACAAGGCACCGCACTGTCACATGTAAGCACAATAGACTACAAATTTTAAACTAACTCAACTATTAACTAATTACACTAACTAAGGAAAACCTACATTACCTATTTAAACTAACTATCAAACAGAAACTTAACTAACTAAACTAAAAGAAAAATCAAAAATGGCCACATACGACCCGGGGGGGAGGGGAGGCACCCAGGAGGGGGGAGGTACAGGGTGCTGCTCAACATCCACATGCGATGATGCTGAGCCAAAAAAAAATACCTCCATGGGCTCAACGCCTTCACAGCACGACCTATGTGGGAGATAGATGGTCGTCCGAGTCTGGCTCATCCTGGAAAGGAGGACGTGGCACAGTAGCCTGGCCACGCCTAGCCGCAGCTTGCCCCTCGTCGGCAGCAAGTCTGCCGGACAGGTGAGCCTGGTTCTGTGTGGCGATGTTACATAGGTCTGCATGCAGGACCTCACGTGATACACGTACTTCCTCTTGCAAGGTAGCACGTGTAACACGGAGTTCCTCCTGCAAGGCCTGGCTGGACAACCGCTGCACCTCCCGGCAAGCCTGTAGCTCAGCCGAGATGGTGCGCTCAAGCTGTGCAAACCTCTCCTCTGCCCGCTGCCTCTGGGACATCATAAGGACACCCAGAGTGGATCTGAGGGAGGCATACTCCTCCCTCAGGGCATCCATGTGCGCCTCTGCGTGAGCAGCAATTGCTTGACGCAGAGACGACATTTCAGCCTGGCGTGCCCTGTCTGAGGCCGCCATGCCCAGCCTGAGTGAGCGGGCCGTGGACCGTGCCGCCTGCTGCTGGAGTAGCACCTGCCTAGCAGGGGGGAGCACAGATCGGGCCACACGCTCCATGCTGTCAGCGATGTTCTCCATTGCTGCCCCCTGCCGTTCTGAATTGGCAGTCATGTCTTGCTCCCACTCAGTATACAGCGGTTGCGCGCGGCGACCGCGTTGCCGGGCTTGACCCCTGCGGGACCCAAGGACCGGGGGTCCTCGCTGTGTTGGCACCGCCTGCGGCTGCACGACTACATGCCCCCGTCGACGTGATGTCCCAGGCACATCAGTGACTGGTGTGGAGGGTGACCCTGCGTCCCGATCCACCACGGGCGGAGGAACCAAGACTGTCTGATCCCTCAGTGCAGGGGTCGCAGACAGAGGAGTGTCCACATCAAAATCACTCACCCCTGACACATGGACTTGATGGTCATCCAACTCAACATGGACGTCAGAGTCGTCATCAAGGCTGGACTCATAGACAGCCAGAGACAGGATGGACTGCAGCACTTGGGGGTTTTCGTGGCCTACCACCCCACGACCCCCACTAGTGCCGGGTTGATGTGGTCTTACCAACCCTGTGTCTGGCATGACAACACCATCCTCTGCATCCATTGCGTCATCACCTGAAAAATAGAGAGGAAAGGGTCAGTACACATGTCAGAAGCACACAACACACACACACACACCGACAGCAAAGGCATCTGGCAGACATGTGACACACAACATATGACCTTGCATGCATGCTGGGTCTACTTAGAATAGCTTCTGTGATCAGACCTGTTGAAAGGTGGCAGTTTGCATGGAAGTGGGTCTATGCAGTGCAGAAAATGTGTACGCCACTCACTACCTACATGTACAAGCACTCCATGGTGTGTGCCAGGAAATGTGAAGGCAGTGCAATGTCAAAATCAGACATCACGTGCATTGTGTATTCAATGTGTACCATGTCTAGAAGGCAAGCACCCCTCCACCCCAGTACCAAAGCAGGGATGCCTAGCATGGTATCAAAAGGCTGACCATACACCTGTGTATTGACAAGCAGTGTTGACTGGCATCAACAGCTTAATGTGATTTCAATTACAACACTGCAAATGATGCTGGGACAGTGGGCAGGACACATGATGGAAGATCCGGAGGCCGGCCACGTGTGTAGAAGACACGACAGGAGTTGGACAGAGTCATTGGCCATTGAACAGGCTGAGGCCTGTGAGCCACACAGATTGTCAGAGCCTAAACATGTGTGCAACGCAGGACTGAGCCACAGTTGACATGGGGAGGCCGATAATATGGCAGGCAATGTATGTAACCAAGGACTCATATTACAGTGATCATCCAGTCAAGGACACATAGGGGCATGTGTGCAATGCACATGGAGCATGAATGGGCACTCATGTCCCTGCGGGACATCTGACCCATGCACAGTACAAGTGGGATGCCCTGCATCGAGTACTAAGGCTGTACCACACGGCATATGTCTGGCAGTTTCTAAGCTGGAAGTTAGCATCTACACAGGACACATGAACATGAAACTACACATTGGCAAGAATGTAGCAGACCAGTGCAAAGGTGGAACTGGGGTGCAGAGTGGCGGAGGAGGGGCAAGGGAGCATGGCCACATGGAGTCCCGCATGCAGGCAGAGGAGACATGCATGACGGTGGCATTGCATTACTTACACATCAGAACCATGTACAGGTCACATGTAGCAGCAATCATGCACAACACATCCCACATGTGAAACACACACGTCCTCAACAACTACGCATCAACACTCACTGGACTGGGCATCAAAGTCCAGCATCTCTCCCACACCTTCGACCAATTCTGGTGGTATGAACTCCGCAACGAGAGCCTCATGCGGAGTGAGTTCTTCCTCCTCTGGTGCAGGCCCACCGCCAGTCACCAGAGTCAAGTTGTAATTTGAGGCACGCTTGGCCTTAGTGCTGCGCTTGATGTCATTCCAGCGCTTTTTGCACTCCTGCGCCGTGCGCACCTCATGGCCGAATGAACTGACATGTTCCGCCACATGCTTCCAGTGGGTGTCACGTTGGGCAGCCGTAGTCTGACTATTGGCACCCACTAGCATGTCACGGCTGTGTCCCCGCACGTAGTCCACGAGGAAGTCCAGTTCCTGCTTACAGAAAGGCTTCTTCCTCGACGTGCAGGAGGTCGTGGCTGTGTGTGGGGTCC
This sequence comes from Ambystoma mexicanum, assembly GCF_040938575.1. Taxonomy (NCBI): domain Eukaryota; kingdom Metazoa; phylum Chordata; class Amphibia; order Caudata; family Ambystomatidae; genus Ambystoma; species Ambystoma mexicanum. The sequence continues at coordinate 792,271,843 of NC_090927.1, forward strand.
CAGCCTGTGCTGCAGATGCAACCTTCCTCCTCTTGGACTGTGGCGCAGACCCTGGCTGGCTAATGCCGCCCTGACCAGTATGGCCAGTGGGTTGGGTGGATTGAGCCGAGGGAGTGGCAGGTGGAGGGATGACCAAAGGCCTGACTTGTGTCAGTGGCAGCTGGGTGCCCACTAATGGACCCTGCGCAGCAACATCAGCTGTGGCAGGGTCATTGACCGCAACGGTCCTGGTTGGCAGACTCACAACCGGGGTGCTGTTGGGTGCATCTGCCCCTGCACTTGCCAACACCCGGCTGTTCGGGGCAGCAGATGACATGACTGCCCCAGGGACACGTGTCTTGGTCTGAGCAGCCCGGCCTGCCCCAATGGTTTCCCCCCTGGCCTGTTGGAGATCTACCAAGGGCTCTTCAAGTGCCAACGCAGCCTGCGCTGGCAGACCCTGAGCCTGGGTGGCGGTGTCCACAACTGCACCTGCAGCTACCGCTACCCTTGGGCCCGTGGCAGTCGATGGAACGGACTGCCGGGTCATACGGGTGCCAGTGCCAGATGCAGGAGCTGCATCCCCCTGAACCACAGGGGGTGGTGGCATGGCTGCACCGACACATGGCACAACATTGTGCTCAAGTGGCGCACCCCTGCCTCTTCCCCCTCTGTGGCTGCCCTGGACACCCTGGAGTCCCCCTACTCCCTGGTCACCACGGCCACGTCCCCGACCACGCCCGCCACGAGGAGGACGCCCAGCTGAGGCGCCCCTCACCTTTGGTAGCCTCCCTACCATGGCACAGATGTTATAGTGCTGGCACAGATGGAGTGGTGCCAATGGGAGGTGTACAGCACAATTGACCTGGGCAATTGGGGTGAAGGGGGTGGGAAGCAAGATGTTAACAGCCCCCCTGCACCTGCAAGGCTGTATGTGACCCCGGTGATGTGTTGACGGGTCACGCAACGCTCAGGCACCCCAAAACTGCAGTAAAACCGTGCACGCAACCCTGCAGCCTACGTGCGTGGATTAAACCTCCCGCAGTACGCGGTGGCACCCAGTAACACGTATAACGCGTACGCGTGGGACACGCAGGCTACGATGACATCGAAAATGGGTGCGATACACAGGGGCACCCGCAGTGGGAAAAGGAGCGTTTGCGACTCACCGTCTGACTAGCGCGATGCAGAAAAACACGCGTAGCCAATACCCCCGCCAAAAGAAGAGATACGTCCTTGAGAGCTGTGAAGTAGATGGCGCGCGAAACAACTGGAAGCAGCAACACACGTCGGTCTCCACGAAAGGCACGTACAGCGAACTGCTGGGCCCGCTCACCTTTAACCCGTGCTGAGGGAAAACGCACGCGCGCGTCAAGTCACATGCGGACGTGCACTTTTTCACGTTTGATTACGCGCATTACACGCGGACGTGCAGTTTTTCACGCGCGCACGCTTATGCATGGGCCCTTTCCTCCTATTACACGCGGACGTGCAGTTTTTCACGCGCGCTTACGCGCATTACACGCAGCGTGCAGATTTTTCACGTGCCTAATCACTCCGTATGAAGCTGGCCACGCGAAAACGCACGGAAGACCACGCTCCTGCCCAGAAGGACACTTCACTGGCCCCCAGTGCCCCAAGCAGCCTCCCACATGCCATCTGCTGCTGCCTGCCTGCCTGCCTGCTGCCACCGTGCCCTGCCATTTGGTGCCTGCACATCAGCCATCTGCAGGGGTCCAGTTGCTGTGTCCACCCCTGCTGGTACAGAAGAGTCCCGACTCAAATGACATCGCTCCACAGCCCAGCCCCAGGACCCAGTTGGTCACCCACTCCTGCCCCTGGGGTTGCCATGTGGAGCACATCCACATCTGACACCAGTTGCAACCCCCGGCCAGAGGGGCAGAGGGGCAGAGGGGCACCAGCTTCACTGCCACCGAAGTTGGTGTCCTGGTGGAGCAAGTCCTGGGGCAGTATGATGCCCTCTTCGGATCGTCCCGCGCCAAGAGGGAAGGACGGGAGAGGACGCGGAGGGGGTGGCAACCCGCACCATCCAGAAGGTCAAGAAGCGCTGGGAGGACTTGAGGTCAAGGACCCTCATGAAGGCCCGGCGCCTTGTGGAGGGGGGCCGGGGCCGCATGAGTTCCATCCAGTTGAGGGTCCTGGAACGCATACACCCAGCGCTCCACGCCCAGGTCCTTGAGAGGGAGACCCGTCTGGAGTTGAGCGGTAAGTGGCCAAGCATTGCTGTGTGAGACAGGGCATGTTGCAGTGTGCTGGTTGTCTGATACCTGCCTGTATGTGTGACATAGGCCATGTACGCATGTATGTGTGCAGGGACATCATGGTAATGCATGTGCGACCTGTAATGTGTGAACCGCATGGTTGTTGCATGTGTTTGAATGTGACATGGGGAGCCCTGTGCAGATTGCACACATGACAGCATGGAAGTCTCTGTTCCTGGACATGGGTGGGGGCCTGGTGGAGGCTGCCCCTGGTGGCTGGGGGGTGGGGGTGGTGGGAGACATGTGTGGGTGCCAGGTGGAGGGTGCCCCTGGATGCTAGGGGGTGGGGGTGCAGGGGGACATATGTGTGGGGGCCTGGTGGAGGCTGCCCCTGGTGGCTGGGGGGTGGGGGTGGTGGGAGACATGTGTGGGGGCCTGGTGGAGGCTGCCCCTGGTGGCTGGGGGTGGTGGTGCTGGGAGACATGGGTGGGGGCCTGGTGGAGGATGCCCCTGGTGGCTGGGGGGTGGTGGTGCTGGGAGACATGGGTGGGGGCCTGGTGGAGGCTGCCCCTGGTGGCTGGGGGGTGGGGGTGCTGGGAGACATGGGTGGGGGCCTGGTGGAGGCTGCCCCTGGTGGCTGGGGGGGTGGGGGTGCTGGGAGACATGAGTCGGACATGGGTGGGGGCCTGGTGGAGGCTGCCCCTGGTGGCTGGGGGGTGGGTGTGCTGGGAGACATGGGTGGGGGCCTGGTGGAGGGTGCCCCTGGTGGCTGGGGGGGTGGGGGTGGTGGGAGACATGAGTCAGACATGGGTGGGGGCCTGGTGGAGGCTGCCCCTGGTGGCTGGGGGGTGGTGGTGCTGTGAGATGTGTGGGGGCCTGGTGGAGGCTGGCCCTGGTGGCTGGGGGGTGGGGGTGCTGGGAGACATGAGTCGGACATGGGTGGGGGCCTGGTGGAGGCTGCCCCTGGTGGCTGGTGACTGGGGGTGGTGGGAGATATGGGTGGGGGCCTGGTGGAGGCTGCCCCTGCACTGCTGGGGGGTGGGGGTGCAGGGGGACATGAGTGGGGGCCTGCTGGGGGGTGGGGGTGCAAGGGGACATGTGGCTTGGCTGGGGGGCATGCCCATGGTGGATGGGCTGCCTGCGGGACATGACCAGGGGTGCAGGGTAGTCCCCTGTGGTGTGGGCTGCCTGCAGAGGTCGTGGAGGGGGTAGAGGGGAGACCTGGGAGGACCCACACTGGCAATTCACCTCTTCAACTTCCCGCACACCTACGTAATACACTGCCCCACTCGCACAGGCCCAATCGCGTGTAGGATTTCTCGCGCACCCCTGAAATCCACGTACCCAGGCCAATCGCGTGTAGAATTTCTCGCACACCCCTGAAATCCACGTACCCAGCCCAATCGCGTGTAGATTTTCTCGCGCACCCCTGAAATCCACGTACCCAGGCCAATCGCGTGTAGAATTTCTCGCGCACCCCTGAAATCCACGTACCCAGCCCAATCGCGTGTAGATTTTCTCGCGCACCCCTGAAATCCACGTACCCAGGCCAATCGCGTGTAGAATTTCTCGCGCACCCCTGAAATCCACGTACCCAGCACAATCGCGTGTAGAATTTCTCGCGCACCCCTGAAATCCACGTACCCAGGCCAATCGCGTGTAGAATTTCTCGCGCACCCCTGAAATCCACGTACCCAGGCCAATCGCGTGTAGATTTTCTCACGCACCCCTGAAATCCACGTACCCAGGCCAATCGCGTGTAGAATTTCTCGCGAACCCCTGAAATCCACGTACCCAGGCCAATCGCGTGTAGAATTTCTCGCGCACCCCTGAAATCCACGTACCCAGGCCAATCGCGTGTAGGATTTCTCGCGCACCCCTGAAATCCACGTACCCAGGCCAATCGCGTGTAGAATTTCTCGCGCACCCCTGAAATCCACGTACCCAGCCCAATCGCGTGTAGAATTTCTCGCGCACCCCTGTAATACACGTACCCAGGCTAATCGCGTGTAGAATTTCTCGCGCACCCCTGAAATCCACGTACCCAGGCCAATCGCGTGTAGATTTTCTCGCGCACCCCTGTAATACACGTACCCAGGCTAATCGCGTGTAGAATTTCTCGCGCACCCCTGAAATCCACGTACCCAGGCCAATCGCGTGTAGGATTTCTCGCGCACCCCTGAAATCCACGTACCCAGGCCAATCGCGTGTAGAATTTCTCGCGCACCCCTGAAATCCACGTACCCAGGCCAATCGCGTGTAGAATTTCTCGCGCACCCCTGTAATACACGTACCCAGGCTAATCGCGTGTAGAATTTCTCGCGCACCCCTGAAATCCACGTACCCAGGCCAATCGCGTGTAGATTTTCTCGCGCACCCCTGTAATACACGTACCCAGGCTAATCGCGTGTAGAATTTCTCGCGCACCCCTGAAATCCACGTACCCAGGCCAATCGCGTGTAGGATTTCTCGCGCACCCCTGAAATCCACGTACCCAGGCCAATCGCGTGTAGAATTTCTCGCGCACCCCTGTAATACACGTACCCAGGCTAATCGCGTGTAGAATTTCTCGCGCACCCCTGAAATCCACGTACCCAGGCCAATCGCGTGTAGATTTTCTCGCGCACCCCTGTAACACACGTACCCAGGCTAATCGCGTGTAGAATTTCTCGCGCACCCCTGAAATCCACGTACCCAGGCCAATCGCGTGTAGATTTTCTCGCGCACCCCTGTAATACACGTACCCAGGCCTATCGCGTGTGGGGACACCCGCACACCCCTGAAATACACGCTCCCCGCACTGCGTTTGCTGCTGCCCTTTGCGCTGGATTGGGGATTTTGATGGCTTTTCCCTGCGCAAGGGGCGTTCTTGGGGGCGTAACTGACGCTGCTGCAGGGTCGCTGCGCCACTCTGCGCCACGGCTGGTTGTGGATGTTGGAATCCATGAATACGCTGTGCGCCTGAATGTGTTTCGGCGCACGCGGCTGGCGCAGCCTACCGCACGCGCACACTGTGCGCCAGCCGCGTGCGCCACTTGTGCGCCGAATTCTATGAATTGGCCCCTAAAACTCTCCAAAATAAGCATCCACCTCTAGAAGAATTTGTACAAAAAGTTCAAACAAAACAGCTAATACAGTCATTAAGTGAAACAAAACAAGCTTCCAGTACAGAAACTTTGCCTCTTCTTTCAAAATGTAAAACGAAACAGAAAGTGATTAACAACACTGCAGGTACCACTAGTGCTAACACTGCACCTATAAATCTTGAAGTAAGCATACCAAAAAAATATTTTACAATAAATGTTCCGCCACAGAGTCCTTCAGAACCTTATAAAAACAGGAGAGAAATCACCACAACCCTTAATCCTAGAAGCTCTCATAGACAGTTCAATCTTTCTCAAAAGGAAATTATTTATTTTAGTTTTAAACAGAATGAAGCCACTAACAAAGCAAAGTACTAAACTACAAAAAAGACTTCTCAATAAACGGAATAGCAACAAAGATATATTCACAAACATCTGAGGAGGTGAATGGAGTCACACATATACAATCAAACGATTGAGGGGAAATTATTTACTGGCCCCGAGATTCATCCCCCCTAAAAGGCTTGCGCAAGCTTCCAAACTAAAGAACCTTGTTGCTTTTATGCTGTGCCCCACTAGCAGGATAAAGAACACTATTAGGTCACAAAACCTATGCCTATTACCAAAATAACACTCGAGAAATTGCATATTACAAAGCATGATTTTATTAAGACAATAGATTAAAAATGTATTAAATAATCCATGATAAAAAACACATTACATAGACAAATGGTTACCTAAAATTCATACCACTAAACTCGAAACTCACAAAGTGCAATAGTGGTTCCTTTCAACCAACATACCTCACATACAGATGTTAGTCCATAATCTATTCACCATACATTGTTGTTCAGACACCTGTCGAATACAGAAAACAGAGAGTTCTCAAATTCTGAATTGCTCCCCCCAGACTGTTCGTGCCCTTATTAGGTGAATCATATTTACAAAAGGTTCTCATTAATTTAATTAATCATTAAACAATGTTGCCTACAAATAAAGCAACCTCAACGCCCAACATGTTTTGTTCTCTTAACAATGTTAAACAAATGACAGAACTTCTTCAGTGGAAATTCGACAAACAGGTTTTCATGGTCTTCTCAAACTCTGTGTGATAGTGTTCCTCTGTAACCCTATGGGGGACAGCATAAAACATAGCTATAAATTGTGCTATTACTGAATCAAATATTGTACCATCATTGGAGTACCTAGTCTCCTGTGGCTGACTTACCGTGGTAGCTTCAATAAATAATGCTTTCCACTGCGTCGTAGGCGTGTCTTCGAAGTAAAACGACCCACCGTTGCAGTAAACACCACGTGCAATGATGCCACCATCTTAAAGCAGCTCTGGAAAAACAAACAACCCTAAGTACCAAATTCCAAACTCTAAACCTCAAATGCTGCTCATCATTAATTCTCATGTTGTAAACATTGTATGACACCCACTCTGCATTTCGGCGACATCGGCGGTAAAAACCGCCTTTGATGTCACCCTACAATGGAAGGCAAAGGACCCATCTCGTGCCCAACCAAACATAGGAACAAATGCACCTCCGGGACAGGACTCCTGCATCCCTTCAAAAATTATTCCATGGCGCATATCCCCCTCAAGTGCAGATCATCCCAACGCTCAGGGCATATGCCCAAACTGTACTACAACCCTGCAAATAGCACAACAAAAACGTATGCACTATACTTCAGGGGATATGGACCATTTTTTGATGAAACTTACATAAGCGGAAAACGATCCAGTCGTTGCTGCTACTAACTGGTTTCACTTAATCTTGAAAGCGGGACCGCCCATTTTGCTGCTCCGACCAACTAACACTGGGACAAGGCGCCACTAATTTAGCTCTTCTTATACGGCTGGATTTTCTGCAAAGTAAAAGGGTCCGATTACAATCTATATAAATCAGTGGGAATGCGTAGACCATACATCCACTGCCTCGGGACACGCACCTACTCTAAGTTGCTACCCCTCAGACTGCTTAAAACAGTGATGTCGGTAGGCAGAGTCGCACCACAAGCACAGAACCATATTTCAATGAAGAAGCATACAAACAAAAGCAAATAAACCCAATTGCCATACATAGCAGTGGACGAGGGTACGAAAAATGTAATAATACCATTATGGGACAAGAAGTGCTGCTCACGAAAATATCCCCAGAAAACTCAGTATCAACTCTCCATTCCGCTCAACCAATACGTCCAGTCTACAAATGGCCGTGCCCATCAATGTGTAACATAGCCAAAAAATCTTTCAAATCTTTACGTCAGTTCCTCAATCAGTATGTGAAAGACAAAAACAAATTCAAAATGAAACTACTACAAAATATGGACTCCTCTCCAGTTGCGCAAATACACAGGACTACAAGAACATTCATTAGCCTGCATTTCTGGACCTATTTGCAAAAGCACCTTCCACCATATCAAAATGATATCAACATATCATTCAACTATAAGAAATCTGGTCCGTAAACTGTAATATGCCAAAAGTCCCGCTTTAGCACTAGCCAATTTAAATAACAATCTTCTACATGGTACAGCCAAACAACTACTCGAAGAAATAGAGCATATCCAGAGAAAATATTTTGGAACTGAAAGTAACTTACAAAATGCAATAGGTTTACAACAGACTAGCAACAACTTTACAGATGGCAATCTTTTATTGCACACATACAAAAAAGAAATACTAAAGTTTAAAAGTACATCTGCTGAAGTACAAAACTGTGTGTGTGTTGTTGCAGGACTTTTTATAAAAATAGCACAAACACTGTAGACATAACGTACAAAATAGAAGATAATAAAGATTCCAAATGGTTCCAATTAGCTCTCTATCTTATAGCAGAAAACAAATACGAGATTACTGACCCCTTAATACTTTGCATTCACTGCACTGCAAAACTTGACAACAACCAAACACCTTCACATGCTATCACAAATAACTTGGAATTATTCCCATTACCAAAACCCCTGCAACAACTCAACTTATATGAGAGCATCATAATTCAAACAGTGCACCCATTTCAAGCAATAAAACGCCTTCAACCAAAAACAGCAAAACTACCTCCCTCTGAATTAGTGAAAGGCATTTGTGCCAAAGTATTTTATTTTCCATTAGATCGCAAAGGAAATGTATATACTCTGGGAGTGCAATGTCCAATAGATCAATCTTTAATTATCTTAGTAAATGGCATACCTACAAAAGACAAAAAATTTGGCAACAACTCGTGGACTTACATAAAGTTAGACAAGCCCTCCAATATCTAAAAGACAAAAATGAATACTACAGAGAAATTAACATTGAAGAAAACCTGAGGGAAATATCACGCCTCCCTTGTCATCGTCCACCCCCTTGGCCTCTTCCTTACCTGCGGGCTGGGGCCTTGGTGCTTGCATGGGCCGCGGATCCCTTCCGCTCGGGCTTAGGCGGCACTTCGCCCCTTGTGGCGTCCTTGGCGCCTCTGTCCCCACCTGTCCTGGGGCTTGCCTGGGTGCTTGCGGGCACGCAAGGGTGCCCACCGACGACATGGGCACCCCAGGAATCCCGCGCCCCGCAGCAGATGGTCACGTGAACTGATTAGCAGTCACGTGACCCAGAAGAAAGGTACAAATCGGTCACGTGACTAGGTGGGCAGTCACGTGACCCGGAAGAGACGCTTAAAAAGAGCGCCAGTCCATATCCTCATTGCTTCTCAGCTGCTATCACCGGCGAGTCGCTATCTGGACCCTTTCTTGTTGGATTTACGGAATTTTGGACCTTGATTTTTTGCTTACTTGGATTGCTTTGGATTTGCCCACTGAACCTTGTATTCTGCAACAGTGCTGACCGCTGAGCTGTATAATTGGACTGCTACCTGGATTATCCTTTGGATTTGTTTGCCCTGGACATTCTTGTAACTTTCTGGTACTTCTGCTTTCCAAGATTCAAGTATTCAGCCACACCTCTACCACCTTGATTACCAGCATCCCGCCCTCCATTCCTTCAGGCAGGAGCAGTTAGGACCCACGCTAGCACCTGTTATCCTTGGGGTAGGTGTTTATTATTTTCCTCTTCACCATTATTTACAGTGGTATCTTAGACTTGCATTCTAATTTTGCTTTTCTTTTCAGCCACCCGGGGACCCGGTGCTTCCTGTTCCTGCCTACCTCCTGCGGCCCCAATAACTGGTCAGCGAGTACTTCACTCATCTCTGACTGGTACTTGGGGACAGAGGCATTATAATCCACGTGGACCTCAAGTCATAACAGGAAACCACTTAAATAATTCAAGAGTCATCAGAAACAGGTCAATTTCAACTTTTAGATCCTGCTACAGAATCCAATATTTTAGACCATTATACAATTCATCCATTACACGCTAAAGACACCATAGATGAAGCACTGGAAATGTACCAAATGCGACAAGCCAAAGGATCTCCAATCAGCATATGGGAAAAAAGTATAGGAGCACGTGCCTTACCTCTACTCTTTCCTACTGGGAAAGGAGGAAGGTACGATGATAGACCCACACAAATAACGGCATCAGATTACTGCTCTTTACAAATGTATTCTGAAGACCCCAGATTCAGACAAAATGTGGAATACATATTCCACCTTCTTTTTTTTCTCTTTGAAAGTGAACTAGAAATTCTATGCTACAGAGTTGCACACACATTGAAATCAGGTACCCATTTTCAAAATATACAAGCTACGAAATTACTACAAAAGTGCAAGCAAAAGATGAGATTGGTTTTTGACATTAAATTGTGCAGAATATGCATGGGAAGATTTACACGATTTCCTACGCATAGCAAACAAAAACAATACAAACATACATATAAAAACACCAGGAGAACTCTGCTCTCTAGAACCTGTAAATATATCAAGATATTTCCATCATCGCTACATTGCTATGCTACACTTCATTTGTAATAAAACTGTTCCTCCCCTCGGAGAAATGCAACACTTATTTTGCTGAAAAGAATACCACGCCAGATTAGCACCACACATCCACATGCTTTTGTGGATTAAAGATGCTCCTAAATTTGGTCAGGACAGTGATGCCACTGTTTTGCAGTTCATCCAAAAATATGTCCCTTGTGAAATCCATTCACAAACAACACATAGTGACCTTCATGCACACATTTTACAATTTCAAAGACACAAATGTGGGAAATATTGTCATTGCAAATATAAAAACAAAGGGAACTACTAAACCAAATGCTGCTTTGGTTTCCCTAGACCAGTTTCAACAACAGGTCAGTTAAACAATTTCATGTCTTCAGTTAGACATAATGTCAAAGGTAAATAACCTAAGAACACATATTATATAAAAAGAACAGAGGAATCAAAATACATCAATGATTACAATGGGCCTCATTACGACCCAGGCGGTAATCGTCCGTCATTACCGCCATGGCGTAATGAGCGTTATTACGACCCATCGCGCACGAGCATTACGCCATGGCGGTAATGCAATTAACGCCATGGCGGAAAAGGCCCCTACCGGCATCGTAAAGCGAGCAAGGTGCACTTCCGCCACCGTAAGTAGTGGCCACCGTAAGTAGCGGCCACCGTAAGTAGCGGCCACCGTAATTTGCGGCGGCCATAAAAAGCAGAACCGGAAATAGCGTCATCGCGCCGGAACGGGAAACAGCCCATCGGCCATCTTTAAAAACACAATCCATTGCCATCCTACCGAACAACACCAGACCCAACCCTGACACCTGTCCCAACCAATCACCCACCCATCCAAGTACCCGAAAATGCCTAAAGCTGTGAAAAAGGCATGTGACCGCCAGCGCCAGGAGAGATTCAGCCGGGAGGAACTCTGCATGCTTGCGGAGACCCTGCAAGACAACGCAGGTGTCGTTTTCTCCCTGGAAATGACCAGGACAGCGATAGGGAAAAAGAAGGCCATCTGGGCCCTGGTGGCTGAGCGCGTCAGCGTGGTGGGGACCGTACCCCGCACCCCACAGCAGTGCAGGAAGCGCTGGGATGACCTAGGCATACGGGTCAGAGCCATCATCTCTGCAAACCGCAACCTTGCCGGGTACCGGTGGATGGTCGGAATCCCCCCTAAAACTCCAACCGTGGGAGGAGATCTGTGCAACCACGATTGGCATGGAATCCATTGAAGGCGTCGGAGGGATGGAAAGGGGAGCTCCGACATCAGGCGATGAAGGTAGGTGCCTCAAACAAGACATGCCATAGTCACTGCAGTCCAATCATGTGTAGCACAAGGTTGCCCTAGAGTGTAAATGCAACACATATCAACACTGCCCATAGCCACATGCGAGCACCACCCTGTATGCACTGCTGGCACCCGCATACCTGCATCCACATTCCCCACTAAAAGGAGACAACCTGCATGGCACTGCCTGAAATCTGCCTCATCTACTGACCAGAATAATGTCAATCATTGTCATTCCAAAGTCCGCAGACCCATCAATAACGCCCTCCTTCCTTTGCTCCACCACAGGCACAGATTCACACCCAGAGGACCAGGACACCCCTGCGCCGAAGAGAGCCAAGAAGGCCATCAATAACGTCCCTGCACCCTCAACCTCAGCTGCAGTGAGGCAGACCCCACAACAAGCAGGTCCCACTGCAAGCATAATGGACGTCCCACCGGCAAGCACCCCTGTAGGCAGCAGGCCAGCAGCAGCTGCTCCACCTCCACCGACATTGCCTGCCACAGAAGGCACGGGGTCAGCGGCCAGCAGCAACATCGGTGAGACAGCTGCAACAGCTGCATGTTCAGACTCACACACAGGGGCACACAGAGGTAGAGGAGTGGCCTTCCACCCCATGCCCTGTCCACACTCCACAGGAGGGGAGCAGCCCCTCCATCACTCCACCAGCACTGGCCATGGCCCAGCAGGGCCAGCAGTCCCTCGAGGACATCACAGAACGGCAGCATCAACTGTCCACGATGCTGAATGAGCATGCCGCGGAATGTGTGGGGGCTAGGTCTACCATTGAACAGGCCACGGAGACCCTAAGGGCCGAAGTAGCGCAGAGCACTGCCACCCTGAGGGATGCCATGCAGGCCATGTCCAGGGACATCTGTGCTGAACTTGCCGGCTTGCGTCGTGCGCTCACTGAGCTCACCCACACCCTACAGGACGTGCATGCACAGGGGCAGCCAGGGACATCCTCCACTGCCAGTTCTGCACAGAGCAGCCCCGTGCGACGTTCTGGACGTAACCTGCGCTCCACAGCCAGGGGTGCCCCGGGTGCCGGGAGAGGGGGCTTGTAACAGCCTGTGGCCACTGTCACAGGCACCTGTTGACACCTACATGGGGTGTGTTGGGGTGTGCAGAGGGGAGGTGGGAGGGGGTGTGTTGGGGTGTGCAGGGGGGAGGTGGGAGGGGGTGTGTTGGGGTGTGCAGGGGGGAGGTGGGAGGGGGTGTGTTGGGGTGTGCAGGGGGGAGGTGGGAGGGGGTGTGACACGACATTTCATAGTTTCAATACACTTTTTTCTTTCAAAAAAAGTAATGTGTGGACATTTTCATTGCGTATGTGTGCTTTATTGGTGTACAGTCCACAGTGTGCATGTCCCAGAGACACACAGTGCCCCAAGTGCAGTCTCCATGTGATAAACACCAGCCGTGTGTGCTAGAAGCAGTGGTCGATGATACTTTGGCGCATTGCACGCCCCTCCTGTGCATCGCCTCCTCCATGGGTGCCGCCCCATCTGCACCCTCCTCATCCTCATCGTCAGGTGGTTGCAGTTCTGCGTCAGGGGGCAGGGGAACATTCCGTCTGACGCACATATTGTGTAGCATGACACATGCCATGACGATCTTTGCCACCTTCTCATGGCCATACAGGAGTGCCCCACCAGACCTGCTGAGGCTTCAGAACCGTGCCTTCAATAGGCCGAATGTCTGCTCTATGACCACACGAGTACGTGTATGTGCACGGTTGAAGTCCTCCTCGTGCTGGTTCTGCGGGTTCCGGACTGGTGTAAGGAGCCACCTCTTCAGGGGATAGCCTGCATCACCTGTATGTAGGCGAGAATGTATGTGTCAGTCATGTTGTCTGATCAGGAACATGATGTTCCACCATGGCTCGCATCCAACTGTTACTTTGGCTCACTTCTACATGCACTAATTGATTCACACAATGCAACCAGTATATGCTCATGGCTCCCATGGCCTGTTTTGCATGCCATTACCCAATGTATGCAGAGGGGTTGTGTGCATTGTGAGTGCCCATCCTCTGTCTCCGTTCTCTGTGTTACTCACAGCCAGGTGGAGTATGCATCACCCCCCCACTTTCAGCCAGGTGGAGTATGCATCATCCCCCCCTTTCAGCCAGGTGGGATATGCATCACCCCCCCCCCTTTCAGCCAGGTGGAGTATGCATCATCCCCCCCCTTTCAGCCAGGTGGAGTGTGCATCATCCCCCCCTTTCAGCCAGGTGGAGTATGCATCATCCCCCCCCTTTCAGCCAGGTGGAGTATGCATCATCCCCCCCCTTTCTGCCAGGTGGAGTATGCATCGGTACGTCATTCACCTGCCCACTTCCATGACATTGGACTCACCGAGTAGGCAGGATCTTGGCCCTGCATGTCGCTCCATGTAGCGTGGTATTGTGGAGTTCCTCAGGACCATAGAATCATGGGTTGATCCGGGGAATCGGGCACAACAATGTGTGATGATCTTGTTGGAGTCACAGACCATTTGCACGTTGATTGAGTGGAACTGTTTCCGGTTGCGGTACGGTACCTCCATGGCACGTGGAACCACCAATTCCACATGGGTGCAGTCGATGGCACCAATGCAACCTGGTATGCCGGCTAGTGCATGGGAACCCACTTTGGTGTTTGCAATCTCCTGGGCAGTCCGTGGTAATGAGATGTGGTCGTCTGTGTGCTTGAGGAGGGCATCGAGCACTTGGATGAGTGTTCATGAGAATAATGGTTGTGAAATGCCATGCAGGTGCCCCACTGTGTGCTGGTAGGTGCCTGTGGCCAGGAAGTGGAGTACAGACACTACCTTCAGTAGGGGGGGGATGGCGGTTGGACTTTCTATCATGCTGACAATGTCGTTGTGTGTCATGTCTACGATGGCGGTGATGGTGTCCCGGTCCAAACGGTACAGGGTGTGGATCTGCTCAGCAGTGAGGTTGAATGGATTGGCTCTGATGCGTGGGATTGGGGGCTCCCTGCGTGGTGGCACTGGCTGTGCTGGTGGGGCTTGCTGGGCCTGCCTTGCCCTCCTTCTCCTCCTGCGTCTCCTCTGTGCTGCCTGTTGTTGTTGTTGCTGTTGTAGCACATGCATTGCTATCAGGTCCTCCAGCCCCAACATTGCTAGTCGTATTGGTATCATTGTGGAGTGTGACTGGGTGTGGGAAGGGGTGGGGTGTGCTCTTTTTGTACTTCTCTGAGTCTGTATTGCCTTCACCTGTGCTGTTTCTGTGCACCTGTGGCAGCTGCATTCACTTAACATGGCCCTTTACGGTTGGTTCGCGATGGCGTTATTTGCACCATGGCGGTAAGGTACTTAACGGGCTGGGTGATGGCGTTAGGTGCATGTCCGCTTGGGTCGGCATTTGCGTACCTTTCCACCATGGCGCTAAGTACGGTGTGGGCGGTCGCGTACGTGCACCGTTAGCGCAGTTAGCGGCAGCGTTAACTACGATGCCGCTAATGGCATCGTAGTTAACGGTCACGGGTCATGATCGGACCTGGCGGAAAACGATGGCGGTAACCATTTACCGCCATCGTTTTTCACTTAGCGCCAGGGTCGTAATGAGGCCCAATGCAATCATTGCCCTCCTATGGAATGTAAATATAGATGTGCAGTACATTGCAAACAATTCCACTGCAGTTGCACGATATGTTACAGCCTACTTAACCAAAGCAGAGAAAACAGAGCTTCAGGACCTCTGGGATGACATATCATCTGACAAAACACCATCACAGAAATTGTACAGCTTAGGCATAAAAATGCTCTCTCATAGAAAATGTGGCTTCTATGAAGCTGCAGACCGTTTAACCGGTACTGCCTTGTATGGAAAATCTGAAAATATAATATGGCTAAGTCTTGGTCCTGCTAAATCTAGAAAAAGAGTTCTCAACTCATATGAGGACATAGAAACAATAGCCAAAAATTATCCCAACAGCCAAGACATTTTGAAATTTACTGGACACATATTACCCAAACAGGAGTACCACTTTGGAAACCATGTGACTATACCACGTAGCCCAAAAGTTCACATACAAAAATAATATTAAACCAGATGAAAAGAAAGGTAGATACAAAGTGGAAAATTGTCAAGGCAGCTTAGTGAAACTTACCAAATGCAGCTTAATTAATCATATCAAATTGTCATTAAAAACTCCTCAACATAAAGAACTGTATTACATGTCCCTGCTACAACTTTTTAAACCATGGAGAAAAGAAGAAGAGTTACTAGATAACTATGACTCCTATGAAGATGCTTTCAAAGCAAATGAAAGCACTATAACAGACATACATGTTACACAGTACCAAACAATGTTGCACAATGAACAGCAACACGAAGAAGAACTCCAGGCCCAACTAGATGTGGACACTCCTGACAGTAGTCAACCTTCTGTAACAAGAAGCCAAGAACCACTTGGACAGTCACTAATAGCAAATGAGGTAGAATTAGCCATGACAGAAGTAGAAAACACCATGTGTCAGTATGAACAATCTACAGAAGACTTTGCTATACTGAAATCACAACTAAACAATGAGAAGCGTAGCATTTTCCAAGAAGTAACAAAACAAATTGAACATGGTGCGCAACATGAAAGTAAAAACTGTACTTGCCAAGACTATAAACCTGTACTAATATACCTCAGTGGGCAAGCTGGTTCAGGAAAAACATTCTTAATCAAAATCATCAGCAAGTTCCTCCAACAATTGACAAACAACAAGCTGACAGCTGTTGTAACTGCCCCCACAGGTTTAGCTGCCTACAACATAAGTGGTGCCACTTTACACCGATTACTGCTCCTTCCAGTAGAACACCAAAACAAATGAGACTATTACAAACTTTCTACAGAAGGTGCAATGGAACTACGTAGAGTTTTCAAACAAATGAAAATGCTGCTAATAGATGAGGTGAGCATGGTCTCCAACCTAATGTTGGCTTTCATTCACCTCAGATTACAAGAGGTCCTCAAAACAGACTAGCAAGAGCTCTTTGGAGGAAAACACTTTATTTTTTCGGAGATCTTCAATTAACACCAGTAAAAGGTGAACCTATTTTTAAAACCTTAGGGCACAAACTGTGCCATAAAACTCTTGGCAGCATAGGAAATGTCAACCTTTGGAAACATTTCCAATACAGAGAATTAACTGAAAACATGCGTCAGTCTGCAGACCTCACATACGCCAACATTTTAAAAAGTATTAGAGTTGGTGTACTATCTTAAGAAGCACAATCTATATTAAGAACCAGGCACATCCATGCACTGTATGGCCATAACTCATGTAGCTACTGATGTCATGAAACAATTAGCACACAAAAATGTCAGTTGTATGTCCTTGATGCCAACTCTTGCAAGCTGTTCAAAATTTATTGAAACAATGTTAAAAAAGAAATGCAACCAAAATTTCAAATTGGCTCCACAGACAAACTGGACGTACATGGTATGACACTACCCATGTGTCAACAAGCCACAACAAGGCTAAAAACCTTGGAAAACTCTATCTCTAACACAACTAGGTTGGAGAAAATATTAAAATTATCTTTAAACTGTAGAGTAATGCCTAAACGTAACATTGTGGTGGATCAAGGACTTGTTAATGGGGCACTTGATACAGTTGTTGGCTTTCAAACATACCCGCGTGACAACATTCAATTTGTCAATATTCTCTTTGACAAACTATCCAAAGTTAAATGGATAGGATGCTCAACAGCCCGCTTCCTTCTTTTCAAAGACATGTATGTACGCAGAGAACGATTTTCTCTAACTCTAGCATACGCAGTCACCATTCACAAATCACAAGGTCTTACCCTAGATAAAGCATTGATAGATATTTGTAGCACAGTCTTTAAAGAAGGCATGAGCTATGTAGCACTATCACGTTTATGTATACTTCACAGACTATTTCGAATCAACTTTGATACAAGTAAAGTAAATGCTGATATTTCTTGCATTCTAGAATACAATAGACTGCGTTCACTCTACACCCCCATCTAAAAACCTATGCTGTTCCACAAAAAGCAAAACGTTGTAAAAGAAAACTACTTCAGACTCAAACTATGCAGGATCTCAAAGCAATTTCTCCAAAGAAAGTAAAAGAAGCTAATACTTCATCAAGGACCACAACCAAAGAAGAATCTACTGCTCAAAGTAACTCAACTACCTCTTCAAAGAAGCAATGCACACTCTGAACAAATGACTTGGACACAGAACTATCAGGTCCATTCAAATTCTCAAATACAACTGGTGTAAACTGCTACGCATATGTAGCAATCAATATTCTATTCGAATTGCCACCAATTATTGACAACATTTACTTATACGATACAGACCAACGGTGTTTGCAAAAAGTTAGTCCTTCATAGAAATGCAACCAACAATCCTGACAACACTTACATTGTTTCTGGAATAAGGCATGAATTGGACTACGGTGCTGGAATGGTCAAATTCACTATAAACCCACAAGAAGATCGACAGGAATGTCTAATGTACTTACTACAAGTACTAGAAAACAAAACACATACCTATAAATGAAATCTTTTAGATTTCATACATGTGGAAACATACATGCACTCTTTTCAGACATGTAGTACAAGAAGAAATTCCTAATGAACGCTTCGTGTATCTATCCATACCTAACTGTGAATCCATTCCATTTCAGCAACTTGTACAAAATGCAAACCATGGCAGATTATGCACTACCTGCAATTCCGATAATCGCTCCACCTTACAAATACAGACACATAGTGAATATGTAATAGTAATGCTTTTATGTTATAATGCAGATGGTACCAAAAAC
Organism: Ambystoma mexicanum; assembly: GCF_040938575.1. Lineage (NCBI taxonomy): Eukaryota > Metazoa > Chordata > Amphibia > Caudata > Ambystomatidae > Ambystoma > Ambystoma mexicanum. The sequence goes on from NC_090927.1 coordinate 792,290,095, forward strand.
AACTGAAAGCTGACTGGATTTACACACGGTCAAGTATCACTTGGTAAGAAAACCTTCACAACAATTGGTAAAATCTACCATGCAGGAGCCACAACCAATGCAGGTCACTACACTGCAAATATAAAAAAGAATTGTGGATGGTTCGAATGTAATGATACTATCATTACTCTAAAACAGAGATTACCAGCAAATCTTGTAAACACGTACTTAATATTCTTAAAACCAAAATTTAATAACTAATCTGTGTATGAACATAAACAAAACGTGAACTTCAAAACTATGACCAGTTAGAATATGCCAACAGGTATCTAACTGCCCCAAGATTCTGCAACAAGCAAACAGACAAGTGAATACCATTAAAATGAAACAAGAATTAAACAGTTAGAATACGCCAACAGGTATCTAACTGCCCCAAAATTCTGCAACAAGCCAACAGATAGAAGAATACCAAAAAAATGGAAAAAGAAATAAACAAATAGAATACACCAACTGCTATCTAATTGCAACAATACTACCACCACTTCCAAATCAAAAACAATACACCTATTCAATTCCTCCTATTTAAATCAATAAAAGAAACATTTTGTACCACAACTTAGAAAGGTGTTTTTTCCCACAGACCCAATGATTTAATCATCAAACACAGGAACTGAGCAAATTGCGCAGTACACTGGTTTGAACTATAGTACTTCTAAAGTACTAACTATGAGGGTCAACAAAATACAGAAATGTCTACCATGCAATGCAATAATCATTATAAACTACCTACACTAAAATGAGAATTTTTCTTTTATCACACTGATTGAAAAAATATGTCTGCTCCAACTATCCATGTCATGGAAAAACTGCATACAACCACAAAATGTCAAACAGTAAGTATACAATGATTTTAATCACAAACACCACAGCATAACCCACCCATTCAAGCAAACTCCTGACCATAAACCACAATCCAAAATGTTTGCTTCCATGGGTATCTTATGCTGCAACGCTTGTGCCAAACACTACAATCTTGACTGCATGGCCTGGCCAGAACTCTTCATACAGCCTCAACAAAAGAAACAGTAAGTATATAATAATTAAACACTGCAACATAACACAGCCATGCAAACAAACACCTCACCAATAAATACAACCTAAAATGCCTAGAGTCTTCAATACGAACATTCTGAACACAATTCAACAAACAAACTAACACACATCATCTCACTATCCCATAAACACTATTACACTACTACAAATCAGTACACACATTTTTTAAAACATATCCCCTAAGCAGCCCACATACCACAGTCAACATCTTTGGTAACATGGCACTTCGGCCATGCACCCAAGACTCTAGGCCCTGGACACAACCACTGCAGCATAACACACCCATAGAAACAAGCACCTACAAAATGACCACAACCCAAAAACATATTACATCCACCTCAAAATGTATCCACTTCAATTAACATTCTAAAAAATAATGACAACCAAGACACAAACTCTTCAATAAATACCCTCTTTGCCCAATGCTATTCTAACGACCCAAAACCAACATCATACTAAATTAAAATAGCCAGTAGTGTGCCCAGTGTTTAGTATGTCCACGGACAACTGCGGTGATTGCGGACACTGCAAAGAAAACACGGCCTCCTCCCACCTAAACAAATACAGCATTTGACCCATCTCTTACTCCCCCACCTTCTCCAAGCACTCATACACACCAACACACTCCCCAAAATTGGGTTTAAGCTCATTCCATGCCACACTGTCCGTGGATGTCTGTATATCCAATATGGCGGGTGCATCGAAACAGTGTGACACACCTCACGCCTCATCCCAGCCAATCAGAGAACATGTGCATGTCCGTGCACATGACTAAAGCCGATTAGTAAATCGGTGTCCTGTCCGCAGAGTGAACAGGGAAGTGTGTCCGCAGAACGGACATAGATATCACACATGTTTATGCCTTAAATTTTGGTGTTTTAAAAGAAAATACTGGATGGATTTACACTAAATTAATAAAAGCACGCTTTCGGGACCAAGCCACTGTTCCTGCCACAAATTTGGTGAAAATCCGTCCAGCGGTTTGGGCTGTAGGCGCGACAGAAAAAAGACATTTTGGTACCCCCTATAGCTTTGCCCCCCTTGACCAAACCTCACCAAACTTAGCAGAATTGATTCAGAATGGGCCATGTACTTTGTTTTTGCAAAGTCTGGTCAGGATTCGTCCAGGGAGAGCAAAGTTATAAGCCACCCAAAAAGTGCTCTTCCAAAGGATTTAGCAACTTAACCATAACTACATGGCCGCTACCGAAGGCCATGTAATATGCACCACTACAAAACCTATGAAATTCAATGGAAAATCGTTGCTATAGGGACGATATAGTTACAGGTAAAATCTAAAAACCCCAGAAATTCGCAAGTTATGGTACGCTATGCAACCATAACTCACGCTACCACTGTGCACTGCAAGGACTAATACCCATGACATTAAAGGCTCAGATTAGGGTGCTCGAGACTTCACAGGCTTTGGTCTCAGAGTTTAAAAGCCTGCTCTCTGAATACCATCAGGAAATCAAGACAGAAAGAAGCAGGTGTGAGAGTTTGACAAATTAAATTTTAAAATACAAACAAGCATTTAGGCACCCTGACCATTCAGGGTATGGAAAAGCCCCCACTGATAAAGGGGTGATACCATCTCTTCCAGGGATCTTATGCCAGTTAACCACAACTTCATATGTCCCAACAGCAACTGACCTCATACACACCACTTACCAGGAACAGAGAATCTTGAGGCAGCTGGACTCACGCACGCCTAGTCCAACTGAGTAGAAGATCAATCCTTATTTGTTATTGATGAATATTCATCTTTATCAAGCAGAAGGTGGCTGGACCAGTGTGTCCTGGGAAATCCAAAATACCACTGGAGTACTTCTGACCATGAAGAAACTGATTAGAAATGATGGGAGTTGAACTGGCAGAAAATGAATTTACAGAGGGACCACTTAGTTCATTTGACATAAAGAGAAGATCCAAAGTTTCAGCATAGGAAGAGCATTCTGAAATCCTCTGCACATTCAGGGGATGGGGGAATTTCCTGTCCTACCTGAAAGAAGGGATGAATCGAATGGGTGCCCTCCTGCGCAAATAGCAGACTACAGGGGAAATGACCCTGAGTTCACTGCGCCATAGGGGAGAGGAATCCAGATCCGCTGATTCCAGGAGTCATTCCCAATCTCACGATGTCGGGAGTACATTGAGGACAGGCAATGGGCTACAAACAGTAGAAGCTCTGAGTCAGAAGGTAACTGGACTCAGGTGAAGAGGAAAAGGAAGGCTGCCAAACAGATGCAGGGTCTTGAGAAAGACCCAATTTGACAGATAGAGGCCATAAAGAGCTTCAAAACTCACTGCCACAAGAATGTCAATTATTCAATATCGGAGCACTTAGAGCTTTATGAGCAAATGATTAAATCATTTGGAATAAAAAATGATGTGAATAGTATGGAGTTTGTCAGGTGGATATTCTCCCTGAATACTCCAGCTTCTTTGCAGACTTGGAGGATCAAATGGTCCAGCTATAGGGCAGCCATATTGATTTTTTTCCACCCCCCTGAACCCACAGGAGTACCGTAAGACTGCATATAACTTTCAATGCGGGGAAGACCAGGCGCCTATGGAGTTTGTGCAGAATTTAAAACGAGCATTTGCGCAGACTTCCCGATGCGTGAACACCAATAGTAGGGAGTTTGTGACCACCTACTTCCATGCACTCCGCAAATACATCATGACTCAGCTGTGTGGGATTTTCATGAGCACAGGACCCTGGATTGGGTGATTGAACAGGCAACAAGGATCTATGAGATACAGAAGCCCACTGGGAGTAAAAACAACCTCAAAACCCCTAACGCCTCTACTACACCTGCTGCTGCGAAGGTGGCAGAGGTGGAATCTACCCCTCCAATGGATCTGGAGTCAGGGGGGGGACTTCTTCTACCAACAAGCACAGAGGATTTCTTGCACATTAACAGTTATGAAATTTGAAACAATCCCCAATGATTGCTTGAGTTATCACAATGCTCTTCTCTGCCAGCAACCCCCACACCCAGGCATCAGCTATATATGACCCCTTAATTTGAAAGCAATGTAAAGGGAGTCGGAATAGAGTAGCAACATTGTTTTGGCTTTTTATTAAGAAGGCATGGTTTCAAAAATAGACAGGAGGAAAAAAAATGTTTGCCCTTTTTATTTGAAAGGCAGGATTTGAAAAATATACACAATGAAAAAATCGTTTTGGTCTTTTTATTTGAAAGGCATAGTTTGGGAAAGAGACTCAATAGGAAAATAGTTTTGGCCTTTGTATTTGCATAAAATGCAGGGCTTTGGGAAAATCGTTTTGGGATGTAAATAAATAAATGGTACATTTTGTTTGCACTCTCTACATTCACTTGAATGGCAGCGTTTCAGGGTTACTCATTTTAGCGTTATGGACACCCCCTTCTGTACAGAAGACAGGGGTTTCAGAAAGGTAGAGTCACCCAAGTATTTTATTGTCTATAACGGCTCTAACATACTGGGCATGAACTTTGTTAGTTTCAAACTCTAACAACACTCATTCTGTGATTTTCTATTTGGGATTTGATTTACTTTTAATTCAATGCACTAAGGATCTACACAGCTACCATCCTCCCCACAATTTAATGGAAAGGATTAGGGCAGGCATTTGCATTTCCCATGCAATTTTTAAGGCCATATTTTGTTGTCTCTTACTCTCACACCACCATCGGATTGCTTTGCAACACTTTCGAGACTGTCTTTCTAAGGACATTCACAGCTTCATTTACCCTTCAGACATAGTATGGCCCCACACAGTGGGCACATTACATCGATGTGCCCACAATCATTAAGGACACTCTAACAACATGTGGCACATCACTCTGAGCAGGTGCACTCTCCACCAGATGCACTCAAAACCATTTCTAACTCAGAGTACACCTTTTTTACTCTAGGAGCACCCAATCCAGTCCAGATGAAGGAAGCACAAAGTAACTATCTCTGCCAAAACGTCTAAAGCCAGGACCAATTACTAAACCTTATTTGGCCTCCCCCTTTTTTCACTTTGTGCTAAAGATTAGCAAAGTCGACTAAAGGATTGGTGTTTTGAGATTAGTGGTACACAAACTAAACCGCAACTAACTCTGAACTATCTGCAAAACTGAAAGCTATACCTGAATAGATGACTGAGAGATTTCATCTATCCTGCTTCATGACTTGTCCATGAATGTCACTTTACACTTTTGTTTGATTTTCACGCTAATACCCCACAATATACTTATTTATGTGTTTTTGTTTGAATATATGTATGTTTTGCCTCATGTATAAAAAAGTAAAAATGTTATGAAAAGATCCAAAATCAGACTCCACACAGGTGTAGCACTTAAGCTGTAAACAGAACCAGCTAAATAAATGACATGGGGTTACTTGACAAAATAAACGAGATAATTAACTGTACATGACTCATTATGTGTTTGTTTGATTGGTATGAATTGAAAGACCAAAGAAATATCGAGGCTTAGTACCACAAAATGAAATACGCCAATCTCAGGTCGAAAGATAAAAGTATCTTTATTTCTGTACAGAATTCAAAGCAAAACAGATAGCTATATGGCTCCCAACACCTTGCCGTGTGTACCAGCAGACACATTGAGGGGTGAGAGTGCTCGACATCTTAATGTAAGCTGATTTATACATTTTCCCAATAATTGTCCAGCCCCTCTCCAAACTAATAATTTACATGCTAAGGTTCAGGCCCAGTTCACATGACAAATATTACAATATTATTCAATGGATTTAACAAGTTTACATGCCGATGAAGTTACAATGGCAGTATTGGGTCTCCGGTTCATAGTATGCCTGGCTTCAAGAAAGAACACAATATATTACAACCAAAGCACACGGTTTGAGTTTGCTCTACATTGTTCCATTGTTTAGATGAGGATGAGGCTTGTGAGCGCAGACAACACTTGGATTGCAGTTGATATGAGTCACAAGGTTTCTTTGCACAGAACAAACATTCTGCTCTCGGTCAGCCTAAATGTTCACACAACTCAAAGGTCGTTGAAAACACAGTCCACCATTTTAAGACACACGCAAGAGTTAAAATCAAAATGGCGGATAGTTTTTAAAACGGCAGCGAAGTTGATCAGAAATCGGAGCATTTCAAACACGGTTTTATGTGCAACGCGAATGGGCTTAGGCCAATATTCATAACAAGTCGGTATTATATGAATACAGGATAACAAGCCCTCCTTTTGGCCTAAGCCAAGAGCATTACTCAAACATTTGCTTTGTTCAAAACCCTACGTCTCAAAGTCTGTATATCCTGAATCACATTCTTCGGAAATGTCAATAGCCATGAGTTCCTAGATAGTAATATCCTTCATTACAAAAGCATTAGTAGGTCCTAGTGTACCTATAGTTTGTGCACAACATCCTCCTAACATTGAACATATGGCAGGGAGACATTGTACACAACAATAACAAAACAGGAGAACACCAAGAACTATCATTAGGACTGCAAAATGTTTCCAACCCCATGATCGTAGTAAGTCCCAGAACCAAGCACTAAGATTCCAGTTTACCTCAGGGATATGTACTTCAGTGTTCAAGGTATGCAGATTTTGTATTGCATTGAATATGGTAGGGGAGGAGTCAGGTACAAAAACACAGCATGCGGATCCCACCAATTTACATACCCACCATGCTCAGCAAGGATGACATCTAACACCATCCTATTTTGGAGGGCCACTAGTCTAATTGACTTTTGCTCAAGCGTCATGTTGTACATAATATCTGTGGTCCTATTGATGTTTTTTTCCAGTACCCTTGCTAGTCTTCTGATGTCCTCAGAATTCATTATCTGTCCCCAAAATGGCACAAAGGATTTTGCTACATCACCCATGACCATCCCGCCTTGGACGAACTCTAGAGTGATGGTAGCCACATATACCCCTGATAACAAGATACTCAAACAACAAGTACCCTGCCAATCTCTGGGTAACCAAGGATAGGCTTCATTGCCACAAACAAAGTAAACAGGGTCTCCTACATACAAAGGTCTGTCACCACTGGTTATATTTGCAATATTAGTACAACCCTCAAATGCACCCATTGGCTGAGAACCTTCCCTTTGTATACAGAAGGAAACAGAGTTGGGGCTGTGATTAATAGTATAGGAAGGAGGCATGGCATCCCGGTTGCCTATGAGAGCCATCTAGAAGGAAATCAGTGACTGAAAAGGTCTAGAGAGTCTATCGGAAGGCCTAATAGAAGCAACATTGAGTTTGCTTCTATTTGTAAAGAACGAGTCCTAACATCCCAAAGGTGTTAGGACTCGTTTTTCAAATCCATTTAGATTAGTCCCATTGAAGTTCCCAGAAATACTATCATTCCAACGACCAAAGAATACTGCCCTGAGCGAGGCGTAGCATGTAGTAGTTAAAGGAAGAGGATGAACATACCAGCCCAGCCCCTTTTCCCCGTGTGGTGGCAAATGTGAACACACACAGCAATTTGTTCTGTTCAGAATTGCATGGGTCACATTCATGATCACTAGGAGAGTGTCATTATGATAACCCTGTCTATGTTGGGAGTCTCGAGAAGGAAGTGTGTGCAGATGCACGAAAGGTGGAGACACAGTGGAGATAATTTCAGTGGGTAACAAAGTTTCAAGCGGATGCACTCTTTCCATGTACCAAAACCCAAGCGCAAATATCATTACTAATCCAACTAGTACTGTGATTAAAAAACAGTGGGTCCTCAAGGACCATGATCTCTGCTGAACAGATTCTTTATCAGCCACAAGACTAATAGCTTGCTCCGAACGAGTGGATTTAGAAAGGGACAATGCTTTTCAGAGTCCATTTAGAAGCCTCTCCGTTAAGCTCTTTTAGTTCATACATTGGTGGCTCCTGACCACGTGGCCTATCTTGCTTGAAGGTAACTTTTCCGGTCCCTGCCTGTTATTTATTTTTCAGCGAAAGAGTGGCAGGGGACTGGCTCAACGATGATCCCTTGTGGGCACAGCCGAAGATGTGCTGTATGTCCGCTGTCTCGGAACACAAATCGTACCTCAAGACTCAAAGGAACGGTGTGATCTGCGAACAGAGTGTCATCACTTCCTGAAGGAAGTGATGAAGCAGAAGCAAGATTGTTCAACGGTTGCAGAAAGAGACACAGAAGAATTTCAAGGCAAAGCAGCAGTCTCCCCAGGCCCCACATGCTCAGGAAGGATTTCTGTAGGCAAAACAGGCTTGTGATGAGTATCAAAGTGAGCAATTTCCTTCTCTTCCCCTTTGTCGTGGGGCAGAGGAAAAGATATCTTCTTGATGTACATTGCATGGATCGAGTGTCGTTTCCCTTCCACTCGTACAGCGGTCTGTGTGGCCAAGAGGACTTGGTACGGTCCTCTCCAGCGAGGTGCGAGACAGGAGGCTCTTTCAAATGATTTAATGAGCACCCAGTTGGCAGGTCGGAGTCGATGACTTGGACCCTCGCATTTTACTGGGAGGGCTTCTCTCACCTGTTGATAAATCAAATACAAGTTTTAAGCTAACTGGTCACAGTACTCAGAAAGGAGCAGACGCTCTACATGTTTTAGCCACTTGGGTTTAGGTATATTCCAAATATTGGCTGGTCCCCCCATGATTATCGCATAGGGAGAGAGCCCAGTCCTAGACTGTGCTGTCATCCGCATGGACAATAGAGCTATTGGTAAGGCATCTGGCCACTTCAAATTGCTATTCGCACAGATCTTCGCCATCTTATGCTTTAATATACCGTTGTTATAACAAGGGGGGTTGTCCTGCCCTCTATCGATCACGGGGGTGCGCAGGGTAAGTTCAGTGCACACTGGTTTTAGACCCTTACGGGTACCCTGGTAATTTGGGCAACCGTAGAGAGAACCAGCATTCTTGCTGCTGTCAAACCGATGTCTCCGATACACTGTTTATGTACAAAATTCCAATTCTTTTATACACAAAGTTGCAGCTTTTTATTAATTAGCTGATGCTTATTTTCTTTGTACACAGCATTTTAGGAGACTTTTTTTATATATATATGTCCATTGTGAAATCCAAAAACATGATTAAACAATCACTGTGACATCAATATAAAAGTGCATGGCATGGTAAAACAAGTATTCATGCGTACATTTTGAACTGGCAATTTGTTTGTAAGAAAAGCTGTTCCATGCCAATGGATATAGAAAACACAGAATGAAAATGCAAAAAGGAAGAGGAGACGTTGGGAATCAGTCTCCTCTGCCCGGCTGTTGTCTGACCTCATATTTGGTCAATGCAGAACAAGATGAAAGCCCGATAATATTTGGGGGAAGTGTGCTGCTGACGTTTCGGCAGAAATGGATGTAAGCCTTCCTCTGGGGCCAAAGAAAGTCAGGAGACTCTGTGTAAGGAAAACAGAAAAGGGAGAGGAAATGTAAGAGAGAGTACGGTTAAAACAGCTGAAGGTTGCTGATAAGGGTCAGTGTAGAGCATTGAATGCTAAAAACAAATCCTAGAGGGAGTAACAGAAACACACTCCACTCACCACGGGTAATGCGTCCAGTTGGAGTGGATGAGCACATGAGGTTTCATCGTGGGGCAATAGGGGAGGCGGGTGTAGCCTAAGTGGGCGCCAGTGCAGTGGAAGACCGGGAAGTGGTTAAGCGGCCTATGGATGAACAATGTAGGACCCACGGCGTGGAGAACGGGGTCCTTGGTAGGTCCGCAAGGGTAGAACCTGGAGCAGAGTGGTGTGGTCCCACCAGGGTGGTGTGGGGGACCGTCTCACGAGAGGTCCTGGAGCGGAATCCTCGGGGCTGAAGAGCTCTGTGAGTAAAGAGCGTCTGGGGCGCCCTGCAGGCAGTCTGGGTGGGTAGAACTGGGACTGGCGTCTCGCAATGTATACCTTTGTGGCATTCTACATGTCTGGCTTTCTGAGTGTGTCTGGTCGAATTGAACCGTTTATCGATATGCAATCCCGCGCATACTTGCAGGATAACAGCGGCAATAAAATGTGGACCATTGTCCGACCAAATGACTCACGGCAAACCAAACCTAGGAAAATATTCCTTCAGCATGGTTTTCGCCGCTGTCATTGCTGTGGCATCTTTTAAAGGAAAAGCTTCGACCCATTTACTGAAAGCGCAAATAACTACTAGAAAATACATATAATTCTGACAGTGCTCCATTTCAATAGAATCAAAGTGTATAACCTCAAAAGGCATAGAGGGTGGACCAAAACTACCCTTCAGTGTCGATGTACCCTCGCCAACATCATGCTGTAAGCATACCATGCAATTTTGAACAAAACGCTCAGCAGTTTTTGAAATATTCGCATTAACCCAGACAGGTTCTAAGAATTTACAAATCTTTTTGGCACATATGTGAGTTGGAGCTATCGTAACCATAGTGGTGACATAAGCATCGGGCAGCATCCATTTTTTGTTTTCCATTATCTACCCAACAACCTTCATCGTCTAAACTTGCTGAACTCTCAGCACACTGTTTAGGTTTGTCTGGAGAAACATCAGACTGAATGTCTTTTATACAACCAATTCCTACGTCTATCACACAAGTGTTAGTGACCTCTTTTGTAATATACATTTTGGAATGCACATCGGTGGCAGTCTTTTTGGCTATTCTGCCAGCAAAAGCGTTTCCTTTCCCCACATCATCTGTTACTTTCTGGTGTGCTGTGCACTTTATTATTGCTAACTGGGTAGGAAGCGCAAGTGCTGAAAGTAGAGTACCATGTTGTATCTTAGTTGAATACGAGGTCAAGAACCTTCTCGCTGCCCATGATTGACCGAAGTTGTGAACCACCCCAAAGGCATACTGACTGTCTGTGAATATATTCACACTAAACCCTTTGGAAAGTACACAAGCTCGAGTTAATGCAATAATCTTTGCGGCCTGCGCGGAGTTATGTGGAATTCTTTTGGTTTCCACAATACTGCTTAATGTAGTGATCGCGTAAGCAGCAGTGGATGTACCATCTGGAAGTTTGAAGCAGGAGCCATTACAAAACAGCTCCCCTTGTGGATCTTTTAATGGTGTATCATTTAAATCAATTCTGTCTTTAGTTTCTTGCTCTGTGGTATAGAGGCAGTCATGTGACATCTCGTCACTGCAAGCAATTTCTTGTGGAAGAGGCAATAGTTTGGCCGTATTTAATGAGCAACATCTCTTAATTTGAATATGCAGTGCAAATAGAATCAGCTCGTATCTTGTTAATCGTGCTGATGTAAGATGTTGCGTTTGTGTTCTGTTTAATAGAACGTCTACAGAGCGAGGTACCATCACGGTTACGGAGTGACCCAGAACCATACCCTCACTTTGTTTTACAGATGCAGCAGCATCAACAGCTCTCAATCATCTCAGCAGAGCGCATGCAACAGGGTCAAGCGTGGAGGAAAAATAACTGCACAGTCTATTCTTTCCCTCATGTTCCTGCGTTAACACAGCCAAAGTGCATCCATCACATTCATGCACATACAACACAAAGGCCTTTTCGTAATTTGGTATGCCCAAATCTGGTGCTGAACACAACGCAGTCTTGAGCAGATCAAAAGCTTTCTGGCAATCCATGTTCCATGGTAAAGGCAAAGAAATGCCCTTCTTTGTCAATGCCAACATTGGTTTTATCATTAATGAAAAGTTAGGGATCCACTGTCTACAGTATGAAGCCATGCCTATCAAGGCTCTGACCTCTTTCTGTGTATTTGGGACAGACATGCTTTGTATTTGTTCAGGTGCCAGTATTCTCCCCTCCTTTGACAGGATACAGCCTAAATAGGCATCCTCCTGCCGACAATATTGAAACTTTTTTAATGAAGTCTTATGCCCATATTCTGCTAGATGGATAAGCAGCAACACGGTGCCCTCCTTGCAAGCAACTTCTGAATCTGCATCTAAAAGAATATCGTCAACATACTGCAACAATGTACAAGTTGTACATTGTTGCAGTATGAACAAACAAACAAACAAGCAAACAAACAAACAAGTGGAAGGGAACTCAAGTGTATCAAGCTGTTCCTTCACAGCTCTACTATAAATGTTTGGACTCTCAGTGTACCCTTGTGGCACAAAAGTAAATGTAAACTAGCATCCCCCCTAGGGTGAACACAAACAAATATCTACTATCAACATGTACAGGAATACTAAAGAAAGCCTTCTTTAGATCCACAACACTGACATGAGTAGCTGAAGCTGGAATCATTGGCAATATAGCAGTCTCATCAGGCACAATCAGAAATTGGGGAGCAACAATCTTAATGATAGCACGCAAATCAATAATGAAATGGAAAATAATTGGATTATCCTCTTTCTTATACACTGGTAGAATCAGACTTTTACACAAACTTCCTGCAATTTCCTCAATCACTCCTTGATGTACAAAATGAGAAACTATACTCTTTAAAGCTTGTTCACCGTCAACTGAAATCTTATACTGTGGAATATGTGGTATTTTATCACCTGGCTTCACCACAATTTTAACAGGCCCTATTTGCAAAATACATAGTCGAGAATTGTGAAACAGAAGTTCGTTGAGGTGAAATCGTCAAATGGACTCCATCCGTAGAACAGTAAATTACAGCATTCAATTCTTTCAACAGATTCAACCCCAACAAATGTTTGCCACTATTCATCATCAAAAGAAATGGACATGAATCAGTCAATGGCCCCAGTGAAATCGGTACCGGCTGAGAAACCGGACTAACCACTGGCGTACCAGAGGACCCTACAGAAATGTTGTTCTGCCCTGACAGTGGAATATCTGGAACCCGTGAATGATCAATTGAACACTTCTGTACGCCTATATCTATCAACAATAGATGCTTCCTATTCCCCACCTTCATCTCAACGTAGGGCCCTTTCTGATCGATGGGAATAGGTACTGGTTCCAGACTCTGCTTCGGGCTATCTTAACGTAACAGTACATCATCAAATGCAAGATCCTCAGAAAAATAGACAGTCGAAGGATTGTCAAAAATGTTCCCATTATTAACATATGCTGCTGACTAGCCTGTGAAAATGACTGTTGATTCTGAGTGAACTGACTTCTACCAGGACCCCCTATCCCAGGATGGCCTCTGGATCGTCTACCCATGGCACCATATGTGTTATTTGATCGCTGCTGAAGGATCGGGCATTGTGCTCACCAATTACCTTCTTGTCTTTCTTGTCTGCAGTAAGCACATTGGTTCATGTGTACAGGACTCTGTTGTGCAAATTGACCTCTAAACTGTGTATTCCCACCTCTGGTTCCTCTTACTATTTGTTGCAACAAAACCTTTGTCTTCAAGTCTCCCTTCTTCTTTTCTATCTTCTCTTTTCAGTATTAACCATATTCTCATAATGCTAAGCCATGTGCAATACTTCAGACTGAGAATTAGCTTGCCAGACATTTTCGAAAGTCATAATTTGTGATTGGATATCAGGCAACAATCCACGCACAAATGTGTCTACAAACAGCCTTTTTCCTGACTCAGTACTTAAGTCCTGACCGCTGAAATCCGAAAACACTTGTTTGAACCAATTAAAAAATTCAGTAGCGCAATCAGATTTCCCCTGGATGCAAGCTGTAAGCTTGTTCCAAACTATTCTTCTCTCTGGAACCAAAGTTTTGAATTTAGTTACTATTCTGTCTGGTAGTGTCAATATCACCTGTGACAGTTTCTCACCAACATTTCTTTCTCCATCTATTCGTACCAAGTTAACCCATGTGTCACCCAACCCTGCCGGGCCATCTACAGTTCTAATCTGTTTCCACAAATCAGCAGGTAGGATGACAGGGAACAACAAGTCTTTATCACCCAGCGGGAAAACTGACGAATGCAAGACAGATCCAATTTCTTTATAAAATCCTGTTGGATTTTTCCTGATATCTGGAATCGTCTGTCTAATGGTATTCACTTCCTGTCTATAAAATGGGACATGAACAAACTGTGAGACATAATTGGCTTCAATAGTAGCGGCTGCTGAGCCTGTTGCAGCATTAGCTGGAATTTCTACTTTAGGAACAAATGTCGGAGGAACCTCCCTCATTGGCAATTGAGAAGTAGGCAATTCTGTACGTTCATTAAGCAACAAGGCTAAATCAAGTGACAAAGTAGCTCAAGCAGTATTGGGCAAAAATGCTCTCTTATAAATGACCATCAAATCTGCAGGACAACAAACCTTTTTCTTCATAAACTCATCCTGTAGGTACTCTACCATTACCTGTAACACTTTGCTTTGCATTGCCGGAGCATACTCACTAAACTTGTCATATACTTCAATGGGAGAAAATGAAACATCCGAAATCCATCTAAGCGTGCCTCTTGTGCAAATATGCGTCTCTTCACTAATTGGTTTACATGGAGGAAGAAATCGTTTCTGCACATATGAGGCTTCCACTCTATTACCATCTATTTCATCATTCTGTAACCAATCTAACTCCATCTTAAACTCAAAAACCCTCTTAACATGCTCATGTACTTTCTCCGCAGTGTCCCTTGAGCGAGCTAGGACATTCAAATCCCTCAACCCCTGTGGGACATTCATGTCTGTCAAATCACTCCAAATATCAGCCACATGCATTCCCATCCCCTCTATCAAAATATTCTGTTCGGGAATACTTTCTTGGTCAGAAATCGCTGTTATGATAGCTCATTTTTCAACTTATTTTATATATTTCTTAGCCCATGAATACATTTCTTTTTTTCTTGCTTTAGGTACTGTACCATGAGTCACTATCCTTGAATCAGCACTTGCCCCTTCATTCTCTACAAGTGGAGCAGAACCACTTGGAAAAGAAAGTTCAGACAAATCGTGTACAACAGGCAGTGGAGACACTACCGCTGGCGGTAAAGACGGAATCAAGGGAACGGCAACTGTCGGTAAGGACAAGGATGCAGAAGGGGAAACAACAACAGAAAGAGGAGCAACAGCTGGAGGAGGAGCATCAACAGCAGGAAAAGGAACAAAAATGGGAGGGGGTGCAAAAGCGGGAAGAGGTAAAACAACAGGGAGAGTCACATAAGGAGGTGGTGCAGTGGCAACAGTCCTACGCTCATTCAATAGCTTATTGATTAGATTGTCTGAGATAGGAAAATCCTCAGATGGATATATTTTCTGTACTCCAAGTTGAAAAGCCCTATCCATACTTCTAATAGATTCCGACTGTTACTGTTCATCATATAATAATGCTTTTGCAGTGTTAGACATATGTCGATGTTCGTGTTTCTCTTTACTCTTAAGTTGCTGCATAGCTTCCTTTCTCCAATCCTTAATTACATCAAATGCTGCAGGCCTAGCCTTTTTCTTCAACAACATAAAACTACCATGAACTGGCCACTGAAATTCGAAAGCATGTCTAGTTTGTCTGTGCCAAATATCGTTAAACACGATACTATTGAGGCTGTGCTTGCAGTACACTAAACAAGCCGGTGAGCCAACAGGTGGCACCAGTGGGCCACGTCCCAAAGATTGTCTGTCTCTGCGGAATGAACCTCTGAAACAGGCAATTTCCCAGGCATGTCTGATTACTGGTGTTACCTGGCATTGTTTGTACTCGCGAGTGCAAAGCTGCAACCAATATCAGGATTCTTAGGAATCGGGGCACAACTCACCTGATTTCAAGGACTAAGGAGGTACGATCGGAGTACAAAGGATCCTCGTGGTTGACCATTTCAGCAAAGAGCACGCCTTGATATGGGGACCCTCGTCAAGATGTCCTCTCGAACCGCGTGCTCACCATTCAGGGATCGGATTGTGCAGTACTGTCGAGGTGTCGCATCTCATACAAAAGGGCCCCCTTTTTCTCACTCTCCGATCCCGGTCCCATAACTGCGTCTTCTTTTCAGCGAAGAGACATCAATCTTGAGGGTTCCTATTCAGGCGCCATCTGAAAGACCAAAGAAATATCGAGGCTTAGTACCACAAAATTAAATACGCCAATCACGGGTTACAAGATACAGGTATATTTATTTCTGTACAGAATTCAAAGCAAAACAGATAGCTATCTGGCTTCCAACACCTCACACTGTGTACCAGCAGTCACAGTGAGGGGTGAGACTGCTGGACATCTTAATGTGAGCTGTTTTATACATTTTCTCGATCATTGTCCAGCCCCTTTCCAAACTAATAATTTACATGCTAGGGTTCGTTCCCAGTTCACATGACAAATATTACAATATTATTCAACGGATTTAACAAGTTTGCATGTCCATGAAATTACAATGGCAGTTTTGGGTCTCCGGCTCATGGTAAGCCTAGTTTGAAGAAAGAGCACAATATATTACAACCGAAGCACACGGTTTGATTTTGCTCTATATTGTTCCGTTATTTAGATGAGGATGAGGCTTGTGAGCGCAGACAACACTTGGATTGCAGTTCATACGAGTCACAAGGTTGTTTTGCACAGAACAAACAGTCTTCTCTCGGTCAGCCTAAATGCTGACACAACTCAAAGGTCGTTCGGCTCGGCTGCAGTTTAAAACACAGTCCACCATTTTAGGACACAAGCAAGAGTTAAAATCAAAATGGCGGATAGTCCTTAAAATGGCGGCGAAGTTGATCAGAAATCGGAGCATTTCAAGCACGATTTTCCATGCAACGTGAATGGGCATAGGCAAATATTGTCACGCTGTTTACTCTCCCCTTCACCCGAAGTGTTTGATTCGGTTAGAAGCTCCCCTTCCTCCTCCTCACCTGAAGTACTGGGATGGGGTGTTGGCGTCTTCTTCCTTCTTCTTTGTGGAATCTCTCTTCTTTTTTTTTGCAGGTAAGGTCGGTTACAAAAGGAAGCCACCTTGACTGCCAATATGACAGAAAAAAGGAACTTTATCTCCGGAACCACCGAATAAGGGGGAAAAAGCCATGAGGCATAAAAAAACCCTGTGAGTGTAATACGATGGCAGGTAAGTCAAGCGTGAACCATGTAACAAGGTCGGAGCAACTGGTGGCTGGAATTGGATCGAGGGCGGTGCCAAAAACAGAAGAGGAGGGTACTGCTGGAGGGTAAACCAAGATCGGATGGAAACAGAACAGCAGACCACAGGACAGTACAAAATAATAGGTAGCTACTGATAACGTCCAGAGGACGGAAAGGGAAAGGCAGGATACTGGAAGAGAGAGGTCAGAAAAGGAGCAAAGACAATGAACCAGTTAAGGTAAGCAGGAAAGTGGAACAAGGCGCTGACCGAAAACAAATGGTGCAGCAGAGAAGGAACTAAAATACAGAGCAAGGGAGAAAAATCAAGCTGGTGCTACGGAAAGCCGAGTGCCTAAGGCAGGAAGACAAAATAGAACGGAAAGGAACACAGAGGAGGACAGAGGATAGGAAGGGCAGAGCACCGCCAATGGGAAAAAACACAGAAGCGAGCGCAACCAAGCAGAGGAAACACCTATACGAGTTGCAACGCGCCGGTCGCCGAGAACTCCCAGAATAAGAGTTCTTGGCAGCGGCCATGTTGGATGCAGCGACTAGACTGCATCCAGCGAAAATAGCAAAACATGACGGCAAAACTAATGGATTCCGCCTTTCCAGTGGCTCCACAGTTTCCAGCCCCCAAAATGTGTGACAGTATGCCCCCTCCTGTACCGGACTCCCCCGGCTTGCCCGGGTGAGATCTATGGAAACGCCTCACCAGCAAGGGAGCATGAACAAAGGACACAGGTTCCCATGAGTTCTCCGATTCAAGGTATCCCTTCCACTTAAATAAGTATTCAAGTCTTCCTTTGTGGAACCGTGTATCACAGATTCAGGACACTTCATATACGTCCTGTGTGGGTTGGGAAGGTGGTCTAAAGGATAGACATGGAGAAGACCTAGTGCCAGCAGTGTAAGGCCAAAGCAATGAAGAATGAAAAACTGGATGAATTCGGCCAAGCCCCTTGGGTAATTTCAAGTGGAAGGCAACAAGATTGATACGTGCCAGAATCTCAAAAGGTCCAATGTACTTTGGAGACAGTTTGGTGGGGTGAACCCATCGGGGAAGGTATTTGGTAGATATCCATACCTTGGACCTGACTGTCCAATCAGGTGTAGGATTCCGATGTTTATCTTCTTGTTTCTTATATACCTTTTGGGAATCTTGTAGGCTGAGGCGGACTAGAGCATGGGCCTCTCTGAGTTGAGAGAGAACGTCCTCTAAAGTGGGAAGATTGGTGGGAGAAAGAAGTAAGGGAACCGCAGATCTGGGAGGGAAACCATAGGTTGCCGAAAAGGGGCTCATACCAAGGTGAAATGGATTGTGTTATTATAGGCATACTCCACGGTGGGTAGGAGTGATACCCAGTTATCTTGTTGTTTGTTGATATAACAACTAAGGTATTGTTCCAATGTTCCATTTATTCGTTCCATCTGACCATTTGTCTGCGGGTGAAACCCCAAAGACAAAGCCCGCTCAATTCCCTGACGACTACAAAGGGCCGACCAGAAACGAGAGGTGTATTAGGAACCCCAGTCAGATACGATCTTTTGGTTTATACCCTGGAGTCGGAATATATCCTTGAGAAAGACTTCTGCCATTGTAGATGCGGAAGAAAGGCCTGGCAGTGGTGAGAAATGGGCCAATTTGGAAAAAGAGTCGATGGTTACCATCACACAGGTACAACCCTGAGACAAGGGCAACTACTATAAAGTCTGTAGAAATGTTGGACCAGGGCCCTCTGGGGATAGCACTCTGTTCTAGAAGACGTAAGGGTCTTTGAGCGGGACTCATATCTGGATGTATTGGTCTGTATCCTGAGCCATCTTGGGCCAAATGAAAGACTGCTTGAGCAACTCCAGGGTACCTCTCTGGCCCTTGTGACCCGCTGTCAAAGAGTCATGACAAGAATAGTAGACCTTTGCTTTCACCGGGTGAGTGGGATCCATAGAAATGGATGGAATGGCTTATTTCTGTAATGCTTCTTTGACCTCTTGTACAAAGGAAGATACAGCAGAAATAATTGTAAGATTCGGAAACATGGGTTCTCTATCGGTCCTGAATTCTTGCTTGTTCTTTCGTGAAAGAGCATCTGCCAGTGTGTTCTTTGAGCCAGGAAGATAGGTGATGTTAAAGTTATATTGAGCGAAAGAATGTGCCCATCTTGCTTGTCTGGAGTTAACACATTCCATATGTTGCAATACCTGGAGATTTTTTTGATCTGTGCGGATCAATAAAGGGTACTCTCTGCCTTGTAACAGATGTCTCCATTCTTCACATGCACTCTTTATGGCAAGTAGTTCCTTCTCGATAATCAAGTAATTCCTTTGGATAGGAGAAAGCGTCTTGGAGTAATAAGACACTGGGTGTTCCACTCCTTCATGGAGTTGCAGAAGAGCCACGCCTATGGCTGCCGAGGAAGCATCCGTCTCAAGAAGCAAGGGCTTGCATTGGTCAGGTTGGTGCAAAATGGGTGCTGAACAAAAACCAATGTTTAAGTTGAAGGAAGCTGTCCTCGGCCACAGGGGTCCACCGAAAGGGGGCTGAAGCTTTCTTGAGAAGCGAGGTGATAGGCAGGACCAGTTTAGAAAACTCTCGTATTAACCATCGGTAGAAGTTAGTCAGCCTGAGAAACTGTTGCACTTCTTTCACAGAGGTAGGAGAAGGCCAGTCCATGATCTCTGCAATCTTGCGGGGGTCCATCGTGATGCCCTCTTCTGGCAACATAAATCCCAGATAGGGGATGGTGCTCGCAGCGAAAACACACTTTTCTGGTTTTACTAACACGTGATTGCTCTGGAGTCTTGTCATGAATTAATGTACATAATTAGGGTGTTCCTCTTTGTCTCTGGAAAACACTAATATGTCGTCGAGATAGACGATGGTGGTCAGGCAGAGCAAGTCGGAAAAGAACCTGTCCATGAACCGTTGGAATATAGATGGAACATTCACCAACCCAAATGGCATGACCTGATATTCGAAATGGCAAAATGGGGTACGGAACGCTGTTTTCCACTCATCTCCTCCCTTAGCCAGTCAAGTGGCACAGTGAGTAGATCGCTCGCTTTGACATCTGTGCAGAGCCTGCTAACGCAGGTTCGAATCCCGGCAGGGCCAAACTCAGCCTTTCATCCTTCCGAGGTTGATAAATGAGCACCACACCGTGGGTAATAATAAGCAGCGCTCAGATACCTGAGGGTTCGTAGCGCTATATAAATGCGAAATTATTATTATTAATGCGAAGAAGATGGTAAGCATTCCGTAAATCGAGTTTAGTGAGCACTATAGCACCATGGACGGTTTCCAAAATATCAGTGATCAAAGGCATCGGATACCTATCTCGGATGGTTACCTTGTTCAAGCCCGGATAGTCGATGCATGGCCTTAGTTCCTTACAGTCACAATTGGGAATGAAAAAGAGAGAGGTTCCTGCTGGGGATCTGGAAGGTCTAATAAGGCAGTTAATAAGGTTGGCATCCAAATACTTCTGCAAGTCCTCCTTTTTGGTGATGGATAGGGAGTGCAAACGACCACAAGGAACCAATGCGCCAGGAGTAAAATCAATAGAGCAGTCCTCTGGGCAGTGGGGTGGATGGTCTATGGGGATCACCTCAGAAATAAATGTCTGGAATACCTTGAGGTAACTTGGTAAACAGTGAATAGAACATTGATCTGTGCTCATTTGAGCCTTAACCACATCAGTGTTACGTCCGGAGAGACAATTTCTATGGCAAAATGAGGAATGAAAACTGAACAAATTCTCGGACCAATTTATGGTGGGATTATGTCATCTAAGCCAAGAGATACCTAGGGTGACAGGGAAGTGCGCAGCTCTGATAATGTCCAATGTCAGCCTTTCCTTGTGTTGCATTATGGTTATTGTCAGTTCTTCAGTAGAATGGATGATAAGGCCAGAGCTCAGTGGTTCTCTGTCGGCCCCTTCTACCTTCTCGTCCTCTTTCTTTTTGATTCAGTTCAATCCTTCTTGCTCGGCCCAAACGGTATCCACAAAGTTGCCTGCTGCACCACAGTCTAACAATGCTATAGTCTCTATCTTTCTTTCATGGATCTGTATCTGAATGGAGATCACAATAAAATGAGTGTTTTCAGTACCAGTAGGGGTGGATACTGACAATGTGGTGTAGGGACTTAACTGAGCTCCTCTGTAGTTTGTCCCTGTTACCACCGAGGACGATCGTTTCCCTGACGCCAGGGAGGGACTTCTGGACAATCTCTCAATAGATGGGTGCTGGATCTGCAATACATACAGAGGTTTCCCTCTCTCCGCCTTTGTCTCTCTTCGGAAGTAAGTGGGGCCATAGCTGTTCCAATTTGCATGGGCTCTTCTTTGTCTTTCGGAGGATATGGAGCAGGTAAGGAAGGATGGGCACAGGCTCGGGGTACAAGGGGCTCCGCATCTTTCTTCTTTCAGAATGCCATTCTGACATGCGGAATTCTATCTGAAGAACAGCAGATAGTAATTCAGGAAGGGTAGGTGGTCTCGGAATCCTGGCCAACTCGTCCCTCAAATCTTCCTTTAGACCTCTGCAGAAGATCGAGTATTGGGCTGGTTCTGGCCAGCCTGCGTTGGCCACCAATTGTTCAAAGGTTGTAATGTAGGTTAACAAGTTCATTGAACCCTGCCGTATATCCAAAAGATCTTCACAAGCAACAAAAGAGGTCTTGGGTTGCTGGAAGGTTTTTCACAATAAATTTAGAAAGGCTCCATAGTCTTGTAGAATCGGTTTGGCTTGTGTGAAAAGAGGGGTTGCCCAGGCTAAGGCATTACCCATCATGTGAGTTATCACAAAACTGACCTTGGCGTGATCCGTAGAAAACGTACTGGCTCTGAAAGTGAAGTATACTCCACAAGCCTCAATGAATTCTTTAACCTTTCTTAGGTGATCCACCGAATTTGCCAGAAACAAGAGCCATGGGAGGTAAATCGGTGGACTGGGGTTCGCAAGTCGTCACCAAATGTTTGAGAACCGCGTTCTCTGTCTTCAGGTTTTGAACCTCCAAATTGAGGTTCTGCACAGCAGGCACTATCTCCTGTATTTGCTCGGCTCTAGCCATATTTTGTTGTTGCAATCTGTCATGCTGTTCACTCTCCCCTTCACCCGAAGTGTTTGATTTGTTTAACAAAATTCCCTTCCTCCTCCTCACCTGAAGTACTGTGATCAGGTGTTGACATCTTCTTCCTTCTTCTTTGTGGAATCTCTCTTCTTTTTTTTGCAGGTATGGTCGGTTACGAAAGGAAGCCACCTTGACTGTCAATATGAAAGAAAAAAGGGACTTTACCTCCAGAACCGCCGAATAAGGGGGAAAAAGCCTTGAGGCATAATAAAAACCCTTGAGTGTAGTACGATGGCAGGTAAGTTAAGTGTGAACCAGGTAACAAGGGTGGAGGAACTGGTGGCTGGAATCGGATCGAGGGCGCTACCAAAAACAGAAGAGGAGGATACTTCTGGAGGGTGAACCAAGATCCGATGGAAACAAAACAGCAGACCACAGGCCATTACAAAATAATAGGTAGGTACTGATAAAATCCAGAGGACGGAAAGGGAATGGCGGGATACTGGAAAAGAGAGCTCAGAAAAGGAGCGAAAACAAGGAGCCAGTTAAGGTAAGCAGGAACGCGGAACAAGGCCCTGACCGAAAACAAACGGTGCAGCGGAGAAGGAATGAAAATTCAGAGCAAGGGAGAAAAAGCAAGCCGGTGCTGCGGTAAACCGAGTGACTAAGGCAGGAAGACAAAATAGTACAGAAAGGAACACAGAGGAGGACAGATGATAAGAAGAGCGTGTTAGGCAGAAACCTGTGCAGTTCCCTTAGGGACCACTGCAAAAGATTTAAGACTACAGGTGTTTGGCAGTAAACCCACTTGGTAGCAGTCTGTACCACACAGATTCACTTGGTAGCTGTGGCTGAGCAGTCAGACTTCCCTCAAGAAGAGTTAGGCAGTAGATCGAGTATACACAATAGGTACAGAGATACAGTAGCACAAGCAAACACTGACCAGAGCTTTGGTGTAAAAGTATATAATTATTTATTTAAAGACACACTTGTAAATTACACTAGCAACAAAGAGTTAAGTAAATTCAGCACATAGTCACTATTATGTAACTCTAATTACTTATTAGACAAATCTTAATGAGAAACACCACTTATTTTCAGACAGAGGTGAGCGCTTAACATAAGATGGCACTCTAATAAGTTATTAAAAAGGGAGGGAAAAAGGCAGAGTTATGAAAGCACACAAAATTCAATACTTTTAGAAGAACCACAGTAAGGCAGGATAGGCAGAGTTCTACTGGAGAGCAAGGAAGTTAATTGCAAGGCCCACTCTTGGAGAGAGCAAGCAGAAGGGGTCCAGGTTCACACAGTGGGGTTATGCTCAAAGAGTCTTGTAGATAGTTTGCACACAAAGAATGAAATTAAAGTCAGGAAAAGTTAGCTAGGTTGTCCCAGGCCAGCCCAGGTTAGAAAGACGAGGCTTTACTGTCACCCCGAACGATCTGTCGCAAGGGAAGCCAGACGGGACACAGTACCTTAAGTGTGAAGGAAGCTCCAGCGGGGGCAGTTGTTCCTGGCAGTGGGTGCAAGTCAGTGTTTCGTCCAGAGGAAGAGGAGGTCTCGGCGTGGAGGAAAGATGAAGGTTGTTGCAATGCCAGGGAAGAAACCAGCTGCAGAGTTCTTCGGTTAAAAGGTACTACCCTTCTCTTCGCGGTAGTGGTAAGCCGTGGTGTTCTGGTTGCCGGGGTGCTTGGCATGGGCAAGGTGGCCACGAGATGCTCCAGGAAGGTGAAAAGAAGGCAAAACTGGTTATCCCCACCAGTCAAAGGAAGAAGACTCTCTGGACTGGAGATCTTCTCTGTCGTCAGGAAAAGTGGTAAGATGGTCCAGCAGGGCTCCACCGGTGGTGTCGTTGTTGCAGGTTGGCTCAGCTTCTCCCTCCTCTGATTCTTAGGTCCTGTGGCGACTTCTGAAGTTCCAGTCCCCAAAGCCCTGCTTTTATGCAGCAAACCCCCATTCATTCAGCCTAGCTGTCAATCAAACATGCTAAGTGATGAGCCGGCAGGCTCACCACTTGGGCCAATCACACAAGAGTGCGACTTGAGTTGCCAAGGAAACTCAGTCCAGGGTGCCTAAACCCCCTCCCACACCCCCTGGGGTACCCAGACAGAGTGGCACCACTTTTGGAGGCTTCTGTGGAGAAGCCCGCCAAAAAGTGGAACAAACGGCTCGACTTGGGTTGGAGTCACAGAAGAGAACACAAACGCCATTTTAGAATCGAGTTCTGGCAAAAAATACCAACCGGTGAATTAATATTAAATAAATAAACCGGCGGTATGTTTGAGGCTATAGGAATTAAATAATTAAAGTTGGTAGCCTCAAACAATGGGAAAATCCCATAGAGATATATTTGCGGTCGAATATAAAAAGTAGTATCCACTGCCACCAGCCAAAACTCGATCAGGGGGATGGAGACATGCCCCCTCAAACAACAGACCCCGGGGCAATCGAATTGCCCCGACCAGTACATCCACAATATGATGGTTTGTACTGGTTTCTGTTCATAATTTGGGACTAGTAAAGCCAATGGTGACTTTACATGCCCTGGGAGACAGTAGTCAGTCCCAGGGTATGGAGTCTATGTTTGGGGGTCGCTACGACACCCCTGTGTTACGGCACGGAGGGTGCTGTGTAACCCACATCAAAAACACATGAAACCCTATGGAGTAAAAGACCCCATAGCCCATAAAACACATGAAAAGACAAAGGAACACCTCAAATCATGTCTAAGAGTGGGAGTAAAAGAGTCTCACTCTTAGCAGGAGAAAGAAATAAACCCCAAAAATCCAGCAAAGCTGCTGGGGCACTCACTAGGTTTGGGAAATTAGCCTTTACAGAGAATTCTCCCTAACAGAGCAGAGCACTGCCAATGGGAAAAAACACAGAAGCGAGCCCAACTAAGCAGAGGAAACACCTATACAAGTTGCAATGCGTCAGTCGCCGAGAAACTCCCAGAATAAGAGTTCTCGGCGCTGGCCATGTTGGATGGAGCGACTAGACCGCATCCAGCAAACGTAGAAAAATGTGATGGCAAAAGTAATGGATTACACCTTTCCAGCGGCTCCACAGTTTACAGCCCCCGGGTGTGTGACAAATATTCATTACAATGCGGTATTATATTAATACAGTTTAACAGAATGCCAACTGATAGGGATAGATGATTGTTATATCACATAAGGATGTTGAAAGAATAGAGCCAAAATCATTTTAGAAACTATCTATTAGGAATACTCCTGTGTTACAAGACTCCAGAAGTAGACTACCTCCAGCAATAGAGTGTGAAAGTTGAGGGAAAAATCAAAAGTCCACAGAAAGGTCCCCAGAGTCAAAAAGTCAAAGAAAGATCCCTCTCAGAATGAAAACTGATTTCTTATAGGGTTGGTGACATTCCATTATTATCATAATTCCCATGCTACGGATTGGCCAGCTCTCTCCCTCTCCCTGCCCCAATACGCCCATTGCCTGTTGAAAAATCTAACAACATGACAGTTACCCTGATTTTTCAGCTAGCTGCAGGCACATGTATATATTTGAGTTCTATATTTTATGGTGAATTGGAAAATACTAATCATATCTCAGCACGCCCTTCCTGGGAGGAGCTACTGTTTTTATCGATTTACTCCTGCGTCAAGATAGTCACAACTCTGACCCTTCATGATTCAAACCTTACTTCTATAACCTATCACTACACCAAATTTCCATTCCCTCAGAATTATGAGTAGGCCAGAATCATAAATGTCTTCATAACTCAAATTGTATATGTCACACAGGTTTCATGTTTACATGATAACCACCAGCTTCTTATCACCTTTAATATGGGTCAGGGATGAGCTCCCTGGGACACACAGTTCTCTTTTTATTCAGGAAAAGGGGTCCAATGTTAATCAATGTCAAGGCATCACACGAGTCCCTCAGTTTCGCATAGCCCCCACCTATTCCTAAGTTTCATTTCTCCATCATCACTTGATATGAACATCTGCTTATCAGTTTCATACACAATATTTGATTATCTATTAGTGCCTCTGAAGCCATTTCGTGAGGTCGAGCCAGCCCTGAAAATGTCATTTCTGTTTGGCCACTAATGCACAGTTAATGGGGAGGCCTGACCTTAAATGTCATTTCTGCTGGCTGTATTATGTACAACTCCCACAATTTGGATCTAATTCTCTATTATTTCTTTGTATTTCTAACTGAACCAGGCCTGCTTTTCCTGGTGGACCCAGCCGGGGTCGTGAGTTCAAATTTTTAAAGGCACAGACCATTCAGTTCAGTTGGGAAAACACCAGCTGCATCCATACTTTAGAAAATACAGCTTTAAATTGACAAGATGTGCTTACATGTAATATTTAACATTATTTCTGGGCATGTTGTTAATCATACAATCTTTCTTTACATATGGTTTGGACAAATACAAGTTAACTTTAGACATTATTCACACGTAAGTCACAGTTACACAGAACATCCAACAAGTGGGCCTTTCCATTTGAATGTCAATTAATTTGTGAAAAGTGTCTGAAATATGTCACTTGGCTTCACTTTTTAAATGTAAGGCACAATTCTTCCTTAGTATTTTTCACATGCCAATTGTTTCAATGTATATTTTCCCATGTGTACTGCTGCAGTTTTGAATCTGTCAAAAAGTGCCTTTTCCGAGTTTACACAAAGTCAGCATCTGCAGCACCTCATGTTATTTCTTATTCATTGGACATATTCATCAGTTTTAAGCTCTCAAGTAGACTCCCCTTTACTAGTGCACCTGTCGATTTTAGTGGCGTTGGCTAGGCCCATTTCTTTCCATTTCACTAGGCTTTATGTCGAAAGTCACTCTTTGTACTGGCTTTTATGTTTCAATGGAACTCCACATTAGCCAGCTTCACCCTCACAATAGGGGCCTAGAATGGCCTCTTCACCTCTTGTCACTCTGGGCTGTCTTTTCACCCCACAATTGACCCCATCACAATACCTTTTGTTTGTCTGAAAAGTTCTCTATTGAAAAAAAGATGTTGTTCAGTGTGAATCTTTGCATGATCAATTCTATAAGTATTAAATAAGTCACTGATGTGTCTGCGTATGAATAATGACTTCCAGAGCTAATCTGTGATCAATGGAGGTATAAAGTGCCTTTCCATCACGGGTAACTAATAATTAACCTCTTGCCACGTAATCTCATTAACTAGTTATAATATATGAATTGTGTCTCTAGTATTTGATTATCTACTGGTTGCCTCATTGTTGTGTCATTGCACTTAGATATGTTTTCGGTAGTCCATCCTATGCCAGTCATAATTGGTCTTCCTTCTGGCATTATGTCAATTTTTTTATGCACCTTTGGAAGAAAGTTAATTGCTGCTACAATTAGGTGTTCCTTAATCAAAAATGACTTCTTCTGTTTTGTTGGCATTCCCCCCTCCAGCACCATTTGGTTATAAGGTCATTGGCCTCATGCATAATTCTGTTTACACCATTATTTTACATTGTGATGTAACATCCAGGTGTTCTTAAACGCGATGTGGTCATATGTATATAGTCTTCTCTACTGAGGGTAACTATATTTCCAGCCTTATCTGCCTCCATAAGTATTTTATTATCATCTTGTATTAACCCTGCTAATGCCTCTTTTTCTTTTTTGGTAAGTCTATTGGTCTTCCTTGTTCTATATTTATATTTGTTGTCAATGTGTTTGTCTATGTCAAGTGTTACCGCCTTATGAAATGTATCTATTAGATTTTTTACGTTTTTTTATAAGTGTATATGGCTAGTGATACATGCCTTATAATAATAATTTAGCATTTACATAGCGCTATGAGCACTGCTTATTATTACCCACGGTGTGTGGTGCTCATTTATTGACTTCGGAAGGATGAAAGGCTGAGTTTGGCCCCGCTGGGATTCAAACCTGCTTCAGCAGGCTCTGCACAGATATCAAAGCGAGCGCTCTACCCCCTGTGCTATTTCACTAGCTGTATACAATTAAAATTAGATTATCTATGACTGATGTAGGGATGAATGTGGACTTGCTCCTAAATTCTGGCATGGTAAAACTGGAATCTGTGACAACTAGCCTTTTTGGACATAATGATAATTGGTTTTACTGTGTCACTAGCAATACTGCAATGTGACTTTACTCTAACTGGGCATGATGTAGTCTGGCACTGCTTTTGTAGCTGGGCATTATATTATTTGGCCTTGCTGCGTTAAGTGGGCACATTGAACAGTGCATTGATGTCATAATTAGGCATAATGGAATCTGTCTGTTCTGTGCTAACTGGGCATAGCTAATCCTGGCTGCTCTTAGCTAACTGGATATAAAGGAATCTGGCGCAGCTATGCCGATTAGCCATAGTGGAGCCAGGCTCGTCTCTGCTAACTGCATATATGCTTGACAATGGTTTCAGTACCTG
Source organism: Ambystoma mexicanum (assembly GCF_040938575.1). Classification (NCBI taxonomy): domain Eukaryota; kingdom Metazoa; phylum Chordata; class Amphibia; order Caudata; family Ambystomatidae; genus Ambystoma; species Ambystoma mexicanum. The sequence goes on from NC_090927.1 coordinate 792,318,535, forward strand.
GGAACAGGATGGCAATGGCTCAAATACTTGGGTTTTGATGGGAATGCTTGACAATGATGTCAGTCCTAGGGATGTTCATACCAAAGCCTTAGAATGTCGTGAATACCTGGGCATGTGATAGCATTCCATTGTTTATCATAACAACACCTGGTGAATAACTGGATTGCGATATGCCTTCAATGACACATGGTGATACCTCCTTGCCATAGAATGGCATCAGCCCGAGTACCCAGCGACCGGATCCCAGTACATGCGTATCGGCCAAAGCTATGGCCTTTTCCATTGCATGTCTAAGTTGGACCAAAGGTTCTCACATGTCTGATAAGCTCATAACGCTGCAGCGGACAGAAAACCAGACACGCGCCAGTCTCAAGTGTTCGGGAACCACATGAAAAGAAATCCAACAGAGAAAAGATTCCAGAAAATATGTGTTCAAGATTGTCTTTTGTTTCCTGCTTTACAAGGCGTTGGCATGCATTTTATTTTTTTGCACCAGACGCCATAAAACAGCTTTGTTTTTGATACTGTCTCATTATTTTGCTGGAAATGTTGCCGCTGTGTTCGTTGGTGCATGCTGAAGTGCGCGAGCTGGAGACAGCAAGATTGCACGCATGAAACAAAACACGTCTCTTCCTATTCTCCGACGCTTTGACCTCGGCGTCACTAAGATTTATGACCATTTGCGGTTTTTCCCTTTCAACCGTTTATGCGCATATTATTCTACGGCATGTGTTGTAGATAATATATAGTTACGGTACCGCGTCGCTCACAGAGCCTTCTTTTTCCGCTCGTGTGGCCATTTGTTTTTCTGGAATGTCTTCCCTGATTGCTGTTATCGGGGCTGGAATACCAGCCACTCCCTGGTGAAGCCGGGGAGACACGCCGTGTGGATCCCAGGAGCTCGCAGAGCGCTGGCACTGCACCAGTTCCAGGGCTAGAATTTCACAGTCTGCCGCGTCGGCTCACTATCTGTCGGGCGCCCGCAGATAACCAGCAGATATGCGCTCACAACACATTCCTTTCATGTTCACTAATTTCATAAGAGGTTCTTGCAGTCTAACACCAGCGCATCCCTTGAAGTGTTATCTCCTGCCCTGTGCCTTGGCTTTGCCCAGTCTTTGGCAGAAGAGCAGCAATTAGTAAAGGGGAGAAACCCATATCACACGTCTTGCTGTCCACTCAGCTAGGCTGTTAGGAAGAAACACTAGAGCTTTTCTTGGGAAGGTTATTTTACATTTGAGTTTTAATTCGTATTTGCTCATGCAAGTCAGCAAAGCATTAGTAAGTAACAATCTGAATAGTGCTGACATTTTCCTCCATTACTTTTTTTGCTCTCAATGGTGAATAATCAAGACAAATATTTTCTTTGTTTACAATTTATATTATCGCAAATTTGCTTTTTGGACTGGTTTCTTCTGTGTGCGAACAACCAGAGGTCAAAGTGGACGGGAATGAAAGTGTATGATATTCCCCTTATGTAACCCACATTTACCGGCAGCAGACTTTTTTGTTTACTTCTCCCCTATTGGGGATTCGAACCTGGGCCTGCGTCGATAACAAGCACGTGTAACGTGTCATTGCACGCCTGGATTGCTGTTGTTTTTTTCAATAGACATAAAACAGTCCCAAGCAGCCAAAAAGCCCAGTGTGGGGACATCACGTGATCGCGGGAGCGTGTTCTTGCGAGATCTCGATAGACGGGATCTCGCGAGCCCACGCTCCGCGGGAAAACGTTCCCGCTTCAGAGTTGGCGCTCTGCCAGCTAGAGCGGTCGTACAGGAGCGCTGCTCCTGATTACAGGAAAAAGTAGAGTGAACTCGAGAATCATCATCACAGCTCTTAGGGCATAACACCACAGCCACTGGAGGCTTCATGGGGGCCCTAAGAGCTTACGGCGTGCCACCGGTGAGCACAACCCCTCCACAGTGAAGTAACTGGGGAAGCACAGGACCTGGGCAGTAAACAGTGAGTAAGCGCCCTGCGCCACCGGTCCGTCTTAAGACATTCTCCCTTGTTGTCAGTCAATAAAGACTGTTGGAAATCCTACAGTGTCCTGTCATCCATTCAGGCCACAACATAACTGGCGACGAGGATACCTGCAGTCCCACGGACCCACCATGCAAGGCGCCACGCCACCCCCCGCGTTTCTCCCCTTGCCAGGGACACCGGCGATTCCGTGGATGCAATGGGAACCCCTTTTTTCCACCTACTTGGAAGCGGTGGGCGGCACGCGATATGCCCCCATCAGGAAGAGGGCGATGCTGTTGAATGCGCTAGGGGTGGAAGGTCAGCGTATCTTTGCAGGCCTTAAAGAAATACCTGCGGCCGACGAAGACGCCGATGACGACGACGTGTACAAAGAAGCCACGCGTCGCATCATGAAGAGGTTCACCAACAAGGAGAATATTGTACTGCACAGGTTGAGATTCTACACTCGCAAACAGGAAGGGAGCGAAACCGTGGATGACTACATCACCAGGATGAGAGAACTCGCTTCTCTGTGTGCCTTCGGAGAAAATGCAGAACAGGTCATCTGCGACATGCTCGTCGTCCACAACAACTCTAGGAAAGTACAGGACAAACTCATCCAGGAGAAGGAGGTCACCCTCGATAAAGCCATCCAGATTGCCAGGGCGGAGGAAGAAACCTCCAGCAGACGCAAGGAGGCGGGAAGTCACCTGCCCGTGCCCGAAATGGCGGCGCTACAATGGAGAGGTCGCAGAGACAAGCAATCCCGCGACGGCCCCAAAGACAAAAGTCCCAGGAAAAGGGAGGCACCGAAATGCTACAGATGCGCCAGCCTCAAGCACATGGCGAACGACCGCGACTGTCCCGCCAGGAATAAAGAATGCTCCAAGTGCGGACGCATTGGCCACGTGGCTCCAGCATGCATGTGGCGGGAGAAAACCGTGTCCCGTGTTGACGGTGACTGCACCTCCAACGATGAGGATGAACTACAGGACAGACCCATGGTTGTCATGGTCAATGCCCCCCATGCCAGAAGAGAAAAGCCCCACTGCACCATTAAAGTGGACGGAATGGAAACGCGCGTCATGGCTGATTCGGGATCCGACCTCACCATTCTGCCCATCAACACGTACAAGGAGATGATGGGACACGAAAGAGTGGAGATTAGATCCACCAGGCAAAAACCCACCGTGTTTGGAGGGGCAACGGTCGACCTGTTGGGCTACATCAAGGCCCGCATCGATTTCAAGGGGAGGTCTACCACCACCAAGGTGTATTTTTCTCCCAAAGGTCCAGCCGTGCTGGGGTGGGATGACCAACACAAACTCAGCATGAAACTAGATCCCAGCACTCCGGAACAGGTGCTCATGATCTCGTCAGGAGCAGCGCAAAACTATAAGGAGATCTTTCCAAACCTGTTTTCTGAGAAACCGGGAAAAGTGAAAAACTTCGTACACAAAATTCGACTGAAACTCAACGCCACTCCAGTCAAGCACAAAGTAAGGGGGGTACCTGCCACCGCAAGACCAGCTTTGGACGCTCACCTGAGGAAGATGGTCGAGGAAGGAACCATTGAAACCGTGGAATCCTCGGAGTGGCTGAGTCCGGTAGTACTAGTAAAGAAGAAGTCCAGCAACGACCTCAGGATCTGTATCGACCTGAGAAGCCTGAACTTGGCGGTGATCACGGATAACTTCCCGCTCCCCAGCATCAATGAGATCGTCCTCATGATGAAAGAGGCGGCCATTTTCTCGAAACTGGACATGCGTGATGCCTATCACCAGATTCCCCTACACAAGTCCTCCCGCCCCCTGACGGCGTTCATCACTCCTTTTGGCACCTTCCAATACACCCGCATGCCTTTCGGGTTATCGTCCGCAGCATCCGCATTCCAGAGGATGATGAACTCCCTATTGAAAGGCCTCACCAATGTCTCATTCTTCCAAGACGACATTCTGGTATACGCCAAGGACAGCGAGACCCATGACAAGGCGCTCAAGTCAGTCCTAAGCAGACTTCAGGAGGAAGGCATTCACCTACGCCATAAAAAGTGTGTCTTCGGGGTGAACAAAGTAGAGTATCTTGGGTACTGCATCTCGAGTGATGGGGTGAGTCCCAAGAGGAACCTCATGGAGGCCATTACTGAGGCGCCGGCGCCGATGTCTGAAGAGGAACTGCGCTCATTCTTAGGCATAGCTGAGTACTATGCCAAATTCGTTCCCAGGTTCTCTGAGACCACGTCTCCCATGAGGGAGCTTCTGAAGAAGGGGGCAGCGTACTCTTGGGGCCCAGAACAAGACGAGGCTTTTGGCGAAATCAAGAATAGGATTCTACACGCGCCGTGCCTTAAACCATACAACCCTGAATGGGACACCTACATCACCACTGACGCCAGCGCATACGGCCTAGGGGCCACCTTGACCCAAAAAAAAGGCGACACAGAGAACATTGTGGCATTTGCATCCAAGGCATTATCCTCATCCGAGAAGAATTACTCTAAGGTAGAGAAAGAGATGTTGGCATGCGCTTGGGCCGTCGACTACTTCAGATCATACGTATGGGGGACAAGGTTCAAGTTGATCACCGATCACAAGCCGCTAATTCACATGCTGAGCCCGGGCGGCACCAAGACGGCCACCCCCAGACTGGCCAGGATCGCCGCGAAGCTCCAAGAGTATACCTACGAGATACAACACATTGCGGGCTGGAAGAACGCACAAGCGGACTGCATGTCCAGGCTCCTCAACCAAAGCGCCCCCGGCACCACATTCCTGGAAGACGAATGTGTCGTGGCGTCCATCGGCGACCTGAGGAACGTCGAGTACATGGAAATGAGCGAGCGCCACTGGCAGGAAGAGTTCGAGCAGGACTACGCTCTAAGGCACGTAAGCACCTGGGTTCGGAATGGATGGCCCAACGAGAGAGCGATCCCTGAAGGCCTTCGTCCCTACTGGAAGGTGAATGAGGAAATTACCGCCATGAACGGTCTCATTCTCAGAGGTGATCAAATCATCCCACCCAGCGGAATCCGTAAAGTCATACTGTGCAGAGCACACTCGGGCCATTTAGGGTGCAACATGACCAGAAGAAGGATACGCGACGCATACTGGTGGCCAGGTATGGACCAGGACGTTCGGCAGATGGTCGACAGGTGCCACGAATGCTCCAACAGCGACAAGCGCCTAGCCGTGAGGCAAGCCCCCATGCTGCCCACCGAAGTCCCCAAAGGGGTGTGGCGAAAACTGGGGCTGGATTTCATAGGGCCGCTGGACAACATGCCCCCTGAGCACAGATACGGGATAGTCTTGGTCGACTACTTTTCCAAATGGGTGGAAGCTGACTTCACCCCGGACATCACCACGGGAACAGTCATTGAAACCCTCACCGCCATATTTCAGCGGGAGGGCCTGCCCGAAGAACTCGTCACGGACAACGGAGTCCAACTAGTCTCCAGAGAAATGGAAACATTTCTCAAGCTTAACAACATCAAACAGCGGAAAGCAAGTCTATACCACCCACAGGCAAATGGCCTAGTCGAGCGGGCCAACCGCTTTATCAAAGGGGCGCTGCAACTGGCCCACGCCTCGGGCCTAGACCCTTACAAGACGGTCAAAGAAGCCGTAGCGGCCCACCGTCTCACCCCCAACGCCGTCACCAGTGTGTCCCCGTTCCATCTGCTGAGGGGGAGAAGGGCGGCATCCTCACTGGTACCACCATGGCTTCAGCAAGTAAGGGCCGACGAAGACGTTGACATGGTTGACGTAACGTGCCGTATGCAGCGCAACAAAGAAGCAATGAAAGCACAGGGGGATTTGCGCCGAGCCGCTCGACACACACAAGTCAACAAAGGGGATCTGGTGAAGATACGACTTCCCCACAAGGACACCTCCACAGGTTCCAGATACAGCAGTCCCATAGAAGTCATGGAGAGAGGGACAAACCACATCCGCACCAGCGATGGCAGGAGATGGAACCTAGAGAGGGTAGCCATGTACCGCAGGAAAGATGATACTGTACACTCCCCTGGAGACACTGGAGGAGATCAGATCTGCCAAGAGCCATACGAGAACCATCATCTCCCGAGTGGAGACATCATAGAGCCGCAACATCGCAACGACTTCGCAAGCTCCCCTTCCCCAACCACACCCAGGGGATCACAGCAAGGAGCTAGACAAAGAGATCCCGAATCACCAGCACCCTCCCAAGGACACTTCATCGATCCCGCTACATACCCGGGTCCAGGCAGGCCCCAGAGAGAGAGAAGGAAGCTCGGGAAATATGCGGACTTCATCATGGAGTGACCTCCCATCCTTTTTCCCAGCAGAGGAGGTGTGTGGGGACATCACGTGATCGCGGGAGCGTGTTCTCGCGAGATCTCGATAGACGGGATCTCGCGAGCCCACGCTCCGCGGGAAAACGTTCCCGCTTCAGAGTTGGCGCGCTGCCAGCTAGAGCGGTCGTACAGGAGCGCTGCTCCTGATTACAGGAAAAAGTAGAGTGAACTCGAGAATCATCATCACAGCTCTTAGGGCATAACACCACAGCCACTGGAGGCTTCATGGGGGCCCTAAGAGCTTACGGCGTGCCACCGGTGAGCACAACCCCTCCACAGTGAAGTAACTGGGGAAGCACAGGACCTGGGCAGTAAACAGTGAGTAAGCGCCCTGCGCCACCGGTCCGTCTTAAGACATTCTCCCTTGTTGTCAGTCAATAAAGACTGTTGGAAATCCTACAGTGTCCTGTCATCCATTCAGGCCACAACACCCAGCTCAGCAGCATCTGGGTATGAAGGGCTGTATGTGCACTTTTGCTTGCAGATACTGGGAGGGAGGTGTGGCTTTAGTGATGGGCATGCCCCTTAAGAGGCGTGAATGGTGGGTGATTGGAAGGAGACTGGGGAGCCTGCATACAGCTGCATGCTGTGGGGGACAACGACGCCCTATTGGTGGCAGGCTCTTGCACTGTGTTTTCTTCAGTCTTGCTAGAACTGTTGTAAAACCCAGCAATGCAGAGTGGAGGAAAGGAAGGTCCTGGTATGGGGTTTGATTTGGGTGGGGTGCTGGTGAGTATGGGGGTGGTTGGAGAATGATCAGAAAAGGGGGCGGGGCAACGGAAAAATAGTTCCACTACTTTCTTTTTTTTTTTACACCTCGACCACTGCGAACATCGAAAGGGAATCTTCGACTAGGGAACAATTGTGTTGATAAAATTATTTTCGCAAATGGTGATACGTTACAAGCGTTTTATGAAATGTACAAATACGAGCTAAAAGTAAAGCAAGCTGTTTTGTCAATAAGGGTTGGTTTCACCATTGCTGAATTATAATGGCTGAATTCCAGAGAACCACAAACTGGAGCTGCACTTCGACCAACACATTGCTCCAACACCAGAAGCCTTTATCCACTAAGGATGAACCACAAGCGCATAGGGAAGTGATTCGCATTTCCCAGAAAGGTGGATTTTGGACCTAAGTCGGCATGATGATTTCAATCTGCTTAACCCTTGACATGATTATACTTTACTTCCAAGCTCTTGGTTGGTTCAGGGAGCCATTAAATAGGGCGACGTCTGAGGTTTGTTATTAAATTGTTAAACAACACAATTAGCAACTTGGTAGGCAGTTTTTTTTTTACTACAAGAGTGCACTTTCAAGCAAGACATCTGAATAAAAACAGGGGTATTGCAAAACACATTTTAAGGGTGCCTGTACTCAAAATATGTCAGAATTGCCACTGTAAGAATACACTCAGGTTGTCGGGTTTCCACTTATATCCAGTATTGCTGTTGTAAGATTACACATTCATGTTGATTGTGACAATATATGCCAGTAGTCCTACTGTCAGAACATACTCACGATCACTCGATAATGTCAGTATTAACATACATTTGTTGGTTACACCCCGTTATTCGAGTGTGACAGAATGCCGCCTGTGAGGGTATGCTAAACTGAGAATTTTTGATTTTGGCTGTGCATTTGATGCTGACGTGCTCAGAATACGAGCTCTGCTAAACAGGCCTCACTTTCCCAAAGATCCATGCTAAAATGTATACGTTTACATACATATGTCTAATTTGCTGGACATGTCTACTGTCGCACCAGCATCTGCAATGTGGTTTTTTTGCATGGCAGCCACTGGGTAACATCTACACGCCTGGAACAGCCTGTGAAACCAAATTAATTCCAACATCCTATTAACAACAGGCACTCATTCATCAAGTCATATAGAACTGTGTACTGCTATGGCATGGCGACAGAATTTAGAATTTTGGTTAAATATACAAATACAACTATATCTGGTTTGATTTAGTGGCCTATGAGGTAATATTAGGAATGCCAAAACCCATCTGATGCCATTTTGTTGTCAAACTGTTTTTTTGTGACTCCTGCAGCTGCCAGTGCCACCCTTTGTGTATGGCTGTCTGCACTTGGGGATTCCACCCACAAGAGATGTTCGGCCTGGCTTGGGTTACATCTTTGATCTCTGCAGGGAAGGATTGGCACTTTCCCAACAGGTCAGGACATGTCCCTACATGATACGGTGAAAGTTAATTTCTTCAAAGGGATTTCTGCCTCTAGAATGGGCCAGTCACACCAAGGGGATAATTACTGGAGTCTTTTTTTGTGATATTTGAATAACGTATAAATGTTTCTTTAAATTAGTGGAACAGGAACACTTTTCCTTTTGTATCTCTGTTATTCACCAGTTCCGGTTGTATAGGGGTCCTCCGTCCTCTCCTCCCGTAAGAAGGAGAGATGGGGAAGTATAGAGTATCCCAGCAGAGGATCTGAATGCAGAAGAAGGGCCATGTCGACATTAACATGTCTATGCTACCCTTCCTTCCTTTTGCGCCTCCAAACTCACTGCAGGCAAGTTACTGTGAGAGCGGAAATCAGAAGGTAAAACCCTTGTTACAGCAAGAAGGATTGTTGCGATGAAATGACTGCTCCTCCACAGGTCTATAGGAATGTGTAGAGGCCAAGACACCCACTCAGCCTCATATTACTAGTAAAGCAGTAGTGATCCCAACCATAAAGGTGAAACAGGCCCAGTCCAACAGGTTTGCCTCATTTGTGATTTGGGGTTGCGCAGGCCAAGGGCAGGCTATATTCTACAGGATGGTTGTTACCTGTGACAGAAGCAATCAAAAAAACAATAGTAGTGTGATACCAAACTACTAGAATGTCCAAATAAGGTTCTATAAAAAGTAGGAACTTTAAACAAAACAAAAATGCACACAACTAATAAAAACAATATTGGCCCATCCGTCTAAGGGAAAACACAGAGTAAATAGAATTTAGAGTAATGGGGCACTCTGCGCATGCAGACAGGGGTGCTCAGGCGCAGATATCAGCATCAACACGTCAAAATTATTGAATATGTCCTTCAAAATGTAGAATAGGGGGTCTTAAAACTCAATAGGTTCCTTTATGGTGGACCAAGGGGGACAGGGCCCCTTCAAATACCTCTAGTTCTTGTCTTTCAGGTTTTTCGGTGTTGAACCGGGAGTCTGGGCACTTTCGGGGCTGAGCCAGTGTGAAGTCCGGGAACAGCAGCTATTGGATCCAATGACATGGTGAGGTTTAGCAGCGGCAATGACTTGTGGGTGAAGGCGTTGAGAAACGACTGGCAATATGGGGTTAGCTTCGCTGGAAGACTCGGCTGCGTTAGCTGCAGAGAAGCTGAGACTTGCCGGTGAGTGGGTTCAACTGGCCCAACATGGCATTGTGGTCAGCAGTAATGGCTTGGAGCTCGAAGATGCTGGTAACCAGGAAAGTGGTGTCAAGTTGGGTTGCAAGACGTCTTAGTAGGTCAGGGATGTGGAGAAAGCAGAGCTTAGGCACTGAGTGAAATTCAGATATGTGGAGATGGCCAAACATCGAGGTCAGAGATGACTCTGGTGGTCCACTTGCAGCAGCTTGAATGGAGTTGAAGGTGCCTTATCCCTCATCGAGGCTGCTCAGAGATGCAGGGAGAGCCAGGGGTCATTTTATTAGTTCTTTATTTAATGTACCTAGTCTGATGCCTCATCACAGGTAGGTCCTTTCTTCTGTGCTTCCCAACCTGGAGAGAGCGCCTGCAGGTTTCTGTCACCTTGTGGATGAAGGGTCCTGATTATAAGTGTCAGTATGCCTTGTCCATCCAAATTGGCCCATCGCATGGTTAGTGAGAGGAGCATTCTGCTTCATTGAAGGTCCTAGTCTTCACCTCTCTGGCAGAGAGCTTTGGAGTTCAATGCATTCATGATACCTAAGGGTCTGGGCGAGTAACAAATGTAATAAATAAATCAGATTCCATTGAATTATTCTTCAATTGCTGTCCAAAGATAAATCAACTCATTCCCTTATATGGGAAGAATTCTACAGTAGATTGGCCCATAACAGTGCTCAATCCTGACTGCTCTAACAAGAGTTTTTTGCCATCTGATGCCATATCGTGAGTGCCTTGTATACAGGAAGTAGGGAGAGGGAAGAGGAAGCTTGGGAGCCATAGAACAATCAGAGATGTTGAGACGCATCTGTAGACAGTAGGTCTCTGATGGATTATTCTAACTCCACCCTTCCTCTGCCTGCCTACATCAAAAGTACCCCTTTAACCAGCTCCCAGGTGAGGGCATGCCATTGTAATTACTGGCCTGCCTTTGAAGCACTGGTTCCCAGGGGACCTCCCAGGGCGTGTTCCTGTTCCTTGGAGGAAGGTGACAACTCTTGTGAAGGGGATCAAACAAAGGTCTTGATGGACTGGACCCAACATGGTTGTTGTGGGTAAATTTAGACCAGACAGCTCAATATACACCAGGCTATGTCACAAATGAATCACTGCCCACCAAACTGGATAAAAAATGGCATCGATTGTTTTTGTCTGTATAATTTTGCCATCTCAGTTGCCAACCTTTCAAAATTAGACATGTCATATATTTAGTTATTAAGAATTTAGACCAGACTTCTGAGGTACACAAATATACTGTTTTGAACCAGAGGTGCATACAGGTAAAAAAACGAATCTTTATCTGTTTCCAGCAGCTGTGTTCAGGAATGTAAATATGGCGTTTTAGCCTGACCTGCTGCCACTCAGGGCAGTTTGCTGGGGATGTCGGGAAAAGGTCACCGGGAGATAAATGTGTGCATTATACATTTTGGCAAGGAGCATTATGAAAGTGGGGTCTGATTAGCAGATCTCACTTTTAGAAACCGAATTACCTGCATCATTTAATTATTAGAAATGAAAAAAGACTCAGGCTTTCCACCCTCACATATGGCATTCTGTCACAATTGTCCACTCACACAAAGCTTGCAGTGGATGGACTAATCTGCTGCCGCAAATAGAAAATATGAGGAATTGAGACCCCCTTTAAATTAATCTTCTGTGGAATCATTTGGGAGAAGGACTTAGCTGGAACCTTATTGGTGTATCAGTCTCCCAATTGTCCCTGAAGGAGGCCACAAGACCTACACCACCCACTTCAGGGGAACATTTGTATTAACCACTGCCGGAAAGCCAGCCTGCTGCCGGAATGCTGGTACCCAGGACTATCCCTGCAGGAAGTGGCACAACTGCAAGTGTTCTGTGGCAATCTTCCTGGCTCAGAAGCACAGAAGAGGGAGTTAACCTTCCCCTAAAACCGTAGGCAGGGTCCCACAAAACCACATTATCAAAAGGAGAAACCATGGGTTCTGTGTGCTGCTTCAAACTACTTTTGCATGAGATGGAACTCTCTCTAGCCTTTGCAAAACCCAAGGGAGCTGTCTTTGAGATTCTACATTTTCAAACCACTTCAAGCTGCCAATTCAACATGACGTACCTGCTCTAAAGTGCCTTCAAACCAATCACTGTTACAGAGTTGCATTGCGTCGTTCAACCGAGATGAACTTGTTCGGTGCTCATGTTGAACCACTGTGTTGAGACACATTTCAGCCATCAAGTCGTTACCTCATTGCATGTGCCAAGCTTCCTTTAAACCCCGAACCGATCGCTGCTTGTTGAAGAATCGAACCACCTTGACTGTCTCGACACTGAATCTGAATCAATTCGATGAAAAGCACCCAGAAACAGGCTTTACACTGTCAAGCCTACCCAAAATATATAAAATGTATACCATAGTAGTTCTATCCCCTTGGCCTAGATTTAAATGCCCTAGTGAAAATTAAGCTCTCACCAAATACATTTTTAAAAGACATACTTAAACTTGAACAGTGATGCAAAGACAATTTCCAGCACATCCTGGTTTTCATACCCAGAGTGCCCCTATCAAACAAGTCTGCATATTTTGTGTATTTAATTACAGGGGTGGACTTATAAAGAATTTCTATTCGTTTTATCCGTCCTTCGAGCTTCATTAACGGCACACATGCCTTATGGGACCTTGATTGGACATGTATTTTATTTTAGTCCCTATTGTACTATTGTTGTTTTGGATGCCTCCCTGCTGGTTCACGCTCCCTCATGAACAGTATTGTCTGTCATTGGAACATGCTACATTAAAGGTGCAAAGGTGGTGCAAAGGTGGTGTTTTAGTAGTAGTGCCAGGCTGAGTAGGAGTTTAGACACCACTACTCTGCTGTCAACTCTGCAGAGCAGTCGTCATTTCATTGCAGCCAATATGTCCACTACTGGAAGGAATGTTCATGACGGCTGTGCCTAATAATACCAGTGTTTGCTACGGTAAGAGGACACTCATGTTGGTTGCCTCCAAAAAAGACAGTTTGTGCAACTTTAAGAACACACTTGTGTTGACTGTGCCCAATAAAACCCACATTTGCCACTATGGGAACATGCTTGTAATGGCTTTTCTCAATATCGCCAGTATTTCCAACTGCAAAAACACACTTGTGTTGGCTTTGTCCAACATTGCCAGCATTGTCACTTTAAGAATGCAAAAAATGGGCTTTAAAATCGGCCAACCTTCCTCTAAGCATGCACTGACCTATCCAGCTCCAGCACCAGACACGTCACGCCACCCCTCCACCAACCCATGCACACCGCATACATTCCATGTGTAAGGAGTTTCTCCCTATGTTTCCGACAGAAAGGGTGCGCAGCAACCTGTAGGAGTCCTGATTCTGGGATAAGTACACCTTACCGCACACATGTGTGAATGAAAACCCTGGGGGGTGATTGATGGATCCTCATATGAGGGCCTGTGGCAGACTTCTTTATGTGCAGGCGGCCCTGTGAGAGGGTAGGCCCTCTCCTAATGGCTGGTCAGCCCTGGTGACTAATTACTAGCAGTAATTAGTGTGCACAGGGTCAAATAACCAGTCAAAGTCTTATTTCATTTTGCAAGCTTGAACAGCCTTCTTTATATAACAGAATATGTAAAACCAGATCCTCAGAATACCCGAGTAATATTACACCAAATGGCCTCTATTTGAGACACTCTCGGTTAGTTCATGAACTAAATAACTACTTCAGTGTCTTCCTTCCATTACCTTCAGTATTAAATAATTAAATAACATCAGTGTGTCACCTGGGAGCAAGTTTAATCACACTTGGTAAATAAATAATTAAATGGCATCAATTGGGTCACCTGAGAGTAAGTTACATCATGTTTGGGAAATAAATAATCAAATAAATTCAGATGGGTCACCTGGGAGCAGGGTAAGTCACATTTGATAAATCAATAATTAAATAGCATACATTGGGTCACCTGGGAGTAACTTAAATCACATTTGGTAAATACATAATTAAATAGCATCAAATGGGTCACCTGGGAGCAAGATAAGTCACATTTGTAAATAACTAATTAAATAGCATCAATTAGGTCACCTGGGAGCAAGTTAAATCAAGTGTGCTAAATAAATAATCAAACAGCATCAATTGGGTCACCTGTGAGCAAGTTAAATCACATTGTGTAAATAAATAATTAAATAGAATCAAATGGGTCACCTGGGAGCAAGTTAAATCACATTTGGTAAATAAATAAGTAAATATCACCAAATGGGTCACCTGGGAGCAAGGTAAATCACATGAGGTAAATAAACCAGGTCTCAGCGTGTCTCTTAGGCCAATCACCTCCCCCACCGCAGTCAAGTCTGCCTGAGGCGGAGAGAGCGAAAATAGGAGAAAAAAAAACACAAGAACCCGTGTGCGCATTAACAGCGCGTGCTGCCTAATGTGCCCATTCACCACTTTTTTCCACTCCTACCTCAGCCACACCCGGACACAGGGAGATAGAGGTCTCGACACGTCCCTCCCAGGCACGCAAGCTTCGTAGGACAACCACCAGCTACATGTTCTTCCTACTTCTGGTCCCAGCATCAGCACTGCTCGAGAACTCGACCCTGTGAAGGGGAGAGCGAGCTGCCGGCCAGGAGATTTGACAGCCAATGGCGATGTCCCTGTTCTTTTTCTTCAGGGGAAGCGTCGCTGGTTTCCCAGTTCCCTCGTCTCTCCCTCTCGTGTTTCCCCAGTCCGAGGATTCCCTCCGGATTTCATGCTCCCTGGGGACCTTCCACTTAGTTTGCCAGCAGGGGAGCTCCTGCCCAGCTCAGGTGGAATATCCTCACAGACCGGCCTGCTCCCCCTGCTAGCTGATCATGCTAAATCGGCCAGAAACAAACGCCTCACGCCGGCAACGCGAAACGAGGTGAAAGGAAAGAAATATAAAGAGTAAATAACCAAATGCCCAACAACAGGGACACCGTGCTTCTTCATACACACAAACCCACATGAAATACGGGTTTAAACATGCATCCACACATTTAATCTTGCCTTATCTGAATGATTGGTTTTGTGCCTAATCCCTCAGCTCCACCCCTCTCCTTTGGTCAGCAGAGAAGTAGGAAGTGGGAAGCTGCAACAAAGCCCAGAAGAATACATAAGAAGTGCATTCAAATGCACACCCTCATGGATTCAGATGGGCTGTTCCTCCACTTGCATTGGATCCCAAAATCAGGGCTGGCAAGGCCTCAATCCCTGCAGGCAACAGGTAATAATTCTGTCATGTATAGTGCTCAAATAATGGAGTGCTGTGCATGACAGAAAGAGTGATGGCAAATATGTAATGGTCAGTGCTATCCCTCAATGCCCTTTGAATACCAAGCAGGTGCCCTTAAACGAGAAGGGCTGACAAGGAGGGGCTTTTAATGTTGCCAAATGAAGGAACTCGAAGAATCACTCATCTCCTCTTGTCAAAAGAAAAGGCTAATATAAAAAGATTGGACTTGGGATTCATGTCGAATGAGAGAACGCACTAGCTGATGAGATGCTTCTAAAGAAAGAGTTTCAGAGATGCCCGCTTAAGGTCAAGAAGGCTTGCTGAAGAGTTTTGGATATTCTGGTTTTGTTGAGTCCAGGATGAGATTTATTCTGATGCATTTCATATAAGTGCTCTTAGTTCCACGATGCAGTGAAGTGGTGTTCTGAGAATATTCATTATAGTAGGCGCAGTAATGGGCCAAAATGTCAACCTCTGAATTTCGACTCCTGGAATTCCGACCTTTTTTTCCCCGACCCCCCATACACCGTATATATATATGCGAGGTGGTATGGCGAATAATAGCATTGTGGGGGGGCTACGGTGTCTCCCCCACAAATGTATGTGGTGTAAAGGCAGTTAAAAAAAACAAAAAAGACAAAAGAAAAGCATTTTCGGCCATCCGAATTCTGGGGGTCATAATAATCGCATAGATCCCTAGGCGCGACTCAAATATATGGTCATGCTAATAGAGTGGTATGGCCTGTAGCATCCAATTGGGACACAGTTAACTGAAACATGATGTGATTGTCATGTTCCAGAGATAGATGTATTCCCATGTAAGTGAGTAATGGAGCACATTTTCAAGGTAGTTTGCACACGAGTGATAGTCAATGGAGCAAGATGAAGAGGAATATGTTGTACTATTCCTTTACAGGTGTCAATGAAGTGATATTCAGCATTACAGACTGACTTGAAAGGAACACGAGGTTTGGCAATTCTACTGGATTGATTTTACCATCCTATTCTATGAGCAGGGCATACATGTCCCTATTGTTGTTTACAGGATCAAACAGATCACCAGCCACAATGTTCAGCTTCAGTGTGAAATATCAAAGTGATTGTGCCATTGTGTGAACCTAAGCTGTCAACTTCAATTCACCAAAAACTGCATGTTTGTGAAGTGTCTGCTCTATTGAAAACATGAATGCACGGGTTCCACTAGCCATCACTTTGTTCAAGTCAGTGAAGACACAATGGGCTCGGCTGTATTTATTTGAGAAAACAGGGCTGTTGTCAAAATGCAAAAAAAATGTAATCTAGGATGAGAGATTTATATGTTTAAACTACTTTCATTTAGAATAGATTGATAAGTGTCTGGTCGACCATTTGATGTGATTTCAAAAGAAGCAATGCTTACACAGACCCTAACCTCAGACATTGGCAAAGCAATAAGGCCTCATGAAGAAAGTATCTCTTCAATAAAACCACCCATTAAAATGATCCCTTTGTTCCACAGAATGTCATCACATTGGGTGGTTCTGTTGGTATTGGCATAGTTGGCCTAATGCCAACTTGACCTGCTCCCATTTGACCGCATCATTTTTTTTGACCTAATGCGGTAGGTGAAATGGTACACTTCAATTGAAAAATAGTTGTGGAGTGGGGTAAGGGAATAGGTTGAGGTGGGGTAAGTAGAGAGGAGGGGGGGCAGGGGGTCTCCCCCCACATTAGAGGGGGTTGTTAGGGGTCTCCATCCGCAGTAGGTCAAAAGAAATGAGGTCAAAGAAATTAGGTCATATGTGCAATAGGTCAAGTCTTTTGGGTCAAACAACCCATATCCATTCTGTTGGTATAAGAGGCAAGCCACACATGTAATTCAATCAAAATTGAATACCAAAATATGCATCAGCAAAAATGCCTATAAAGCAGAGGTCTTCAAACATTTTTGGCCTGGGCCTCACCTGAGCAAAATTTGGCCAGGCCGGCCCCCCTTCCAAAAAATGCCAAATGCACAGTATGTACAAATGGCTATGAACCTTTGCGCGCCGTCACTGCACCCTACTCTCACTTTAGTCCCTGGTCTCTGTCACCTGCTCCCAACACAGTTGCTGGGCTCCCTCATCCCACTCTCGGACTGGCCTATAGGGCAATAGAGCATTGCCCGTACCAAAAATACAAAATGCTAGAGTAGGCCAGTCAAACTGGGCCACTTTTATTGCCAGTTTGATGAGTTACTTCACTATGCAGGTAGTAGTTTAGATATTCCTTAAATACCATTCAAGCAGTCTGTGACAAAAGGAATGAAAATTAATTTGCACATTTGCAACTGCAGGGCACTTTTTCATTGGTGCCTGAGACAGTTTTATGGTCCAGTCCGGCCATGTGAGCCACCCTAGCCCATTTCCTCAAACCAAAAAACATTTCTTTTGTTTTTTACATTTCATGATGGGCTCTCGCACCCCCCCTGAATTGCAGCAGCATCCCCCAGATGGGTGGGGGGGATGGGGGTGCGTACCCCAGAGTTTGAAGACATCAGACTTATGAACAAGAAAGTCAGGCATTTAATGAGGTGGGCCTATAGACAAGGATAATATTAATGGTGGGACTGAGATTCATAGAGAGTTTGATGTGTAAAATCTCGCAGTTTGCCACAGAGATGTCTGAGTTTTGATGAATCTGGAGCGTGGGTCTATAGATCAAAGCTACCCCACCCCAGACCATGTTGGCGATCTGCGAGAAGAATCTTATACCCTGAGGGAATGGCTAAAGCAACTGTAGGTCCAGCGGCAGCGGGCAGCCAGCTCTCTGTGATGGCATATACGTCTATGCCAAAATCTTTGATGTATTCTGGCACTTCCGTGGCGTGCTTGACAAGTGAACGGTGTTAGGCATCATGCATGCTAAAGGGTCTTGTTTTTGAGGTGGGGGCACTAATCTGTCCTACATTCATTGTTGGGTGGCCTGGCCTCAGGCAGGTAAGGAGGTGCAAGGTTGGAAGAAGGCACATGAAGTTGGGCCACATTGGTCAGTAAGGTTTAGCTTCTAGGTGGAGGGTTTGTTCAAACTCTGCCGTTTTTGGATCCTCAGTGATCCGTAGATCACCCTGGCTGAGGAAAACAATGGAAATTGCTTCAGAGGCCTCAGTTGAGGCCCTGCAACAGTGGTCGGGCACTACACCTGATATAGAATCAGTTTTGTCTTTGTTATTTAGCGATGAAAGGGTCAGTAGGGCCACATCTAGATATTTCTTCACAATCCTGGCCCTTATTGTGGTGGACTGAGGATATGGGGCCTCACGTGCAATCATTGTCCTGCAGTTGTATACGGGAATAGTAGATAAACCATGGAATACCTGCGAGTATGTAGATTGATCGTCCTCCCTCCACAAACCTGACCCAAACCGGAGATAACCGGCCACACAAACGCGCCAGCGCCAAAACGCACTGATGTAATTTTGAGGCACGACTATACCAGTAAATGTAGTTTAGAAGGACTACAAAAGACACAAACAGCACTGAAGGCACACATCAATGTACGTGCAGTGCTTATGTGTCTAAATGCTCAAATCGCCACAGTCGTCAAAACTGAATCTAGGTGAGTTTATAAGGAGAAATAGAAATTGACTCTGCACAGAGACTTTGCTGCCAGGTCAGAGCGATCAAGAGCAGATTTGTAAATTAGCAGTCCTTACTGCTTGGATGGAACACAGAGAAATACAACAAAAAACATACGTTTTAAACATGTGGCGGATTGATTCAAGTATGCAACAAATATAATTCAAAATAACACAACCTCACTCGCACACATACCGTAGATATGGAACCTATGGGGGACCTCCCCGCCAGCACTGAATCAAGATACTCCAATGCGCATATTATGCACATGACATGCAGCTTTACCTAAAGATCATTTTCATCAACGACATTCCCCACTAAGCATACCCACGTCCAGGATTGGATGATTGACATAAAGCTCAAAGGATTCCCACCTCAATGTTCACCCAGTGGAAACTCGTTCAGGTTCACTAGCAACTCCAAACTCTTCTACAAAACCCAAGTCACGAAGACCCAAGTAGAATGGTACCAGCTTGTTCTCCTCTGTAAAGTCAAACGTTCTTCCCTACCCCAAGTTTCAGAACAGTTGGCCAAGCCATTGTCATCTCCCATCAAGAAGGTGGCAACATACACCCTCAGGAGTGCCATATGCTACCTTTGCCTCTCTGACAGCTGTCCAGCAAGTTGCGGCAGGCCTCATCACAGGACTAAAAAGAATTAACCAAATCACCCCCAGCCAAGAGCTGCATGAGTTACCTTGCCGGATGCACAGCATGTTGAAAAACAGCCAGATCACCTATAAAGAGGTCACACCCAAAGGACCACTCAACTCGGCTAAGAAACTTACCATCTCATGGAGGTGAACACACACACCACCAGAAGCCTCAACACCACCAGCCTAGAAGCAGACAGGCCTGCACTGGCTTGGCAGGATGTCCAGGTAGTTCCCGGTGAGCCTCTTTGTTATGGGGCCTCCTTTTGTCTGTAGAGGGATACCGCTCCACGTATTGTAGCACTTCACCACAGTGCATGAAGGGAAATCATGAAAAGAGAAACATTATTATTATTATTATTATCTAAAAGAAGAGGTCTTTATAATTTTCATTTGTCAATTGTCGTGCATGCTGTGCTGGTGTGTGAGGGTCAGAGCATGGCGCTGCACACCCTGGCTGACCCACGTCTGTGCATTGAGCTGTAGCTCTGTCTGGTGTATGTCACGTTACAATGCACAGGCACTCCTCCCACGAGCTGCAGTCTGACATTCTGCCCTCAACACGTGTCTGGACTAAAGTGGGATGCTGAGCTGTGGCAAATGCCATATCATGTCATATCATATCAAATCGCTGAATCACGCATGAAAGAAAGAACACAGCAGTCCATTCTTTTTGGACAAAGTGACGAGCATAATAGCCTTATCGCCCCACCACAGAGGCAGTAGAGTTCCCAGGCCGATACTGAGTACGTGGCAAATTAATGAACACGCTGTTAGAATTTCATTACAAATAAATGTACAGCAATGTCAGTGAATGCAAGGCGAAGCTCCCACTGCCTTGCCTGTTGGAAACAGTGCTTTCTCAGGGACGCAAATACAGAGGAAATCAGCTAGAATCAGACTGAGACAAATACAGAGGCTATGTAGGCCACAAGGAGAGAGAGCTGGGGGGTGAAAAAGAGAGTGAGTGAGAGGGGGAAGATGTGAGAGTTTATAGGAGTTTGGAAGCATGAGTGTGAGCGAGAGGGAGAAGCGATGGAGCAGAAGAGAAAGAGAGAGGGAAAGAGGTTTGCAAGAGGAAACATAGAGATTTCAAATGAGAAAAAGAGCAAACATGAGCAGGAGCGAGTGACCAAGAAAGCCTGAGGGAAATGGGGACAGTTGCGTGCGAGGGCGAGATAGAGGGAAAAGGAGAATTGCAGACACAAATGGGGAGTGAAGAGAAGGGAGAGAACGAGTTGAGGGAACAATACAGAGTGAGCGTATAAAAAGTCGAATAGAGTTGTGGTTGATCTAAAAAGAAAGAGAGAGGAAATATATAAAAGACGTAAAGTTGCTCTTGTGCCCGAGGGAAAGCTACATTATCAAAATGGTGAAAACAAGACCAAAAAAGGAAAAACATGACCCATTTTTTTGGGCACATTTGTGGGGAGATGCCCCCACACTCCCTATACAGAGGTTATGCCCGCTCGTTGCAGTCGTAGGCTGACTCTGTAAAATAAGGGGCCATTTTTAGTTCTCAGTCCGGGCCTAGGAAAATTAAAACTGCACGTGGAATAAGACTGCGAAACAAGACTTTTACCTTGCAGCGAACAGCACTCAATAAATATAAAATAAATACAAATACATATACTGCTGAGCACCCTTTCTCTGGAACAACGATGCAACGTATATAAGACGGCCCCCTCCATCCTACACTTTGAGAGGGGCCTAAAGACTGTACGCATCAAAGAACACCTCGCCAATCATCAATGGTGACTCTAAATCCTTAGCCCTACACACCAAGGAGGACCAATGATACAATCTGCAAATATTCGAGGGGCTTCACTTGGAAAGCTGGTTGCTACTGACAATGAGAACACTAACACAATACAGTGTGTGTCTTGCTTTTGTGGTGTATAAATGACATCTTTAGTGCTTGCCTTTCAAATAGGGCCAATCAGCACTTTACAAGTTCAAATCCCACCACAGGGCTAACCGAGCCTTTCTTCCTTCAGAGGTCACTAATATGATACCATCAAATGGGTTAAGAAACACGTTTTATTACAGCGCTTAGAAGATGGGAGGAGTCAGCGCTATAAAAGAACACACATTATTCTTAATGCTAATTTGATAATATTTTGGGGAAGCATCTTATATATGTCCTACAACTTTTCTCTTTTAATTCCACTAAAACATGCAGCACATTGCAATATTAATTATCAAAAGAATAGACGGAACGCCATTGGCCTGGATAGACCGCGCGCCATTGGCCTGAATAGACGGAACGCCATTGGCTTGGATAGACACCTTTGTCCCAAATAGAAGGAATGCCATTGGCCTGGTCAGCTAGGCACTGACTGACATTTTGTACAAGATATGTGCATCACATTTGGAAACATACTGTATTTTGCTTTATTAACCCGTGATGCACTGTGTAGTAAAGCCAGATGTAGTAAGAATCTTTACATTTTGGAACCAAAAAGCAATTGTGATTTCTTTCAAGGAACCACTTCACCAAATAATTATAAATAGATTACAAAGCACATAGATTTTTCACAGGCCTAATTATTTTGGGAAATATGTTTTTTCTCTGACAACTGTTAATACAATTATTTTAAAACTTGTGAGCGGTATGAATTCGCGAATATAAATAGTTTCTAATTAATTGGCTACAGATATGCCATGTTTGCTTTCAGTGGGAGCCAAAAATGAAACAGTTGGATGTAATTACCAGCCATTCAGCAGCAACCAGCTTCCAGGGATTCCCTCAAGAGTGCTTAGCCAACAGGAGGTTGTTATGGCTTCATTGTTAACTTCAACCTGTCACAAATATGTCAAAACAGCTTTAGTGTGAGAGGGCTGGTGCAAGGCAGACATGGTGCTAATGTATGGAGCAGGGTTCATGTCTGAAAATAACGAGCGTGCATCCGAGGCCTGAGGTCTTTCGTTTTTAAAAGGGGAAATAGTAAGACATCTTCATGCGAAGTCAGATCAATTACAGAGGCGGCGACAGCTGCTCTGGGGTAACGGTTAAGTTGAACTCACAGTGGGAAAGCCCGTTTTGAAAAAAAAGCTGAAATGTTTAGTTCCTTTAGGCTGAACTGCACAGAATTTCTCCAAAACTATGTAGGCCGCTCTGAATTATTTGGCAACGTTTGGTGAAATTATTGGGGTGCCCTAAGCATATTTCCCAATCAAATTATTATAATTATTTTTTTGCCAAATGTATAGCAAAATGCATTGAAGTGATTGACAGCAAGGTTTGACAAGAAATGTGAGGCTTTTTTTTCTTGTATGCTTAGCTTGGTGGATAAAAAGTTCGAAATAAAATTAAAACACAGGGTTGTGATTGGGTGATGTAAGATGCATGCCTGATGCATGGAATATTCACCTCTTAACCCAGAAACAATTGGATCATTTTTCTGATGGGTTTGCAAACTCATACTCAAGGGGTGGGTTCACAACCTCAGGGGACAAGGTAATGCGAACATTTGCATCACATGACACATTTAGAATGAAGGTGACCAGCATACAAAAGTATATTTTCAGAGGCTTATAACATTCACTTTCTGGACAGAATTGCAAAATGTGGACATTATGGAGACGTTACAACTGAGGAGTGTAGGGGATTTATAGGTGGAGCTCAACAAAAACCTTTTGCGTTCAATTTTGGCCCCTGAAGATAATACAGCACAAAACCTTCCAAACAAATATGCACCCAATTTGAATCTTTTGGAGAGTGTCATGATGTCCGTCCAGGCAGTGGCCTTGTTAATGGATCGCTCCCGAAAAAATTCCTATTAAAATGCATACAGATCATTTTTGGTAAATTGTAGCACAAAAACAGCTAGATGGATTGAAATCAAACTTGATTTAGAAGTTGACATCTGGCCTAATTTTCAAAATTGGTTGGATAAAAATCCATCTACTCTGGTTTATAAAAGAAATAAAGCGACAAAGCAAAGTTTTATGTCCTCGCCATAGTGAATTCTGTTCTCCTAGTCCAGTTTCTCTTTATTCCATACTTACTGGATATCTGTCCCCTGGGTAACGGGAACAGAACATTGTGCAGGAAAACATTTGTCATAAAGATACACAAAGCTGGAAAGCATATCCATGCCTACATCCACAGCCAGCTCCAGCTCTCGGGCACTTACATTCAATGTCAGTGCAAGTTAGCTATTTCCAACCATCTAGGCCAGGGGTCTGGATCCTTTGGCTCTGCATATGTTTTGGACTACAACTCCAATCATCCTCAGCCTCCAAAAGCAAAGGTGAGGGATCATGGGATTCATTGTCCAAAAGATCTGGTGAGCCAAAGGTTGCACATCCCTGATCAAGGCATTTAACGTGGATTAACTACCCTCTGAACATGGTGTTCCCACACAATGCTTGTTTGCTTAGTGATAACAAAGTCGATTCTAACAAGTTCGTATGGTTGGTTTAAACAATACGCAAGGCAGTAATGATTGCTAGATGCAAATAGTAATTTCTCAGTCTTATTTTGGGAGATGTTTGGCTGGAAATTAAAATTGGAAAACTATGATCGATACACCTTTCCTCGAGGATTTGATACAATTATGATGCCACTGCAACTGTTCTGGACAGACCTATGGGATGACTTATGACCTGGTTTTCCACTAATATACTGGTGGGCGAGGTCATCGATCAAAGGTCAAATACTAATATTCAAGTAATTAAGTTGTGTAGCGTAAATCCAAAATATTTCATGTTGTATTGATAAATACTTACAATACTTGTCATGCTGCAGATTCTACATCTGAATGTTTGGCAAATTTAAATGAAATTCTAGGCAACTATACAGAAAAATAGTGTCATTACAGAGGCACTTAATGTTGAAGATTTGGTGAACAGGGACTCCTCGTCCTTCTGGAAAATAGTTAATGCTCAAGAGGCCACCCAATCCATCAAACAATTGAATGCAGTGTCATGGGAACATGGGTAGTACTCTGTTTTATTATATACGTATCTAATGTTGGGGACTACCTAAGTACTGCCATATTTGTATCCCCAAAACTAGGCTGCATAAAAATTTCCTGGCTTTTTTTTGATAATGCACGTATTGGGCTACAGCGTCTTTTAGCAGCCTTTGCAAATTACTCCAAAAAAATGGGCTGATAATTAATCCTGGTAAAAATAGAATTTGGGAGTTTTCCATGGGGAAGAGGCGCAGCATGTATAAAGGACACTTCAAAAATAGTACTTTGACCTGCGCATCCAGTGTTACCCATTTGGGTGTCCCCATCATGGGACAACCCTCCCTCCAGACTCTTCGCACAACCCTGACCCAAAAGACTACGTTTTTATCTAACCAAATGTTGAAGATCGATAGAAAATGTGGGCGCTTCTCCATGAAACCAGCCATTGATTTTTACTAGGGTAAAGTGGTGCCCAAATTAATATATACTATGGAATTGTGTGTAAAGGGATCTTATGGCTGGTTGCACAAAACTGAGGCCACAATGTAGAGTAGAGTATTAGGCGTACCTAACGCCTTTCCGCTAGTAGCAGTGCATTACAAATTAGGTCTAACATCACTACAGGTGCAAGTAAAGTGGAGGCTACTGTGTCTGTTCCGTAAAATAATTACCCCTGTCCAAGATTTGCTATGTCACGAAATTAAGCTATGTACAGAGGGCAAGGTGTTGTCATTTTAAGCGAGCACTGCAAAACAATGTTAAATGACATTAACTGTGGAATGAATGACCTGCTGGAGAACCCAGACAAAGTTAAATTCGCCTTGTAGAATGCTGATTGGTGACACAATTGACCATGTTCATAACTACTTGTCCCTGTCCCATTTGCCACAGAAACACAAGCAAGGGGAATAGAGCCCCCTACCTGAAAATATTCCCAAATCGTTTTTGTCGATCTATTTTATTGCGTTTTAGATGGAATTTGCTTCCCACTAGTGGGGTTCTGCTACAAGGTGATTGTTAGGCACACAGGAGTCTTACTGTCGATCCAGTAAAGATGTAAAGGTAATAGAAACAAAGAGACAGTTATTGACATACACATAATCCAAAGAACGGACCCAACGACAGACCTTATCTTATGATACTATGGGAAATAGCCACAAAAGGAGGTCACCATGGACTGATTACATGCTCAGACTGAGACGAAAGCCCTAAATGACTGACCCACTGCCTCCCGGCCGTACCATATCCAAATCCCCAGCAGACACATTTAGATAGGAGTTTGTAAGAGGAGACCACAACTCCTGCTCCAACACCCAAGGAGGAGAATAGACACCCAACCCACATTAACCAACCCATCAGCACTAGAACACCTACAGAGCGTGCCAGAACAGAACGGCAAGCGCATCGCACCTACTAAAAACCAACCCACAACACTCATTCCGTCAGAATTAGAACACTTACAGAACATGTTAGAACAGCACAGGGAGCGCTTGACACAAACCTAAAACCCTGCCAGGAGTAACCCCTTCACCCATCCTGATGCGATAAGGAGGATTTGCGAGCGCCACACTCGGACAGAGTTCTGAATGTTACCATGTTAAACTTCATACAACCCACTAGCGAAAAACTCAGCATTTCTGCAGACTTATCTCACTCAAAAATCTCACACAACCATCTCTCGCACAACAACCCGAATGCACTTCACAACACCACAACAACACATAAGCCGTACCAACAGCACATAAGGACTGACATCGATCCGATACTCGCACCAAAGCTCAGCACCCGGTGTATACCGAGTTGAAGCTGCCAACAGAACACCACTCCTCTCACTATCCTACTCCCGATTCACCTACTAACCCATCCCACCTTCGTGTTTGCAGATCTGCCAGAGCGCCTGGGGACCAACTCCATTGGTGACGGTGCGCGGTACAAATACCTTTAACATTTAACATTTAACATTGATAGAGTGCTCTGCTTTCTCAACAGAGAAAATTGTGGTTATGTGTAAACTGAGCAGACAGCGATAATGTATGGAAGGGATGTTTAGGCGCCAATCCAATATCACTGGGGATTGCAGTGTCAGGGTTTTTAAATGCTTTGAAGTTAGGATTGACACAGGAATACATCATGAACTTGTTTTTAGGTATAACCTGGGTTTAACCCCAATAATTGTGCTTATTCTTATAGTATTATGCATTTTACATTGTTGAGGCGTTAAGATTATTAACTTGAAGAACTGTCATCTTAATTATTTTAAGTGAAATCGGGTTTTAAAAAATGTACTATTGTTGCCTATTAAATTTATTAAGTGTTCTTACTCATTGCTTGGAATGTTGTTTGTTTTAATCACTGTCTTTTCCTCATGTACATGAATTGTAAAGGTTTTTTTTAAACCGTACACAATAAATACAAAGAATTTAGGGGGTAATTCATAGAATTCAGCGCACAAGTGGCGCACGCGGCTGGCGCACAGTGTGCGCGTGCGAATCCCTGCGCCAGCCGCGTGCGCTGAAATCCATTTCCGCGCACAGCGTATTCATGGATTCCAGCCACCAAAACCAGCCGTGGCGCACAGTGGCGCAGCGACCCTTCAGCAGCGCCAGTTACGCCCCCAAGAACGCCTCCCGCGCAGGGAAAAGCCATCAACATACCCAATCCAGCGCAAAGGGCTGCGCTAACCCTGTACCAGCACAGCAAGCGGCCTACGTGTATCACTGGGGTGCACGGGAAGTACCTCACGCGATTCCATCAGGGTACGTGTATTTCGGGGTGCGCGTGAAGTTCCACACGCGATATCAGCAGGGTACGTGTATTTCAGGGTGCGCGTGAAGTTCCACACGCGAATGGCCTGGGCGCGTGTATTTCAGGGGTGCGCGGGAATTTCCACACGCGATTGGCCTGGGCGCGTGCATTTCAGGGGTGCGTGGGAAGTTCCACACGCGAATAGCCTGGGCGCGTGTATTTCAGGGGTGCGCGGGAAGTTCCACACGCGAATAGCCTGGGCGCGTGTATTTCAGGGGTGCGCGGGAAGTTCCACACGCGAATAGCCTGGGCGCGTGTATTTCAGGGGTGCGCGGGAAGTTCCACACGCGAATAGCCTGGGCGCGTGTATTTCAGGGGTGCGCGGGAAGTTCCACACGCGAATAGCCTGGGCGCGTGTATTTCAGGGGTGCGCGGGAAGTTCCACACGCGATTGGCCTGGGCGCGTGTATTTCAGGGGTGCGCGGGAAGTTCCACACGCGATTGGCCTGGGCGCGTGTATTTCAGGGGTGCGCGGGAAGTTCCACACGCGATTGGCCTGGGCGCGTGTATTTCAGGGGTGCGCGGGAAGTTCCACACGCGATTGGCCTGGGCGCGTGTATTTCAGGGGTGCACGGGAAGTTCCACACGCGATTGGCCTGGGCGCGTGTATTTCAGGGGTGCGCGGGAAGTTCCACACGCGATTGGCCTGGGCGCGTGTATTTCAGGGGTGCGCGGGAAGTTCCACACGCGAATAGCCCGGGCGCGTGTATTTCAGGGGTGCGCGGGAAGTTCCACACGCGAATGGCCTGGGCGCGTGTATTTCAGGGGTGCGCGGGAAGTTCCACACGCGAATAGCCTGGGCGCGTGTATTTCAGGGGTGCGCGGGAAGTCCTACATGTGATTTGACAGTGTGGGTCCTCCCAGGTGTTCCCTGTACACCCTCCACGGCCCCTGCAGGCAGCCCACACCACAGGGGACTACCCTGCATCCGTGGTCATGTCCCGCAGGCAGCCCACCCAACATGGGCATGCCCCCCAGCAAAGGCACATGTCTCCTTGAACTAATGAACACCAACTCATGTCCCCTTGCACCCCCACCCCCCAGCACTGTGGGGCACCTGCCAGCAGGCCCCCACCCATGTCCAACTCATGTCCCCCACCACCCCCACCCCCCAGCACTGTGGGGCACCTGCCAGCAGGCCCCCACCCATGTCCAACTCATGTCCCCTTGCACCCCCACCCCCCAGCACTGTGGGGCACCTGCCAGCAGGCCCCCACCCATGTCCAACTCATGTCCCCCACCACCCCCACCCCCCAGCACTGTGGGGCACCTGCCAGCAGGCCCCCACCCATGTCCAACTCATGTCCCCCACCACCCCCACCCCCCAGCACTGTGGGGCACCTGCCAGCAGGCCCCCACCCATGTCCAACTCATGTCCCCCACCACCCCCACCCCCCAGCACTGTGGGGCACCTGCCAGCAGGCCCCCACCCATGTCCAACTCATGTCCCCTTGCACCCCCACCCCCCAACACTGTGGGGCACCTGCCAGCAGGCCCCCACCCATGTCCAACTCATGTCCCCTTGCACCCCCACCCCCCAGCATTGCGGGGCACCCTCCACCAGGCCCTCGCCCATGTCCCATCCATGCCCCCCTGCACCTGGGTCCCAACAATCCCCAATCATGTCCGTAATGGCCATCCTCCCCTGCCAAAAGGCCCAACCAACTATCACATCCACCCACATATCAAAGGCAATTACATGTTACACACCCAATGTAAATAATGCAAATGAACACATGTCTGTCACACACAACGGCTGCAAGTGAATGTTAAAACACCCAACATGACATGCATGAAAGTAATGAGATGATACGACACATTGAAGGATGAAAATAAAAATGTATTGTAAATCAACTAGAATGGAAATGAAATGAGAAAAACCACAAAGCAAAACAACAAAAAGAAGATGAATGTCCATGAAAAAAATCCAAAAAATTAAAAAATCCATAGAAGAACTATTTACAAGACAATCCCGGGTCCATGAGCCCAACCAAATGAAACCTAACTATGTCAACTAACTAAAAAATGAACTATATACAAAAAATGGCGCATTGTCCAATCGCAACCAAATAAAAAAATAACAATTTAAAGGAAACCTACCACTAACTATATAACTATATACAAAGGCAGCGGGCTAGTCCGACGGCTCACTGGTTGTTGTCATGGGCCAGGGCATCATCGAACTCCCGTTCAATGGCTTGGAGGCGGGCATGTTCCCTGGCCCCGAGGTCCCGCAGGGATAATGCAGTGTCCAGCTCCAACTCCCTGCGAAGACCCTCGAGGCACTCAGCCCGCCTCAGCGCCCTCCGCATGGAGTCCTCCGCCCTGACCATTGTGAGCCGTTCCTCCTCTGCCCGCTGCCGCTCCGCACCTATCTGCTGGCACAAACGCTCCCACACGGAAGCCACTCCCATTCCAGGGTTCTCCTGCCCTCCGGCCGATGCCTGCACCCCTGATGTTGATGGCCCGAGCCATGATGCCTCCCACGTTGAGCCTGCTGCTGCCTCCGACGCAACTGCCTGTGCCAGCACGACGGCATCCAGGCTAATGGAAACCACTGACGCCGTCGTGCACGTGCCCTGCCCGATGATGCCGTCACATCCTCCATCTGCTGGGGTCCAGTTGCCGGTGTGTCCACCCCTGCTGGACCTCTGACTCCCGACTTTGGCAGGGATGGGATCCCCACCGAGCTGGCTGCATTAGTCAGGGAAGGTCCACAGGGGGCCCTGGTGGCATCTGGGCCGGAAGACGGCAAGGAGAACGACTGGCGTATAGTCTCCACAGAGGAGGAGAGGGCCGCCAGATTGGCCGACACATGCAGGAAACCCCCGAACATGGACGATCCCAATTGGGCCACGTCGGCACGGTGCTCTTCGTGATGACGTGCGTGCTCCTCCTGGGAAGCACGCACGGCATCACGAATCACAGCCGTGCGCATCGCGACCCCAATCAGGACCTTCTCCATACGGCCAGGGGTCCCCTCGTCCGCAGGTGGAGGGGAGTCAGATGACATGGACATCCCCTCTACCTGCGGACGGGCCTGGGACGGGGCATCCCTGCTGGTGCATGGTGGTGCACCCACAGGGTCAGGGGCAGCGACATGCACAGGCCCCTCCACGGTGACCTGTGCTGCCTCCTGCCCCTGCCCCTGGACTGCACCACTTGCACCAGCAGGGATGCCCCCACCAGGCCCCATGTGCGCCTCAGTGGCGGCCTCCTCCTCCTCTGTGGAAACCACCAACCTGGATGGCTCCTCACCGTCTTCCGCCGTAGCAGGCCCCTGTGGGGGCTCACCCACCCCTTCCGCTGCAGCCGTGGGGGCATCCCCGCTGCCTTGCTCCACAGCGCCGTCTCCGCCCTCTTCTTCACTAGCCGCTGCGTAGAGGGAGACATAGAACACAAGCATCAGGGTACTGTACAATGGTCCCCTAGACAGGAAGCAATAGCAGATGAGTGCCACTGTCAAAGTACACTTCCATCATGTCCCCCCACAACACATGTGTCAGTCCAGGCAAAACACACACAGTGACAGTCATGGTGCATGCCATGGACATTTCCATGGCATGTATGGACTCTCGAAACATACAATGTAATGCTACTCATATGCATCATGGGTCATGCCTATCACATGCACACACTTCACCTCAGTCACATCCATCTGGCCCCGTACACCCCAATCACAGTGGATACAAGGATGACTAGGCTGCATCAGTGAATCTGTAAATTGTCACAGACATGTGTCATGCATCCATGGCATTCACAAGTCACGGACACGCAGGTCAGGCACACAGACATGGATACCATATATGTACCTGGCATCAGCACCCATCCCTCACCCCCACCCATGTCCAGGAACAGAGACTGCCATGCTCTCATGTGTACAATCTGCATAGGGCTCCCCATGTCGCATTTAAACACATGCAATGACCGTGCAATCACACATTGCTGATCGCACATGTATTACCATGATGTCCCTGCACACATACATGCGTACATGGCCTATGTCACACATACAGGCAGGTATCAGACAACCAGCACACTGCAACATGCCCTGTCTCACACAGCAATGCTTGGCCACTTACCGCTCAACTCCAGACGGGTCTCCCTCTCAAGGACCTGGGCGTGGAGCGCTGGGTGTACGCGTTCCAGGACCCTCATCTGGATGGAACTCATGCGGCCCCGGCCCCCCTCCACGAGGCGCCGGGCCTTTATGAGGGTCCTGGACCTCAAGTCTTCCCAGCGCTTCTTGACCTTCTGGATGGTGCGGGTTGCCACCCCCTCCGCGTTGATGGCAACCACACAGTCGGCCCAGATCCTCTCCCGTCCTTCCTTGTTGGCGCGGGACGATCCGAAGAGGGCATCATACTGCCCCAGGACTTGCTCCACCAGGACACCAACTTCGGTGGCAGTGAAGCTGGTGCCCCTCTGCCCCTCTGGCCGGGGGTTGCCACTGGTGCCAGATGTTGATGTGCCCGACATGGCAACCCCAGGGGCAGGAGTGGGTGGGCAACTGGGTCCTGGGGCTGGGCTGTGGAGCGATGTTATCCGAGTCGGGAGTCTTCTGTTCCAGCAGGGGTGGACACAGCAACTGGACACCTGCAGATGGCTGATGTGCAGGCACCAAATGGCAGGGCACGGTGGCAGCAGGCAGGCAGGCAGGCAGGCAGCAGCACGTGGGAGGCTGCTCGGGGCACTGGGGGGCAGTAATTCGGCCTTCTGGGCAGGAGCGTGGTCTTCCGTGTGTTTTCGCGTGGCCAGCTTGATACGGAGTGATTTGGCACGTGAAAATCCTGCACGTCAGCGTGAAAATCGAGGAAAGGCCCTTAGCGCGTAAGCGCGTCAGCACGCGTACGCGATTTCATTGGACCAAAGGCCCTTACAGCGTAAGCGCGTCTGTGACGTTTTGCGCACGGGCGTTGCCCTGGCAGGGCTTGGTGATCCCGCGTGCCTTTATGTTCTGTACGTGCTTTTCGTGCGGTGCGTGTGTTTTCCATCCGTTGGGGTTCACACGCTATTACTTCACAGCGGGTGTTGGCTACGCGTTCTTCTACACGCAAGGCAGACGGTGAGTGGTACCCCGCTCCCCCAGGCCCGATCGCATGAGAAAGTTCACGCGAACCCCTGAAATACACGTAGCCCGCTCCCCCAGGCCCGATCGCGTGAAAAACTTCACGCGAACCCCTGTAATACACGTAGCCCGCTCCCCCAGGCCCGATCGCGTGAGAAAGTTCACGCGAACCCCTGAAATACACGTAGCCCGCTCCCCCAGGCCCGATCGCGTGAAAAAGTTCACGCGAACCCCTGAAATACACGTAGCCCGCTCCCCCAGGCCCGATCGCGTGAAAAACTTCACGCGAACCCCTGTAATACACGTAGCCCGCTCCCCCAGGCCCGATCGCGTGAAAAACTTCACGCGAACCCCTGTAATACATGTAGCCCGCTTCCCCAGGCCCGATCGCGTGAAAAACTTCACGCGAACCCCTGTAATACACGTAGCCCGCTCCCCCAGGCCCGATCGCGTGAAAAACTTCACGCGAACCCCTGTAATACACGTAGCCCGCTCCCCCAGGCCAGATCGCGTGTGTGACTTCCCGCGAACCCCCGGAATACACGTACCCCGCTCAATCGCGTGTGTAACTTCCCGCGCAACACCGAAATACACGTGCCCCGCTCGCACAATTGCTGTATGTTGCCACTTTTGTAATGCGCAGGGACGCTACCGCCTGCCTTCGTGTGGCGGACGTGTATCGGCTTGTGCGTGTCTTTCGCTGTGCGTGGCTTTGCCCTATTCGATTCCATGAATACGTGTGGTTCGGGTGCATGTGGGCGTTCCGTCTGCTTCCCTGCAGTACATCCCCAGTTATGCCCTTGTTTTCGCGAGTTGTTCCCCATTCCGCGCGTTACGCCCCGTGTTCCGCCCACTTTCTGGTGTATGCGCCGAGGTTGTGCGCTTTCACTGTGCGCGTCGCGCACGTCTTTTGGGATGTTGCAGTGACGTGTGCGCCATGCACGGGTTTGGTGCACATCCCGAGGTAAACACGTGCAGGGACTTCCATGAATCGCACGCGTGCGCCTGTTTTTTTCCGCTTGCGCCTGCTTGCGCGAAGATTTTCGGCGCACGTTTGTTCCATGAATCGGCCCCTTAGTGTCATAAAATTAAAAAAAAAACATTTAATTAATATAGGAGGAGTTCTTAATGCTCATACAGGGCAGGTAGAGTTAAATGAAAATGAGGATTTAAACGAGGCAATAGTATGGGGCATTCTAGAAATTACTTTCTAGTCTTTTCCCAGATAAATAAGGAAAGATATTAAAATATATCATAAATCATTTTTCATTGTGTATATTTAATGGTAGAATTCACACAGATAGTCCAGCCAGAAAAATGTTTACATGATCACCAACAGTCTCATTAATAATTGTTTTACCCGTGTATAGGTGGTAGTCACATAGGTTTTGTAAATTGTTGTATACACATAGAGGAACCATTAACCTCTGAAGTTAACATTTCAATGGTTTCCATAATAATATATACTAACCTCCTTGAACTTTCGTCCTGTCAAGTAAAGACATGTAGCATGTAGACATTGGCTAAATTTGGACAGAATTATTCCAATCCTGAAATTAGAAAACATAATTGACAAGGGACTGCAATTTATGGTGTATGTTTAAGATGTGGACCATGGTGGTGTGTACATGGTTAATTTGTGCATGGAATTCAATATATAATAATTTCTGAAGCTATGCGTGTCAAAAAATGCCTCTGTCTAAAAAAAGTAAAACATTTGTGGGATGATAAAGGCTGCAGGGAATGTAAAAGGAATTTAATAAATGAATGTAAATATCCCAAAGCTAACCCTAAAAATAAAATATCAAAAAGTCATTATAAATTTAAAATCAACAAAGCCAAAAAAAACACGAGGAGCAGGCCAGGGACCATATAATTGAGGCAGTAAAAGCTCCAGGATGTTATTGAGAATGGGGTCAGTTGAGGGCGCAACCTAACCTAAGGAGTTCTCTGTAAGAAAGTATATGGAAATCAGTTACCTCTACTGGACTCCGGAGTTAGTCTCACTACATTAGCTCTGAGTATAAGCTTGGTAGAAGCAGAGAAAGCAGAACCTGAATTACAAGAATTGGAAGAATTGCACCCTCCTGGTCTGGATGATATTCCAGGAGACCGTTGTAAATGACTTCTTGAGTTATGGGTCCCACTTTCAACAAATATTAATACCAAGAGTCTGCGATACAGTTAGCGTATACACACACCCTGTATT
Source organism: Ambystoma mexicanum (assembly GCF_040938575.1). Taxonomy (NCBI): domain Eukaryota; kingdom Metazoa; phylum Chordata; class Amphibia; order Caudata; family Ambystomatidae; genus Ambystoma; species Ambystoma mexicanum. The sequence goes on from NC_090927.1 coordinate 792,352,691, forward strand.
TATTGTGGGAATACAGAGACAACTAAAACTGCTATAGACCAATATCACTTACTGCTGTCTCCCTGAAATATTTGGGTATAGAACTTCTTACTAGACTTTAAAAATGGGTCACTGATAAGGAAAACCTATCACATTGCTGATTGCGATTTTGGGAAACAATGCAAGCAACAGAGCAGTGGGTGAGCCTTCCCTTGGCCATCGACAAGCACTATGAAGCCAAGACGGTTATCTCTACTTGGCCTTCATGGCCTTGTGGATGACCTTCCATAAGGTAAACAGGCAGGTGCTTTGAACACTTCCTAGTGAGTTGCGTATTACAGAACAGTTGTTAAGTATAGATTTGCAGGCAATATCACTACATCTTATGTCACAATTCTGACTATTTAGCAATAAGGTTCAATGAAAGAAATATTTGCTAAACTCATACGGACAAGCTGGTTATAGCTATGAAACATTTGTACTTGGGAAAGGGCTCTCAGCCTGTCAAGGGGGCTGAGAACATATGTGGAATATGCCAGTTACTGCCCGCGTTCTCCCAGCCACCCGTGCCCATTCCTCGTGTGTCACCACAGCAGCTAATTGCTCCCTGCCTACATTTGAGGCTGCTTTTAAAGTGTCTGCTGACTTCTTAGCTCCCCTCAGATTATGTAAACAGAGAGCCCGCTTTCCGATGCCATGGTTCTCCGAGGAACTAAGAAGTGGTAAACTGCTGTGTAGACAGGCTGAGAGGAAATGGCGATCTACATATTCCTCTGACGTGAAATCCGCTTTTCGTCGCAACCTTACGGCCTACCACAAAACAGCCATAAAGGCAAAACAATCTTTTTTCACTCACAAAGTACATGGTGCCCTCAATAAACCAAAGGCCCTTTTTGATCTCATTCATTCTTTGTCTACACCCGAGAAGACACGTGCGCAGGTGCCGCCTTCGCAGCCCTGGGATAACTCTCTCTCCTCGTTCTTTGTGACTAAAATCACCACCATTTGTGATGATATAAACAGGTAGTCACCTCAGGTTCCCCGCCATATGGCCCATGCTGGACCTCCCCAAGCTCAGGGACAGTGGTCTACATTCCCAACGTTCTCACATACCGATGTATTACAGGCTATCCAGCGCCTTAAATCAGCTTCTCCTGCTGATGCAATACCATTAGCTATCCTGAAGGAAGCCTCCGGTGGCCTAATTACTCACATTACTACTACCGTCAATTCTTCATTTATCACTGGTGAGATTCCTTCGACACTTAAGAAGGCTTTGCTGATCCCCTTGCTGAAGAAGCCCTCTTTAGATCCTGAGGTGCTGGCTAACTATTGCCCCATTTCGCTTCTTCCCTTTCTGATGAAGCTTCTTGAAGCACTGGTTTCTCCCTTTTGGAAGCTTCTTATTAATTTGACTTGTTTCAGTCTGGATTTTGGGCATGGAGAGGCACGGAATCGGTCCTGAACTCAGAGCTAGATGACCTAGTACGCTTGGTGGATCAGGGCGATGTCAGAGCGGTCAAATTGTTGGACGTGTCAATGGCATTAGACACAGTTGACCATCCCACCCTGATCTCCTGGCTTTCTGATGCTGGTCTCTCTGGCCGTGTACTCAACTGGTTCTTGGCATTCCTGGCTGATCGTCCCCAATCAGTTTCTCTGCCCCCTTTTTGTTCTCGTCCTGTCTCACTATTCTGTGGTGTCCCTCAGGGGTCTGTGCTGTCCCCCATTCTGTTTAATGTTTATATCAGGCCTCTCTTGCTTCTCATTCTGTCTCACAGGTTCCATTATTATTCTTATGCGGATGATACCCAAATTGAGGTTCGCCTTGACCTTACTCAAGCCGACACAGCTGCACGGCTGAGGAAGTGTCTTGAAGCTCTCGGAGCTTGGATGAGAACCAATTGGTTAAAATTAAATGGCAGTAAAACTGAGGTTCTGGTTGTTGGGACTACCTCCCCCCTTCGATTTTGGACCGCAGAGTTCTGGCCCTCTTCCCTTGGCCCTCTCCCTGTACCAGTGTCGTCGGTTAAGAACCTGGGTGTCAGAATATCGGCATCCCTAGCCATGGACGAGAAGGTAGCGGTGGTTTGCAAAACTGGGCATTTTAAGCTCTGGATTCTGTGGAAAGTTATTCTCTTTATCCCAGCAGAGTGTCAGGCTCCGATGGTGGCGGCATTTGTTTTGAGTGGGCTCGATTACTGTAACTCACTCTACTTGGCTCAACCTCAGTACCTTTTAAATCGGCTGCAGCTACTCCAAAATGCAGCTGCCAGAGCTATTCTTCACCCTCCTTTTGGTGCTCACATGCTAAGGAAACTCCACTGGCTTCCTGTTGAAAGTTGCATTATCTTCAAGGCCATGTGTATGGTACATCAGGCTTTTTACGGCTCCGGGGCTGAATATCTGCAGGAGAAATGTATACCCTATGCTCCAACACGCTTGTTCTGCTCTCGATCCGCCCTGCTAGTGGCGGTCCCTCAGATCCGACTCTCACGGACAGGCTGGCGTGCCTTCTCAGTAGCTGCTGCCAAAGCCTGGAACGATTTACCTTTTGCCTTACGTGGGACTGAGGATCATCTTACTTTCTGTTGGCTGTTGAAATCACTCTTATTTTAGTTTGTACTTAAACATGTTAATCCTCCTTCTCAGTCAGCGCCAAGAAGCCCTCTGGTTTATGTGCACTCAATAAATTACCTTAACATAACATAACACACCATTTTTGATTTCCTCGATGCCCATCCCACTCTTTTCCTCTTCTTGCATCCTCATAATCCCATCATCCCATCTGGTTTACCTGTAGGACTCAGGGCCTCTTTCGTCCTGTTACTATGCTCCCTCTTCATCCACACCACTTGCAAAATTGAACTATAAAAGAGACATGGGGCCTCATTATAAGTTTGCCGGTCCGGGAAGTATGGTACCGGTAAGCTTGCCGGTACCGTAGTTCCCAGACCAGCAAACTACGAGTTGTGCTCGCGGGACAGAGTGGCACCGCGAGCACAGCATGTCAGATGCACCGGCACCGTTATAAACTGTGCCGGTGCATCTGACCTCCCCATTCCCGTACGGCCCTATGGGGCAGAACGGGAATGGGGCGCATTTTTTTTCCAGTGCCCACAAATGGGCAATTATCGGGTCCGGCAGGGCCGTAATGACCCGGTAATTGCCTATTCGCGGGCGCTGTAAAAAAAATGACACTGGCGGCAGTCGTGCCTGCATTACAGGCACGGCTGCCGCAGATGTCATAATGAGGCCCATCGTCCCTTTTCTGTTGCCTATGGCGGTTGCCATCTTGGCTTGTCGTTTTTCTGACAGTTGATTGAGGACGTGCAGTATACGCTGGGCCCATCTCTTGTCGAAAACAAAAAACTTTTAAAACTATTTTTGCCATGAAGAGAGCCTCTGTGCCCCATTAGCGATCACCTCTGCATTTGGTAATGGCCCTAAGCGTGACTGCAGTGATCGCTATAATCACATGTGAACATTGAGCCCTTCTCAGAAAAATTGATGGACATAATGTTGATTCAATGCTGAAGGTAGATCAGTCAAAGATGTGTGGTATTGCACAGTACACAGCAGATGTTTGGGGCCATGGATGTTTAGCTAAGACTGACAGAGTGGTACATACGTTCCTAAAATGTTAGTTGGGCATTTCCCCTGTTACAGCAACCCAGAGCCTCTCTCAGTAAAGCTACAATTAACACCCATTTTCCTTAATATCTCAGTATGTAACAATAGAAAAATTGTGTTGTTGTTAACAATCAACAGATATGTGTTAACTCTTTCAATTAAACAAATCTCTAAATGCTTAACCTATTTTATTTTATTGTAAAGGAGTAATGCCAGCTGTTAAAGATATAACTCCATTTGATGCACAATTGAAAAAGACAATTTAATGGCTTTATTTCTTAAAATTTGACAGAGACACAGCACAGGAAATCAAGTTATATTTCTTATTTACCCTTTTCAACCCACTTTTTCAATGAACGAGCTTGTTCTTCTGAAATCTTGTGAAAGGCTCCTCTGCCAAGAAAACCTTTGCATGGAAAAGGAATTTTGCATTACATCCACTTGAGATGAGGGCAGCCATGGCTGAGAAGGGCTTATGTGCCAACAGCATGATAACTAATTTCCAGACATTGTTACATGTTTTACTTGAGGAAACTTTGTACAGAGAACAAGATTGAAAATGATAATACCTTTTGGTCCCAATATCCACCAGCAGGGTTTTCAGTGGGCTGTGGTTAACAAGGGCTGAGCCCTGGCAGTCTACAAAAACTGCGTTTGAGCTTGGGCTCTTTGGGGCTTGACCCAAACCCCCACTACCAACACCTTCAAAATGTAATGGGAAAAGTAGTCATCCAATGCCAGCATGTGGCTAATATTTAAAGTGTGTCTAGGTATTGTATCCCAGTTCACATTTACTAGGGGCATACAGTCATGGCTTTAGAGGGGCTGGGCTGCCTCTTTGCTTTCTCTGACCCAAGCCCACAGTGATTAACTGCAGCCATCATCAGACGAATCAGAGTCCTCAGTCACGAGATGGATGGCCATTAAGAGGTGGAGAATGAACTGCCCACATTTTGATACATGGAACACTGTGTTATCAAGACCAAAAGTGCAGATTTGTTTCGTTTTAAAAAAAAAAACAAAAAACAGGCTCTTCAGAGTTAATACCTGTTATACAATGATGTTTAAAAGGCATTATCTCTGAAGAACTTGTGCTGTTTCTGTTAATCTTGATAACACGGCATTTCAACTCCTCTAAAACGCAGCATCCACTACAATAGAGAAAGTTACAAAGTCTAACAATTTTTTTTTACCCTAAAAACTACCAGTTGATTTCTGTATATTTGGCATTTGTAGGAAGGCACACCCACCACTGTTTAGGCCATCCCCACCACTTAGGCCATGCCCCTTTTTAGAGCCCCACCACCCTCAAATTCGCATCCCACTTAAAGCACTGGCCACCGGGCATAGTTGCCCTCAATCTGCAGGCCTGATCTACACAGAACAGAGATGAAAGAAATTAGAACTCCATGATGGGGGGTCCTGGGGAAGCTCTTAGATTAGCTTAGGTTAAGGCTGGTCCCCACTCCTTTGACAAATCCAGTCTGGTTCAGATGGAGGCACCCACCATCTCTTGCCCATCTAAGCAAATGCCGGAACAGAATGGAAGCAAAATACTTTCCCCAAGGTATCCAGGAGGGCATTCAGTGGGTAATTTTTGGGATCTTCTCTGATTCCCTTCTTGTACACCAGGATAATCAGAGCAGATTTCCAAGACTTAGGCACCTCCCTACACTCTAGGATAAACAATAGGAGACAAAATTCTGCCCTCAGCAATGGATTCGGTTTAAGTATGTTATTATTGGGGCAATCCGGATTAGCTGCCCTTGATGTGTTTAATTTCTTTATCAAATCCACTATAAGATCTTTGTCGAATGCAATGGCCCATTTTAAATCTCTCTCCTTCACTTCATATGGTTCATTATCATCCTCTTTCCCCAATATCTGTTCAGAGGGTCTGTGCCAGATGGAATCAACACCCATCTGAAGCACAGACCACCTTGAGAAAGTGCATCAAATTGTGCACATAGGACCAGAATGTGACAGTGGGGTCAATGGGAAAGACATGAGCGCAGGAGCACATCCCAGATTTGATCACCTTGACAGCACGAGGAAGGAGAATGAACTTGTCCAGTTGAGCATGGGAAAGACAAGTGGAAATGGAGAGTATGTGTTGCATGCCTGAACCCATTTAAGCGGAGAAAGAGACTGGCATGAGAATCTGGCAGAGACGCGAGGGGCGGACGTGTGTGCGGGTGTCATGCGTGCATGTCTCAGCTTCCCAAGCCTTTTGGAAAAATATATTGCTGCGCAATTGTCCGGTCCTGTCTCCTATCGGATGGATATCCCACAAGTAGGTAGGAAATGGAAGAGAACATATACATGAGCGGTATATTGCGGCTCTGCACAGCAGGTAGGGTATCTGCTGCCTGCAGACATGTCAGGAAGGGCTCCTACATGGATACAGCATTATTTGAAATCCCAAAATATTCACCATAAAAAGATGTTAAAGTTCAATTGTAATAATTTAATAATTTCATAAACTTTAAGATTTTAATATTGTCCTTGATTTTAATTTGATTTGATATGATTTCCTCATTTTGTTATGTGAAAAGTGTGTAATAAACTATGACAAATTAAAAAAAGATGTTAAAAAAGCATTACAAATACTCAGAAATAGCTTCATTTGAATGGATGGTATAGTTACGATACAAAACCTAAACAACACTGACTTTTGTTAGTTATGGTTATTTTGTTTTATTTATTTTATTTATTTATTGGGTTTTTATTAAGTGCCTATACACAATGTGTTTCAAGGCACAATAAGACAAGGGCGGGGGCAACAGAAACAGTCCTACCAGGTCGTTTGACACTCGGGTCGTGCAAGTGCAGTAAACAGAAGTGCAGGGGAGAATATGACTTATCGCCTGCCATGAACTGCTCATGATGTCGCAATTGACAGCATGGATGGCATGTCAAAATGAATCGTCAATGACATCACTGATGATACTACATATATATATATATATATTTTTTTTAATTTGTTTAATCAAAAATAGATTTTTACAAAAATTGCACAGATTCCACATTCATACAGTTAGACCGTCATTGTCTCTCTTTGTTTGGGCTGTAGCTAATTAGTCTTGTTGTCCGTTCATGCACCACAAAGCATCAATTGGGCTTCCGAATACTGAACTCGACGTGATATAGTGCAAGATTTTGAATGGGGTCATTAACCAAGAGTTTCTGTCACCCGCTGTCAATCTTGACCACCAAACCTCTTCTTCCCTCAGATGGTCATTTGTAACAAAATGTTGCATGTAGCGCGATCTTATGTTGCTTGTACCCAAACATGACGTGAGCAGATGACGAATGGTCTCTTTCTCTTCCTTCAAGTTACAAAACCGACAGCTGTTTGTAGGAGAAAGGCCTCTAAAGGCCCGGATCTCATTCGTCTCCAAGAGATTGATTTGAGCTCTTAAAAGAAGGTTCCGCGCGGCACGACTTGGAAATCTCTTGATGAAGTTTTGTACTTCATTGACTTTCCTCGTATTTACAGGGAGGTGAGATGTTAACTTGTTAGAAGCGGATGTCTCTAAGGTCTTCATCCAGTCAAGATCTTTAAGTTTCTTCATGACTTTCACCAGGTTCTTAATGAGTTCCTCCTCATCACTCTCATTAGAGGCTAATAAGGCATTGTTGTCATTGCCCCATTTAGTGAGCATTTTATTTCTAGATCCTTGTATCTCGTTGTTAATTATGCTGTATCTGAGTGGAGCTTGCGGTATCCGACATTCCTATACAGCATTAGAGAGTTGCTGTTTATTGTGTTTTGCAGTGATGGTAAACTTAGTTCACGTCTAATTGACGCTAGCGGAGTAGTGTTTGGGAGCATCAAGACCGATATCCTGACGTAAGTCTCAATTTTAGACCACAACGCCCCTGGTATACTGGGCATTGCGTCAGCCCCATAGATCACCGTGGGGATGACCTTCCTTTTGTAAAAGTTGATCACTGGGAGCGTGGAGAAGCAGCCGAGTTTCCGGTCAATTACTTTTCCTTGAATCGTCAGCTTTCTCATTTTTTCATGCAGGATTTGCTGCATTGCCATATGTTGTTTTGAGCTATCCAAGGTGACACCTAAGTATTTGAAGCTTTTCACTTTTTCAATGGTCTCTCCTTCCAGGGACCAAGACAGTTTTTCTAGTTTCTTAATGAAAGGTTCTATTGTCATGATTTTGGTTTTGGCTTCATTGATTTCCAAGTTGCTATCCAGCATATACTGTTGTAAACTGTTCAGTTGGCGTTGTAGGCCGATCGGGGTGTAATCCAGCAGGATTAGGTCGTCTGCATACATCAAACGGCTAACTTTCATCTGGCCTAGTTTTAGCGGGAAGGATCTCACTGATGTTTCACTCTCCTTCAGGTCTCCCAAATAGGCAAAGAAAAGGGCCGGGGCTAGGGGACAGCCCTGCTTGACTCCCCTAGCTGTAGGTATCATGGTCGAGAGTATCCCTTGTTGGTTTAGTTGGACTCTCATAGTCGTGCAAGTATATAAAGACTCAATGGGTTGTAATATGTCTTCCGGACAATTCCAGGCCCTAAGCTTTGACCACAATCTTGCTCTGTTTACACGGTCAAAAGCCTGTGTTAAGTCAATAAAGGCGGCAAATACTCGAGGCCCCCCTTCCATCACTTTTAGGACTCTCAGGACAAGGATATTGGCAGTTGCTCCGATGTATCTTTTAAATCCTGACTGCAAGTTGTCATAACAAGGTGCGGTGCTGACCCATGTTTGTAGTTTATCCAGTAAGAGGGAACCAAAAACTTCCCTATTGGATCCAACAAAGCAATCGGTCGATAGTTTGTTGGTTCGCTGATGTTGCCTTACTTGCAAATAGGGACATCTATTGCCATTGTCCAAGAAGCCGGGATGGATTTTGTGTCGGAACATCTTCGAAGAACTTTACCGATAAATGGTGCCCATTCTTCCGGGTGGGATTTTAAGTCAAAGGTGGTGATGCCATCCGGGCCGGGAGCCCTTGAGTTCTTTAATTTTCTTAGCAAGTTGATAATGGCCACCTTGTCATCCAATTTGACCCAAGGCGTTGTGACTGGAGAATGAGTTGCTACCGTTTAGTCAAGTGGGAGCTGAAATAGAGACATAAAATGATTGACCCATGCCGTTTCGCCGATGCTATTCACCATACAGTTTTCAACAGGGGTTGTGGTTTTTAAAAGGTTCTAAAATTCTTTGAGATTTGGTCCTGTTAGGGCTCGTAGCATGGTTTCTGCATTTTGTTGGTATAATTGCAGGCGGTGATGAATCACCCAAGATTTATATTTTCTTGTAGCAGCTATAAGTGCTGTTATGGCCTGAAGGGGTTCAAGTCTAAGTGCCAACCTCTTATTTCTCCGATACTCACATCTTTTCATCACCAAATCTCTATCATATTTGTGCCGATTAGAGTTCAGAGTTTGTTGTTTGTTGATGGTGATCTTCTTGTATGTCTCGAGAAGCGGCTGGTAGTCCACCATTTTTGAGGTTTGAGAGCTTTCCCAGTTATTATATTTAATCGTCAGATCTTTTATGGCATTTGAAGATAGTTTTACTCTAGTGCCTTGATTGTTTGCTTCAATTTGGGTCATCATTCTTAACGTGGTAAAGTTAGGTATTCTCCAAGATGTTAATAGCAGATTATGATCACTTGCTTGTGTTCTAATGACTTCAAATGAGGTTGTTACTTGCAATAACGGTCTTGTGTCAAAAATGTGGTCAATAGCTGTCCCATGCCCATATCGTTCCCATGTTGGTAGACGGTTGTGCATTTTAAAAGCCATGTTCAGGCTATAGAAGTCTCTAGAGTTCATTAAGTTCATCCAAAGGGCACCTCGTCTACCCGTAGCAGTTGTATTTTCTGTACGTTTTAGGATGTTATCAAGTTGGCAGGTTGCATTTAAGTCCCCACATATGAAGAGGTTAGCTGTCAAATGCTCTGCCATGGCCGAGTCTATCGTTGACTCGATCATAGACAAGTACTGAGAAGTGTCAATTGTTGCTGGATTCCAGTACATGTTTAGTACTACAATCGGTGGGGAGACTTTCCTTTTTTCCAGAGTCATCTATGTTTGTCCAGGTTAGTAATACTGCCTGCAAGGAAGAGTTGGTAATAAGGAGATCTTTCATAGTGATTCCACAGCCATGTCTACAGGCCGTCAAAAGGCCAGAGGAAGGACGCCCAAGTTGCCCCTTTACTGCCGGGGAAAAGGCGATTTCCTAACCATCTAAGATCGGCTTTTGTATCATGTTTCTTGCAGACACAATATGTCGTAGGATCCCAGGTCAACGTCTCCTGGGGTCAGAAGATGGTGATGGCCTCGGGTGTTCCATGAGCAAAGCTTCAGCTGATCTCTATGATGGCTAGATGAAGGAGCTATATGAAGCCTATGCGCAGTATTCGGGAATGGCTATTTCTTTTGTTGCAATGCTAGGGCCTTCGGGAGCCACAACCACAGACCATAAAGAGAGATACATTTCCCACAAAGTTGTGAGAGCTCTTTGTTTGATGATATTTCTTGCGCAGTGGTTCTTGTTGTTCTACTGACTTTGGTTTCCGATGCATTTACAATAGGATGGAACTTGACTTTACTAGTCTCCCCAGGTACTGTCTTTAAAGGACCATGTAAATAACTCTTAGTTGTCAGAGATTGGAGGCTCTGTGTGGCTGGAGTCTTTGGCATATTCTTTTCACAACGGAAAGTGGAAGTATTACAAGAGGGAGAAGACTCTTTGTTCGATTTAGTGGAAGATGTTTGTTTGATATTATTCTGAGAGTCATCTTTATAGGGTGTAGGACTTTTCATGGCGGCTCTCAAATGCTTCAAGCTCCCGTCTTGTCTCTGTGGAGTCGTTCCCCAGGTATCTAGTTCTTAGCCCATGCGCAACCGTTCATATGCTCGATCTCTTAATATTTTTGTTCACCGCTGTAGATGTCATGTGTAAGATGGTACTCGCTTTAGGATGTCTGTGACTGGGTTCGACTAGTTTAGATCGTCTGATTCGATCACTCGCAAATGAGGAATATGATGGAGCAATGTTATAACCGATCTCCTATTTAGGATGACCTCGTCGTGGTTCCCTGAGATCTGTTCCAATTTAAATTTGACTATAGGGTGGGCCTTTTTGGTGGAACATTTGTTGTAAATAGCTGTTCTCAATCTATAATGAAGCTTTGTGGTCGGCCTTTTGTGGTGAGTAGTTCTCTCAAGGTCCTGTATGGAGTTGCTAGTTTTCATGTTTCTCCTGGGTTTTGAGCTTACTCTTGAGTGCTTGTGTTCATACTGGTCCTCAATCAAACTTCTGCTCCTCTTGTTTTGTCGTGACGCCACAGTCGGATTTTTTTTGTTTTTGTTTTGTTGTCTTTTCCATCCGAGACAGACTCAAGGGGGCACCAGTTCATTTTATCCATTGTATTTTTGCATCTTTCTTCCAACGTAAGGCATGGTGCCGATGTTTCTTCTTCAATGGTTTGAACCTCATTTTGGGTTTGAATTGTAGGCTGAGAATTCCCTATTCGAGAATCCGCCCCATTAGGCGTCTTGAACACCAGCGGCCCAGTGAGCTCTTCATTTAGGTGCTGGCTGATGTTCATCAGCGTTTCATGTTCCAGGTAGTCTTCCACCAATATTGGCAACTTTGGTTTTTCTTGATTGGCCTTGGTTGTGTTTGATGGTTTAGTTTGGTGATCATTAGTGGCCTTTGTGTGGTGTAAAGGGACCGGGAAGGCGTAGCAGTACCTCACGCGGGTGTTGGCTTGTTGCTGATAGATGATTTTTTGGGCGAGCACCCTGGTTATAATATAGCCTGGGGTTCGCACCCTCCTCTTTGTTCCCTCGAAGATTCGATTTTCCAAAAATAGAGAACGGCTGTTCCGAGATGTCCTTAGAGGTGACAAAGCAGGTTGTCTCAACTTCCCTTGTCTTCGCGATAGTTTCATCTCTGTTGTTCGTTATCAGAATCCTTTGTGGATCACAGTTTAATATTAGTCCCCCTAACGATTTGGCTAGTTTCGGGCTACCTGGAGTTCTTGATGGGTCTTGGTTAGATCAATCAAAGCTACTGTTTGGGGTACTTGTTTCTTTGGAAGACGTTGCAGAAGCTGAGTCTACATGTATTGATCTTGGACCTTCTGATGTAGCAAACGTTGTAGGCATCAAGTTGTCTAATGAAGTAGATTGATGCTTCGTTCTTTCCTCCAAGGCCTTTATGTAACCTTCAAGAAAGATCAATTTACTGTGCATCATAGCTTGTATTGATGTATGGTCTCTTAGCGTCTCATTTATAGATTCATATAACTTGGAGCTAAGGCCATGGTCATAGAAAACATGATAGAAGAAATTTCTGTTTTTTTGGATGGAGTCTCTTTTGTTCCAGATGTAATTTGATTTAGATGGGTTTTAGTATTTGTCGAAGACTTTGAAGGTGATAGAGGGCGGAGTCTTTGAGTCGATGTAACCGATACTGAGCCCAATGAGTTTCTACGACAGGAAACTGGCTAAGAATGGTCCATTAAGAAGCCTTAAGGGAAGCTTGTTCGGCCTAATTCTTGCCTTGCTAAGCTTCCCATGCCGCGATGTAATAAATCAACAGAAGGGTTCTGTGGTGACTTTGTTTGTTGAACTTGGGGAACCTCATCTGTAATGGTGATTTCAGTACCTTTGCTTGCCGTCCGCCCATTTACAATTGGGTGATCCAAACTCCGTTGGGTTAATGGCGGGGTAAGTTGCTGGTCATGGTCAAAGAGGGAAGGATGCGTGTAGCATTTTCAAAGAGCCCCTTGTATAGGAGAGATACACCTAGCTTCCTGCATGTGTTGTAACAGTGTGGCTCCTATACTGGGAGACTGTGTTTTAAGTGGTGGAAGCTTTAGACTTGGGGACTTGGGCTTGTCCACATTACCTTTGGACTGTAGATCCGGTGGCGTGGGACTGTCAGTTGTCTTGAAGGCCAGGGGCTCTTTCAATTTGTTGAGTTCCTGGCCGTCCAGCTTTCTAAATTTAGGTTGCAGATGATTTTCTTTAACCACGTCCAAAATTTCAGCATCAGATAATTCGTCCCAGTGTCCGTGCTGGTTTTTCAAGTGAATGTTGAAAAAACTTGTGAGGAGATTTATTGCAGAAGGTTTGGCCAAATCCTTCTTCCTTGACATGTTACTTGTGCTTCCTACTTTTTTTGGACTTGATGTTAGTTTGCTAGATGGACCGTTTCAGTAGCCTTGGTTCTTTTCGTACATTTCATCCCGCTCCCCTTCTTTTTTTTGTTCGGTTTGTATTTATTTGCCGCTGCTGATGCTTCGAGCTGTATTCAAGAGCATTTCTTTGTGTTAACATTCACTGTTTTGTCTTCAGAATTAGTAATCAGCTCTCCAGAGGCCGTTTGTCCATTGGGCTCCTGGGAAAATTCAGTTAGTCTCTTGCTTGAATCACCTGCTGGGGTAATAGAAGGCAAGAAGGGGGCGGGGACAAGTTCCACTGCGGAACGTGTAACTTCCATGTGAAGGCTATCGCAGGGTTCAGCGTGTATCTGCGCTGTGATCTCCCGGGTGAGCGAGGCAGACGTCACCTCACTTGTTGGACTGACGTGTTGCTCCACAGGGAGCACGCTGGTCGCTGCCCACGACCGCACAGCACCGCCAGCCGCCAGTGGGCCGCTTCCAAACCGGCGGCGGTGCGCGGCTCCAACGGCCCAACGCCACCTCAGCCCATCACCATTCCCCCTCCAACCCCCCATGCCTTCTCCAGACCAGCTCCGAGGGTCCCAGGTGAGAGGGCTAAAGACGAGGGTGCACAGTGTATGGGAGCTGGGATGGGAAGGTGCGGGATCCCGAGCGCTGCTTGATTCGTCATGTTGTTTGTTATATCTGAGCCCCGGGTTCTGGGGCTAATGTCCAAACTTGTGTTAGACAGGTGTGTGGAGTTCACTGACCTCAAATCGCTCCTTGAGTGCTTTCCATTGATGTTAATGGGCCGGATCTCCCGCAATTCATTTGAAAGAGAGTTTACCTGTTCCAACCGAAGATGTGAGCTGCGTAGGCACCGCCCTTCTTCTTCATGGAACGGTTCCGGGACCGGGGCAGGGAGTTAAGCAGCCTTTGCAGCCATGGCAGTCATGACTGCTTGACTGCCACTCGCAGCCACTCCGCGTCCGCTGCGCGGACTGTGTAGGTTTTTGTAGGGAAGCTCCTCCTTGACAGACCCGTAAAGTTCTGAGTGACTGCTTGACTGCCACTCGCCGAAACTCTGCATCCGCTCCATGGACTGTGTAGGTTTTTGTAGGGAAGCTCCTCCTTGAGGAAATAGACAGAAAAGGCAGACCCACAAAGTTCTGAGTGACTGCTTGACTGCCACTTGCCGCCACTCCACCGATGATACTACATATGACATCACCAGCATGTGAGTGCTGTTGGGAAAACAGGATATCATGATTTTGTTTAGGGTTTGCAGTATGATGCAGTTACTGCCCTGTGGAGACTCTGATTAAAGGCGAGGTTAATGTAGCAAGGCTGCAGACAATGTTGTGTGCACAGAACTGAGAAAGAAACCTGCATGCTGTGGATAAGGAACTGCATTTGGGACATGGGCGAAGCCACTGCCCCATGCACAATAGTGCAGTGTAAGTTGGGGTTCATATGTAAGGTGATGGAGTTTGTGATAGGGGAAACAGACCATTTGAACAGTGTTTCTAGCTTTATGTTAACATTCCCAAACTTTGTAGACTTTATGCTTTGTTACCTTTGGAATGAGTAATTGTACCGTAAAGGTGCTCTTTCCAATGCCTGCTGACCTCCATTTTGGAGTAGGTAGTAACCTTAACTGTTTGAAGAAAAAACAATTTCACTGCTTTATTTCTTTAATTTGAAACTGGTTTTTCCCTATGTATTACAAACACAATTTGTGTGCATATTGTGTCTTTGGTGTGCGTATGGATGTTGAGTGCCTATTGTGTACATTCCGCCATTAGGTGGGCAACTCCTTTCTTATATGCATAGCATGTGCACGTGTCATCTAGAAGGGCACATATTAATGGTGTTCGTGTCTAATGTGCCTTATGTTGTGATGGGGTGTGTCTCTGTGTACGTGCCCTTTGAGCTGTTGAATAACAATGATGACATGTTTATTCCCTGTCTTACATGTCTTACAAGAGCAGTATGTCCCTTGACGTCCTATAGTGTGCCGATGATGGTGTGTGTGTGTGCCTGCATCAGCACTTTTAACATCTGCAAATGTGTATTTTAATGGTTTTCCTGTCTTATATGCATTGTCTTTTTTTTAATTTAGGTGCACCCAATTTGTATCTGTGTTTATACGCCTTAGGCAGACATTTTTACCAGTCATGATCCCCCCTTTTGCGTCCTTCTGCATATCCCAGTGCTGTGCGTGAATGTGTGGCTCAGTGCTGCAAGCCTGTGTGTGCCTCACCATCATGTGTCTGTGACCATCTCAGTGCTGCACATTCACTTATCTCAATGCTTTGCGTGGATCTGTGTCACAGTGATGCGTGTCTGAGCATGTGTGCGTGGCAAAGCACTGTGCATGAGTCCATTTGTCAGTGACACATGCATGCGTGTTTCACAGGGCTACGTGTGTTAGTGTTAGTGCTGTACATGCATGTGCATCAGTGCATTGGGCACATGCTTTCAGTGCTGCATCTGTGTAGGTTTTTGCACTGTGTGCGCTCATTCTTCTGTCATTGCAACATGCAGGTCTGTGTTTCAGAGCAGCAGTGTATAGTGTATGAGTGATGCACTTCTCGGTGCTGCATGACTCATTATCCGTGCTATATGCTGGCGTATGCCTCACTGATGCACATTTATGCATGCCCCTCTCAGAGCTGCATGTGCATCACTGTCTCAGTGCTCTAAGTGTACATATGTCTCCATGATGTGCATGCACACCTGTCTCAGTGCTACATGCACATCTTTGTCTCAGTGCTGAGAGTATATTTGTTACTCAGTGCCTCGAGTGTCAGTGTTGTGCATGACTATGCTGCATGCTTGTGTCAGTGCATGTACACACACAATGGTTTCTAATTGCTCTGTGCATGTCTGTGCACTAATCTGTGTCTCTGTGCTGCTCAAGCTTGCAGCTGAATGCTGTCTACACGTGTTGGTGTTTTAGTGTTGTGTATGCCTGTGAGCTGTCTCACTACTGAGTGTGCAGATCTGTCTCAGTGCTGCGCATGCAGGTCTTTGTCAGTGCTGCATGCAGTTGTGTGTCAGAGCTACATGTGTCAGTGTTGCATTTATCAGTAATGTGCACACATGTCTTGAGAGTTTCAGTGCTGTGAATGGCTGTGTGTCTCATTGTTGTGTGGCAGTTTGTCTCAGTGCTGCAGTCATGTGCCGCTATGCTGCCTTCATGTTGTCTCAAATGGCCTTAGTAACACACCAACTCCAAAAGACAGTTCAAGGGTTTTTATTGAAAATCTTGGAAGAGGCTCTGAAGGCCATCCGCCGCTCACCCATCTAGTAAGAACAACACCCTCCCTAAACCAGGCATCCCTATTCCCCATGTTAGTCTATACTGCTTGTTTACCACTACTATCTAGTTTCTGCCTTGCTATTCATGGGGGCCTAAAGGCGTCCACCTTATCTATCTAATCTTCCTGTTTGACTTCCTAGGTGTGACCTACACTATCCAAGGGTTTGCTCTAAGAGTTTGTGAGGTTTTGTCTTCCAGACACGCAAGACCCAATCTATTGCCTTCTTTTTATGCCCTTATGTTCCTCTCCCTATGTCTCTGGATACAACATGCCTCCTCCTGCCACTCTCCTCTCTCTAACTCCACCCACCATCTCTCCCTCCTCCTACATCTTCCTTCTCTGTCCCTCCAATGTTTCTCTCTCTCTCTCTCTCTCTGTCTCCAACCCACCTCCACCTTCTTTTTAAAATGTTTTAAAACAATGTTATTTTTATTGGTTTAAAAACAAAAGTTTTAAAAAAGAACTTTTTACAAACATCAATTCCATCACAATAGCTCATTAAGTCCTCTCAATCCTGCCAATCCCTAATTAACTCTTACATCTTTCCATCAACCAATCACTAGGTTTGAGTTAAGTCCGCTTTCAACAAGCTCTCAATCTCTATTAAAAAGGACGTTAATGGGAGTACCAGCTTAGTATCAATCCCATTAAACATTTTCTCCCACCATTCCTCGGCACACAATGAAGGATGTTTCTCGGCCCATGGGCCCAGATAAATTGATTGCACGTCTCTCAGTTTGCCACAGAACAGTACCAGGTGTTTGAGGGTCTCCACCTCATGGGCACAGAATCTGCAAGCCGTGTCTAAGGATGTGTTACTATCCCATACTCTAAGCCGCTCTTTAGTTTTAAAGGCGTTCAATCTGAACAGCATGAACACTCTCCTTGCATTCGCACTCGGAAACAGACGTATGTACCTTTGAAGTTCATTAAACGCACTTGCTTCGCTCGGTACAGCTGCCATCAGGGTGTTGGCAGTTCTTTGTGTGCATGTCGCCTCCCAGTCAGCACGCCAGATTTTTAGCTTTGCAGCATACGGATTGTCGGGCAATGTTTCCAAATTAATGTCGAATTCCACAAGAAGGTCTTCACAGTGTTTAGCCCACATTGAGACCATGTTATTTCCCTCGGAGGTTACATCATGTAAGATTTGAAACTGCGGAATGTTCTCACGTGTTCGTGTTTTACGATATAAGGATAGAAGGTTCCAACAAATTCTAGCATGCAAGGAGGTTAGAGCCAGTTCATACCTTATACATGCCATAGACAATCCCTTTGGCAGGCTCAGCGCTTTGGACCAAAACGTATTCTCCAATGTGGACCACATGGAATAAGGACATCCCAGCGCATTTTCAGCTCCATACGTTAGAATTGGAGAAACGTTTTGTTGGTAAAAGTTTCAAACTGGGATTAAAGAGAATCTTCCAAATCTTTTATTCAAAAGGAATGCTTGGTTGGCAAGTTGATGACATTTCCTCTTGATTTCAATGATCCATGGGCCATCGTTTATGCTAGAACTTATCCGCATACCTAGGTATTTTACATTGCCTGACAACCCTAAGGATTCTTGGCCCAGCTTCCATGTAACTTTGCTTTTGTTTTTGTTTTGAACTGTTCTCAAGTTATTAAGCACCATGATTTCACATTTGGAGGTATTGATCTCCAATTGGTTCGTGGTCACATAGTTTTGCACTGCGTCTAACTTTCTCTGAAGGCCATTTGCTGTTACATCTAGTACAATCAAGTCATCCGCGTATAGCAGCCAACTAATGTGGGACATGTGGAACTTGGGCGGAAATGATCGCACAGAGTTTATGGCATCCCCAATATCAGATATAAAAAGGCTAAAGATAGCCGCGGCCAATGGGCAACCCTGCTTCACTCCCTTGTGCGTCTTAATCTCTTTGGAGAGCGTTCCCTCTTGGTCTAATCAAATGCGAATCGATGTTTCCGTGTGTAGATCTTTAATTGCATTTAGCAGACCAGCTGGGCAACCCCATAATCGCAACTTGTTCCAAAGAACTTCACGATTAATAGTATCAAACGCATGGGAGAAGTCAAGAAAAGCAAGGTAAACTTTTGTGTTGGTACTTATGGCCTCCATCTTCAGCAAGTTTAGAATAAGTAGATTCAGCGAGCATCCAA
This sequence comes from Ambystoma mexicanum, assembly GCF_040938575.1. Taxonomy (NCBI): domain Eukaryota; kingdom Metazoa; phylum Chordata; class Amphibia; order Caudata; family Ambystomatidae; genus Ambystoma; species Ambystoma mexicanum. Next base: position 792,370,929 of record NC_090927.1, read on the forward strand.
CATATTTAACAAACCCAGCTTGTCTTGTGTCTACCCGATTAGCCTTTATGGACCATTCAATCAGTTTTCTTTGGAGCACTGTTGCATACATTTTGCCGAGAACATCCAGCAGTGCCACTGGACGATAATTTTTTGGACAGGCTCTATTACCCTTCTTGAATATAGGTACAATTACAGTCGATTTCCAGGACATAGGAGTCTGATGTTGTACTCTTATCCTTTCAAACAATTCCAGACACACATCGGCCCAGATATCAGGATGTTGTTTCATTGTGAAGTTTGTTAGACCACCTGGTCCGGGTGCCCTGGAGTTGTTTGCTTTTTTTATTATCGCCATTATGTCTTCTTTTGAAGAAAATGGAGGTCATTACGACCCAGGCGGTAAGTACACCAACTTTACCACCATGGTGTAAACTATTCCAAGGTGAGTGGGGCGGTAAATCCCCATTTCCCATTTACCCTTCCCCATTCCCATTTTTGCCCCATAGGGCATTATGGGAGTGGGGAAGGCGCTAATTACGGCACCGTAAATTACGGTGCCGTAATTAGCACCAAGGCGGTGTAGCGCCATGGATTTTAACGCCTGCTAAAAGCAGCCGTTAAAATTGGAATCAGGCGTTAAGGGTTAACGACGGCGTTAACCCTTACCGCCTGGGCCGTAATGACCTCCAATGTGTCTCAAGATGATTCAATTAGGGCAGACGGAATTGAGGTGCCATTAGGTTTGCTGTAAAGGGTCTCAAAATGTGTCTGCCATTCCGCCTCCATCACCATACAGGCTTGGATTGCCTTTTGGGGTGCTTCAAGGTTGTTAATAGTGTGCCAAAGCTCCACTGCTTTTGTTTTTTAAGCACATCAGCATCTTCTCTGCGTCTTGTTGTAGCAGAAGGTGTTTATGTCCTTTGAGCCAATTTTTGTAATTGTGTTGCGCCAGCCGATTTTGTTTTTACCAATCGTAGAACGCATCAGACGTTTCCTCTTCAGCACTTCTAAGTCAAAGCAATGGGTCTTTTTAAATGACTGATTTGTAAGCCCTGTATTTTTTGTTTTTAACTCAGACAGCAGTGGTGCATATTTTACTGTCGAACCTCCCAAATGAAATTGTTCAGATAGATGCGCTACCTCATTTGTATCCAACCGCAATCTGATTCTACTAGATTCCACCAAGACCTGCATTGACCACTTTAGACGAGGCTTATGACTAGTAATTAGAAGCTCAATTTTTAGCATCTCATGATCGCTATTGTGCATTTGCATGACCTTTAGAGATTTGACTCGTGAACGGAGGGCGTCCGATGTAAAGATGTAATCAATGGTGGATGTGCACTCGCCACAATGCCACGTTGAACCAGGTGGAATATCTCCTTGGGTGCATACATTTAGCATCATGAGGTCCCGAGCTTTTAATTCTTCCAGCCATTCTTTTGCAAATCTTGCTTTTTGGGATTTTAATGGTTTAAAGTAGTCTATGTTGATATCACTGCAGATTATTATGTTTAATGGTCGTGTGGATTCCATCAGGTCATCAATAATTGTGGAAATTTGGTCTATGAAGGCAAACGTTCCTGCCCTCTCGTGGTTCCAATATATGTTTAAAATATGCATAAGGCCGAGCAATCCTTTGAGGCGTCAAGTTTCCCAATCTCAGACACCTGAATGTAAGGTGAATGGTTTGTCAATTTTAAAAGGCAGTAGCCCGACGATCGCCTAATAAGCGTTACCAAACCCACCATAGGGCGACCCTTCTCCAATGTGATGGCAGGATTGAGAGCACATTCAAATTCTGGGACCACTGGTAGGTTACTCATCCATGTTTCTTGCAGACAAGCAACATGGATTCCCTACAGCCAATTTGAGTTGAGCAAATGTACAAATCCTCTCGTATTCCATGATATAATACATGACAGATTACTATCCTCAGTCTGGCATTAGCTTAATCTGTTGTTATTCACCGATTTTGCGAGCCAGTTACAGTTGCCCGTTTGATCCTTAATAGCGGGGCTGCTTGAAGGTGTGCTCACAGCAGTATCACTATTATTTCCACTGTTTACGGTAATTCTGATGTTATCCATCTTGCTGATCAAAGCCTCAGGTTGGATTTCAGCAAACAAGACTTTCAGAGAACCAGGTTTTAAGATTCCATGTGGTTTCTGAGAGACAGAATTCTGCATGTGAACTGCATTCTTGGTGTTAATAAAGTGATCAGAATGCTCTTTCGAGAAGAGAGAGGGAGACGTATCTTCCCTCGTGTGAGCGGGTCGATCAGATGTCATAAACTCCTTAGAGTGTTTGAGGGTTGTCTCATTGATCCTATAGATTTCGAATCCCAATGACAATAAGGCGTCTGATGCCTCTAAGATTGCTCCTGCGATTATGTTTGAGGCTAAATGCAGAATCACCCTGTCATTATGCATTTCGTCAGGGAACTCTACAATTTTACGTCCTGAGAACCCAATGCTCGTAATTGAGGAATATGGTGTAAAAGTTTTATCGCGTTGGTGCGATTCAAAACCAAATTGTCACAGGAGGAAATTCTCTCCAGCAAGATCCTCGATACAAAGTTATTATCTTCATTAGTTTTGTCTTTATAAGACTTTATTTTTTGATTAGAGTTAGCAACTGACTCTGTAAAGTGTCTATCCTTATTCCGTTGTAGTAGATGCTTTGATGATGATATTGAATCATTGACATGGATCTTCTCATGCCCGGCACATACAACCACGGATGGCAGATGCTTAGTCGTCATGATAGAGGAGGAGGTTCTTTGTGGATGGACCCCTAATAAGTCCCTTTTTTCTTGTGAAGTGAGGAACACAGGACTTAGCAGCGCTGAGTCAATTGCCGAGTCGGCAGAGTTCTCAACAATGATTGAGCAAGTTGTATCGCTATTGCATGCCACTCTGACATTACTCAGCCCATCAGAGGAAAGAAGCCAATTTCTCATAGGCCGCTCAACAATACTGTCAGATGACGTCGTAAGAATGACCTTTCTCGGAATTTCAGAAAATTTAGACTTGTCTGGTGTGGTACTCTCAGCGAACATGGCGGACGACCTCTCACTGTCGTTGCATTCTGAAGCGTTGTACACAGACAGGTCCAAAAGTGCGTCCGAACTATCCTGTATGGCGTCATCGATCTGAATAACTTCCTTCACAGGTAATTTAATTGGTGGAGCATTCATTGTAGTCTTGTTCTCTGGCGCCTTTATTAAAGGGCGTATATGGCTCGTATCCGCATTCTCTACAAACTGAATCACTTTAATGTTTCTTAAGAATTTTCGTGCCCCACATGCTCGACTCATCTTCCTCCCTGCAAGATTTTTGGGTTTCTTTGTTTGTAGTTCGGGCTGCCGTATCTGTTTCGTTGTTTCTTGAGAAGTTTGAGTTCCACCGTTAAAGATGGCAATCACTCCAGCGGTCTTGGAATTAGCAGACACAACCGCCACTTCCTCAATAATAAGTGTTGGCACAAGATTGGGAAGTAATGAGGATCCCGCTACTAGATCGCTGAGTTGTGCCAAGTTGGCGGTTGTTCTTGCCTGAAGAAAGGCTCTATTAAAAAAAGTCTCAACCACATTTCCTGGCGAGACCGTACCGTCTACAGTGTCAAGGGCAATGCAGCCGTTACTTGTGGGCGAGGAGCAAACAACAGGTGGTTTATTCTCTTCAGTATTGCTCCCCAAGGTTGGGGTTATTACTTCCCCAGACTTTTGCACCAGTCTGTTACCATCATTTGATACCTGCCCAACTGCTGGCAAAACGGGATTACGATTTGAGACGTCAGAGACCGAGCCCTGATCAATGACTACCGCCTGAGTACATACGGTCAGAGACTGAGTTGGTTCTTGAAGGTCAGTATCTGGAGCAATTGGACAAGGAGGTCGTATTGCAGGAGGTGCATCCCTGTGGTTGTTTCGAAATAACGCCAGAGCCACCTTTGCGACATCTGCCAGTAGCTTTTTGCCAAGGGCGTCATTTCTTTTTTGGTCATTTACAGATGAAAGTAGTGTCGTCAACTTGTGAGTAACCTCATCTTGTTTGTTGGTTTGTCTTGTCTGCAACTCTTCCAGATGTATCAATTTGGAGTTCATTAGCGCTACCAAGGTCGTTAGGTCCTTACTGCTGTCATTAATGGACTCATATAGTTTTGTGAAAGGAACCATTGAAATAGCCATTGCAGAAGTTAGCAGTGGCTGTAGTTCGCTAAATGGCACATGGTCGCATGATGACAGTGGAACCCGTAAACTGTGAGTTGAATCTTTGCTGGATTGTTTATGCTGAAATGTGGCCATGTTTGACCTCCTTATTTTCTAAAATGGGCGATCCACAAATGAAGAATCTGATGTTGAAGTTTCATCTGAGGTCGAATCAGCACTAGGTCTCAGATATGATGCATTTCTCTGGTGCCTTTATTAAAGGCCGTATATGGCTCGTATCCGCATTCTCTACAAACTGAATCACTTTAATGTTTCTTAAGAATTTTCATGCCCCACATGCTCGACTCATCTTCCTCCCTGCAAGATTTTTGGGTTTCTTTGTTTGTAGTTCCATACACCATGTTGATTTGGAACGTAAGTATTCCGATTGCTATTAGATCTTTTTTGAGAGTCAAGCACTGTCGATGGAGAAGTCTGAGCGGACTCATGGTTACACTGCCCTTCACTTAATCTCAGGCGTTTGTATGTGACCCTCTCCCAGATGTCCTCATTACAATTTGAGAGTTTGGTGATGTTTCTTTTTAGAGACGTTCTGGTACCAGGCTCATTTTCTGGAATAGGGTTGTGAAGTTGTTTGGGTGCACAGGCTTTGTTTATTAGAAGCAGGTTCTGTAGTACCTTGTTTATCACTTCTAAAGAATTTCTCCACTCTGAGGTTGCTTCAACTGAAAGTGAGGTGTCCTGCAATGTAGCAGAGCTGAGGACTGAAGAAACACCATTAGAAAGACTATGTGCGTTGTTACACGATGGAATATGGTAATCCTGCATGGGAGCAATACCAAGAGCTTCCTATTGAAACTCCTGGTCGATGTCGTTAACGAGCACCTGAGGCCGCGGCAATGAAGCCACGCTCGCAGCCATGCTCGAAGATCCGGAATCCAAATGGGCGTCCTCTTCCTCGCAAGCAGTGAGCGCAACCACCCCACCAGCCGGTCGAGGCGTCCTGACAGTGCTACTGCCCCGAGGCGGGAGGCAGCCTGAATCCGGACGGTGCTGCTCGCCCACGTCACCAGACGCTGCAGGTCCCACAAACGCTCCACAGACAGACCCAACAAGCACGGCCGATATGGGGCTCGCCCCTCCCAGGCTGGCTGCCACGGACCCGCCGTGCACACCATCACAGTCAGCCACCCGCGCAGCCAGGACCCGCAGGCAGTCCAGCACAGTTCCACCTCCGCAGGAGGCATCACTCTGAGCCGCGAAGACACTCAGCCCCCCAAGAGGCCAAGACCAAGCTCCAACGGCAGCTGCGACACACTCAACTCAGACACTGCATCAGTTCGCATGGTGAGTCAAGTGTTTTCAATACATGTTGTATCCATGCTCGTCTCATGAAAGACGTGTAAATCAGTGTCAGTATCCAAAACAGTGGTATATTTCAAGTCAGAAACGAAAATATTAATATTAGGCTGATGTACCTGTATAATCAGTTCTTCAGAGTCCGAAGCACAGGAGTAGTAGCGACTAGCTTGGTATTGTCTAGGTCGCTCTTCCATAATGGCCTCATTCCTGGCACAGTGCTTAGTTTGCGCTCTCGTCCGCGGGGAAGGGAGTGTGGTAGTAACAGTAGTCATTGTATGGATTTGAAGGTCAGGCAGATGCCGTACACTTAGCCTCGCCTCCGCCACTCGCCACAGCCAAACAGAATCACCTCGCACTTTCGCCTGAGGGCTTACACTTCAAGGGCGTTCAAGGCAGCCTTTCGTGGTCAGCTGGCTACTGATCCTTAAGGTTACATGCACCTTGGAGTGATTGAAGGTAGGAAATGGCAGTCTAGGCTTCGTTTGCAGGTTTACTCGCCACAGCCAAACAGAATCACCTCGCCCTTTCGCATGAGAGCTTACCTCCACCTTCAATTGTTGTTCCTTCCTACTCTCTCCCCTGATACTCTCCCTTCTCCACTCTACTACTACTACTCTCCACTCCACTAGTACTCTCCCCTCCCACTCCATTACTGCGCTCCCCTCTCCACTTCTCTACTACTCTACCCTCTCTACCACTACTCTGCCCTCTCCACTCCACTACTAACCACTTTCTACTCAGTCACACGTGTTTCACTCTCTCAGCCACCACCACTCACCCTGTACTCTTTCAATAACACTCTCCATCACCCACCTTAGAGGCACACTCACAACACAGTACCACTTCCTCTAACGATCCAATACCTCACCTTCTCTGTAAATCGCCACCACGCGCCTGCCCACCGGCCAGGAAAATAATACAGGAATGTGGAGGATCTGTATTACTGTTTACAAAACAAAGGTTCGATTGACTCTACTGCAGTTTTAATAAGCAGCTGGCAAGGGATCCTAATACAAAGAACAGCATGGGTGAAAGTGATTAATATAGAAGGAAAGCTCTATTGGAACATAAAGTCAAGCAGCACCAATACATTCAATGCTAAACAAAAGCACATCGGTAGACTCTTCATCATGCAACATTTTAATGGGCTCCTTCTTCACACAAAAAAGCGAAATATACCTTATTTAGTCTTAGATTGACTAGATATGACTAGGCTGAGAAAGCAGGAAGATAGTTAGCAGTGGAATTAAAAGCAAGAGAGGAGCAAAGGCACATTGTGGCCTTAAGAAGGGAGTCTGACAACGTGCTGGTGACAGATTCTTCTCAAACAGCGACTGAATTCTATAGATTTTACAGAGCTTTATTTTTATTAGGAGACAACAAGAGATCAACAGAATGTTTTTGTAGATCACATTTGCTTGCCATCATCAAGAGAGACAGATACAACCTTGATGGTGCAATCACAGAAGCTGAAGTGCAGGGAGCTATTGATCAGCTAGTGACAAGCAAATCATCTGGAAAAGATGGCTTTCCAAACGAATTCTACAAAATAGGCAGCCCTATACCTCTAAAAATTCGACAGAACTCTTTAATGAGGGGTATATCAAAGAATGTTCTACGAATCACATTCAACTGAGTGTTAATTTCTGTAACTACAAAACCGAACCAAGATCCTCTCTGATGCAGTAACTATAGGCCCATCTCCCTTATAAATGTAGCTATTACCATTTTAGCCAGAATAGTAGATGACCAATTAAGTGAAGTAATTACTAAATTAATACATTATACCGAAGTATAATTAATCCCAGGAATAAATCCCAAAAACCATATGCGATTATGACTACATGCTATATGTCAAATGAGGGATTGCAATATACCAGCAATGTCCCTGAGAAAGCATTTGACAAGGTTGAGTGGGATTATCTATTTGAGATACTATATAGATATGAACTAGGTGACAAACATTTATACAAATGGTAACATTGCTGTATCAAAATCCCACCAGTAGGTTAACGCAGGAGATTTACTAGATACGCATTCCACTTGTCCCTGTTATGCTTTATGCTACCTCTAGAGCCATTGTCGATCGCAATAAGAAATAATATACAAATGAAGTCATTCTATATGCTGACAATATCATTTTAACCCTCACCAACCCTACAGAATCGATTGGAGGATTAATGAAAGTAGTATGAATTATTTCTACAATTGGGACAAATGTGAGGCTCTTCCTTTGAACCAACAAACTCAGAAATCCGAACTGGGACATGTAAATTCCATTGGACACCCTCTGATCTTAAATAGTTTGGGATTTATTTAACAACAGGACAGCCAAATATGGTAACAAACACATTGACTATGTATGGTCTAAAATACATGCCGATCTACAAAAATTGAAGGCTCTAGAACATTCGCTTTGAGGACATAAACAGTCCCTCAAGATTATAGTAAATTCTAGATTAAATTGCATGTTTAACATGTTACCACTATGAATTCCAATGTCCCTGATGAGAAAAATGAAAAATAAATTGATATCTTTCGTATGGGCGAACTGCAAACCTTGACTGGAGATAGGAAAGCGATTTGCACCTGCTAGTGGCCTCCTCTAACCCAATGATGACATATTATTTAGCACAGTAACTACTACAATTACCCTCACATTGTAGTATAGAGGAATCCTCCCTGCTTTGGACTCTTCAGGAACAACAATTCACCTCAAGTCAGACAATTATCCTCAATAAAGTATGCTAGCATCTCTCGGAATGAGAATCCTAGTCGGCAACCCAACATTTAATCAAGGGCAGAGTATAAAAAGAAGGTAGATCAAAATCATGACAGATAACACCATTTACCTGAACATCACCCCGAGTAAAATGGAATAGAATTATTGGCATTGAGCCAGAAAGGGGGAAAAATCTTGTTGAATCGTACATCTGTAAGAATAATGAAACGTTAACACTGTCTTAAATGGAATAAGAATATGACAATTAACCCAAGGAAGATTCATTCAAGGAGCTTATACTAATGTATGATTAGGCTACAGACCTCGATTTTATAGGAGTACCAATGAATATTAGACACACATGGAACACAGAGGGAGCAAAACATATAAGATCATTGAGAACACGTTTTCTAGACACTTTTTTGAAGTTCAATTCCCTAAACGCATAAGATATATGGCACAAAATCAGGTTACATGTTGTTTTGTTAAATTTTTTATTTTATTAATATATTATTTGCATGCTACATTGATATTTCATTTCTTTTATTTAAGTATAGCTGAAAACAAATTGACAGAAGACGTAATATGTTTATAACTCTGACACTTCCCTTTCAGGCAACTGTTCCCTTTATTATAATGCTCTTATTAGCTGATCGTTTTAACTTTGAACATGTGTGTATTGTGAGTGAAAACATATGTCTTTGATACTGTTTGTAATTTGAAAATCAATAAATATTACACCCGACAGATTATACAAATCACAGCAACACAGTTACATGTTCGCAGGGACCAAACAAATAACAAAAAATACCCCTCAACGTCTGGGCAGATTCAATATATGGTCATACGAAATGAGGAGTATACTGTGGAACAAAAAAAAACCCATCTGCAACAGTATATCAACAACATGGAAGCAAAATAAGTCCTAAAACAATTCATCACCATACAATAGAGACATAACACACCATCACATCATGCAACTATTATCAGGTGGAAAAAACAAGGCTGCGCGCATGCCACACATGCCCTTCACATGCATGTCCAACACCAACGTGGCAGAACACTCTTAGCGTCTCAGAAATGCAAATGAAAATTAACAATTAAAAACATACGCACTGCAGAAGCACAGCATTGCTTTCCATCTCACTGTCACTTTCACACAGAGCAATCCAAGCACCTAATCACATACACACCTTTTGAAAACATGGAAATAAAAACAATCATGATTGGTCATGCCTCAGATAACACATTCTTTACTCACCAAACATACTCAACAATCCCACTTTCTGTTGCAAACCACGAGCAGGAAACATCCCGACACCCCTGAAGCTGTGGCCAAAATTCAGAAAATGTGGGTTCCAAATAAAGACTTCCATCAATATAGTCATTGCTATGTCCATTAAAATATGTAAATAAAAGACATTTGGATCGAGCACTAACACATAGGCCGTTATCTGACTTTCAGTTCCACGAAGGTAACACAATGAAATTCTAAAATAATAACAACCGTACAATCAGGCTGTCTGCAAGTCCAGTCACCAATGCACAGACATCCCTAAAGATTTATATATATTATATATACAGTGTAACAAAGTAACGCTACTGTAAACGTAATGCCTTGTAAATATTACCTTGCACGCATAGACTGTATTTCAAAATGCCTGTACCCTAATCAACCTTTCCTCTCTGTAACCAGCCAAGTGTCTTCTTGACTGTAACAGCGCCACGATGCCCTCGGGCTGATCGCGCGCTTTAAAAATACGAATAAATAAATAAATAAATAAATAAATATATTCATGGATAGATGATGCTCATTTGCAGAAAAATAAAAAACATGAATGATGGAAGGATTGTTATGACTTGTAGTAACAACACACAAAACATCTCAGATTGGTGACATGCTTCTGTGTACAATATGTACTACTTCCCGGAGCAAATGCAATATAATGTGGGAAGCCTCATACAAAAATAACAGCAAATCAACTTATATTGGTCAATTCATAAACAGGTAAGAAGCTATGGGGCAGATTCATGGAATTATCTGCGCATAAAATAGGGTACTTGCGCACCCAACTGCGCGTATATCCCCCTTCGTCGATTCATGGAATCTAATGCCCAGTACTTTTACTGGGCTTGTGTGGAGTTTGCATTGGCTCGGCACATCTGTGTGAGCCGTCCAGTGCCTTGCGCGAGACTGCAAGCAGAGCATGGGCGTGGCTTGCGCAGTTGGTTGGGAAGGGGGCAGAACACCAAAAATGGGGAAGAACTTTCCAAGTGGGAGTTCAGAAGGACAGCCTGCAGGCAGTCCCTCGCATGCCCACAAATGCGCGGCACGAGACGTGTTCATGGATTCAATCGCACAACGTCTCGGCTGCAAAATGGCCACGCAAGTCCTTCATACGATCCACCATCGGAAGGCAGGTGTAAGTACACTTGCATGTAGGATTATCAGCGTGCAGGTGGCCTCGCATGTCGGATTTTGGGGTGCTTGTACTCTATTGGGGCTCCAAAGTAACTTAGGGGTAGGCATAAGCAGTGTAGCTGGGTGCAGGAATGTTTTACGTGGGTTTTCACGCCGATTTCCTGAGTTATTGCCGAGTTATGATGTTTTATGTGCATGTTGTTGGGTTGCCGGATGTAGTTACGGGGGACCCGGCACAGGGTCCCTGAGTCACAGGCCGGCTTACGGGGGACCCAATGCACTGTTTGAAGGGTGCGTGTATTCTCGCTCGGGGAGCATGCAAAGGTAGATGATCTGGCAGTTTTCTGCTTTGCGTGTGGGTGTGTCGGGGGCGTTCCTGCCGAGACTTGCAACTACGGTTACTTTGCATGAACAATTCCATGAATACGCGGGGCACGCCTTTTTTCTTCTGTGCGCAGGCTCACACAGTGTCTTTCTCGGCGCGCGGCCCTTGCATGATTTCTGCACAAAATTCAATGAATCAGCCCCTATATGCATTAACACTTGCATTTGAAAAATTGCACATCTTCCCATTATACAAATGAGGAAATCAGCTGAGAAGTATTTTTATTTTTTTGAAAGAAGTTAATGTTAAGGTTACTATCGAGACAAGTTTGAAGTCTATACATTTTGGTAATGTGAACGTTAAGGTTTAACCTAATATTAGCACATCGAATCCATTACAGGACTCTTCGAGCCAATCAGAATGCTTAGATTGGAGTTTATTATCTCGGGTACAGATCTTGTTCTAAAGAGCAGCAAGCAGTCTGACAAACAGCACAGAAACAATGATCTTCAGCTTTGTAAAGGCAGAGGGGCATGTACAGTTGAGGCCCCCAAATTAACAAGCAGCAGTGAAACACAAAATGCGTAAAGCTTTGTGTTGATATTTCCATGTTCATTACTTTACATTACAGACTACTTGTTCCTTTTTAGTTGAACATCTCTATGTGTCAATAGCCCTGTAGACCTTGGCCCATTATTCCATGATAATGACCCTCTCACTTTATCTACAAGACTTAATTAAACATAAAACCAACATTAACACTAAAAACAACATTAAACTAATGTAAAATGCCATGATACCTTAACTAATGCATGGTGCCAATTTGAATGCAGTAATGTTGGCCTGGCTGTCTGTTTTAGGTGGCAGGCCAACGTAGGTTTATTTATATTTTTCAACAGTACTTCACAGGGACGACAAATGTGCATTTAACAATTGTTTGGAATTTCATTTACAAATTGCTAACTTTATATTGATTATGGTAATCCTAAATTGATTATATGATCTTTATTAATCACTGTTTACTCTCTCTTTCGTGTGTCTCTGAAAACTCATCTCCTCCACTGTCACTGATTACTTGCTACCAGAATTAATGTTTGACCTGTACCATTTATCACTATTTTTTGTATCATTTGATTTTCACTTTGTGCAGCGCTTTGTATTAAGGCGCTATATAAAATACAATAAAAACATAAAACTACAAATTAAGAGGGTGTTAGACACATACCACAATCCCTTCATTTTAAGGAGTGTTTGAGGACACACTTTATGGGAGCACTGCCCTCCAAATGACATTGTAAGCTTAGAAGAATGTGCTTTGTTGCTTGGAATATGAGTTTCCCTATTCAGAATATTTGCATGTTTGAGATCCAAAACAGTTATTTTATGGCCTAGCAACAGGCAACACTTAAAAAAGCAAACTCTTTTTGTGGTCAAATAAAATTCATCTAACAGCATTTGAAGCACACAACAAGGCTACAGCGGGGAGGTTTCAATCACACAAGGCAAGCTTCGGACGCTTCTTTAACATAACAAGCACTTCTAAAAAAAAATGTGCCTTGATCAGCCACAAGTCTTCATGAATGGCACAAGCAGGGTTGGCAAAGGCCTGTTTCATGTATATGCAAGGAAAGATTAGGAAAAGGAAATCTAGCAAAATGGGCAGGTTGACCTAGCATCTGTTCTCATGAGAGGATGCACTTACTTATCAGGTGAGAGAAATAGCTCACACATTTAAGAAATCATTGTGTGCAAGCTGATGGGTTGAGGGTGGGGAGGTGGGGAGAACATTTGAATGATTCTTTGTTCTTCAAACCTGTAATACCAGAACAGCACACACCCACACTCTTATTTCAACTACCGTCTCAAGAACATGTTGAATTTGTGTATGATTGGCAACCTACGTCCGGTTCTTGTATTAATGATCTACTTGATCATGCAATTTTTGTAATGCTAGTCGCAAAAACATTAGCTGTTTGGGGAATTGACCGTAATGTCTCAACATTTTACACTGGCCCTCATCAGAGGTTGGGGGAGCGGTAAAAATGTGATGTTAATGCTATTACCGCTGCATTATCGCTCTGCCCAATCCCGGGTTTGGGAGAATCTCAGAGCATTCACCTCCAGCTATGAGCTGGAGGTGAATCCGCTGACTTTCTCCCCATTTTTCTGGAAATTACCGCCACGCAAATTACTGCTGTGGTAATTGTGCCAAAAATGCCCCATGAGTCCTAAGGACTAAAAAAAATGGGGACTCACTGTGCCTTTGCAGCTTGTGATCCGGTGCTAAGAGCTAATAGCCGGGATACCGGCCAACTTGCAATGATCCCCACTGAATTGTACCCATGCTACACCTTCCTTCTTCCCCATCTATACCACACAATATTAAACCCAGTAGGGGCGGGGGAGGGGGGTAAATAGAAATGCTATAGTTATTGTTTTTAACACTGGTCTACAACAAAAGCAAAAAGACCAGGAACTGTGCAGTACAGGATGAATAGTGTGTACTAGCCATCATTTCCTAGTCCTTCTTCTTTGTCATTGTCCTATATGACAGTCCTTCTCCTCATCCTTTAGTTCATCACATACCTTCATCACAATCCTTCCCCTTTTAGCTGTCCTTCTCCTTTATTAGAGTTATGTTATGTTATACCAAAGGAGAGGTGCTACCACCCAAATAAAAACAAACAAACAAACAAAGGTATCTAAGCACTTGTCCAAAGTTACAAATCCACGCAATGGCTAAACTTAAAATAAAGCAGTTTTAACCTTTTTTTCTAAAGGCCATTAGATTATCAATACACTGAATATCCTCTGGTAGAGTATTCCACAGTTAGCAGCAGTGACTGCACAAGACCTTCCTAAGCCTTTAGTTTAAAATAATTCAAGGTCATGTTATACCGAGTTACCAATCTCTGGGGTCTTCAGGAAGTAAACAATTTCCAATCCTTCCGGATAAAGTAAGGAGACGTGTCATACAGAGCTTTATGGGTTATGGTCAAAGGTTTAAAGACTATCCTGGATTTGACTGGCAAGCAGTGGAGATCTTTCAGCACCTGAGAGATATGAGCATGTCTCAGCTTGATAGAAATAATGCATGCAGGTGAATTCTTTATAACTTGAAGACGATGGAGTCGAGATTTTGTAATACCAGCATACAGAGCATTGCAATAGTCGAAGTGCGACCCCATGATAGCACGCTCTATGTAGCGCAATGCTCAATGGATAAGAAAGGTTTAATTTGCTTCAAGATCATCAGCTGAAAATAGGAAGTGCTGAGCACTCTGTTCACTTGAGGCTGTAAGGGAAGAGAGGAGTCTAAAATTACTGCTAGAGATTTTACAGACGTTTTTATCAAGTGACCAGCAAGAGCAAAATGTGGATAGAAACAGAGATTTAGAAAAGTTTGAGGGGAGTGTTACAAGAAAGATTGCAGTTTTCTCTTGATAAAGTCCTAGCCAGTTCTCACTAATCCATTTTTCAATAAGCCCAAAAATATGTTCAACATGTGATCCATTGATAACTGGGTCCTGTTCTAACTGAAACACGATTTAGGTATCATCTGCATAGTTTTGAAAGTTGACACTGTGCGCATGCAGTAGATCATGGAGAGGTTTCATGTAGATGTTAAACAACTTGGGGGCGACACATGAATCTTGTGGGACTTCACAATCCATGGTTTCTGCTTGAGAAACTTCATTGTTAACTTTACTTTGTTCTGTTACATTGTTTGCAGCACATCCATTCTACAGAATTACTTGACACATGGAAAACCTTTTTAAACAGATGCAATAGCAGAGTATGGTCAATAGTATCAAACGCCACTGATAAATTCAGGAGAATCACAAGACCTATTTGACCGTGATCTATTATCATGAGGGTCTAAATCCAGACTGACAATCTCCTAATAGGGGCACATTCTTGAGGTGTAATTGGAGCTGAGAAGTCACTTCTCAGTCAATCATTTTTAGTAAGAAAGTAACATTGGTTGGTGGACAGTAGCTTGGCCAGTCCTCTGGTGAAAGATTGAGCTTATTCAAAAGCAGAGTGACCCATGCTTGTTTCAGGGCCTCTGGTACATGACATTCTTTGAATGGATTATAGATACATTTGGAGATAAAATGACTTAACAACTCTGCACATTCTTTTACAATGATAGATGGTCATGGTGATTGGACAATTTGTAGATGTAATCACCATCAAGAAAGATTGTGTCTTTTAAATAGAGACAGAAAAACAATTAAACAAGGTCCTGATGTCTTGACCCTGGCTATGTGGCCTTCATAAACATAGGAAGTAATTCATAAAAAGGTCCTTCTGCTTCATAGTTATTCTCCTAGGCATAGCCCTTGTTCATCACAGTCCTACTTCATTAGAGTCCTTTGCCAGGTATTCTTCATTATCAAAGTCTTTCTTTGTGATAGCACCCGATCTTCGTCAAAGTCCTTCTGCTTCATAGACTTTCTCTTATGTCATATTCTGTGGTCATCATAGTCCTTCATCTTCATCATAGCCCTTCCTTATCATAGTTCGAATACTTCATCACAGTCCTACTTCACACTTCCTCAAAGTCTTCATCCTTCATCATTGTCCTCCTTTTTCACAGTCAACCTTCATCATCATCCATCTTCTCCTAAATCCTTTTTCTGTGTCACAGCCTTTTGTAAGACCTTCTCCTTTATCAAAGTCTTTCTTCTTTATAGTCTTTCGTTATCATAGTCCTTCTACTTCATCACAGCCTAAGTAATTTTAGTCCTTCATCATACTCCTTATGCCTAATTACAGTCTTTCTTCATTAGATCTTCTCTTTGCTACAGTTCTTCTCCTTCATCATAGTCTTTCTTCTTTATCACAGTCTTTCTTCATCAGTCCTTCTTCATCACAGTATATTTTCTCCAAATTACTTTGCCACTGTCCTTTATCACAGTCCTTCACTTTCATCTCACAGTCCTTTTCCTTCATCACAGTCCTTATCCTTCAGCAAAGTCCTTCACCTTTGCCACAGTCCTGCTACTTCATAACAGTCTTTCATCACAGTCTTTCTCTTTGACACAGTACTTCATCACAGTCCTTCTCCTCCATCATTGCCCTTTGTCACAGCCCTTCTAAGTTAGCAGAGTCCTTCTCCTTTGCTACCATTGATCTCCTTTGTCACAGGTATTCTACTTCATAATTTTCCTTCTTTGCCAATCATAACATTCCTTCATTTTCAGTGCATGCCTTCTCCAGGATCATAGTGCTTCTTCATCACAGTTCTCATTCATCCCAGTCCCACTTCATCATAGGTTTTCTCCTTCATCATTATCCTTCTTCTCCATAGTCCTTCTCCTTTGTCGCAGCCTTTTGTAAATCCTTTGCCTTTATCACAGTTCTTCAACTTTCATTTTTATAGTCTTTCTTTATCATAGTCCTTCTACTTCATCACTTTCCTACTTCATTTTAGTCCTTCATCATAAACGCTCTCCCTAATTACATTCTTTCTTCATTACCCCTTCTCGTTTGTCACAGTCCTTTTTTTCATCATAATCTATCTCCTTTATCACAGTCTGTCCTCCTTCATGACAGTACTTCCTCTCCACATTCCTTCACAACAGTTATTCATCACAGTCCTTCTCCTTTAGTAAAGTCCTTCTCCTTTGCCACAGTCCTACTACTTCATTACAGTCTTTCATCACAGTCTTTCTCCTTTGACACAGTATTTCATCATAGTCCTTCTCCTTCACCATGGCCCTTTGTCACAGTCTTCCTTCACCATCACAGGCCTTCTTCTTCATCACAGTCCTCCTCCTTCATCACTTTCCTTTGTCACAGTTGTTGTCCTTTGGCACAGTGCTTCTCATTTTCTACCCTCGTTGTCCTTTCTCACAGTTCTTCCACTTTATGTATTTATTTATTTGTATCTGGTTTGTTGAAACCTTTCAAAACATAAATGTAAATGTAACAAGTGGAGCGTATATAAAAGATGAGTAAAATAGTACAATTTAGAATTACGATTTAAAGAACAACATAGATCTAAAAAGAATGACATGTTTTCTTCGTGCCTGAATTAATAGTTAATACAATTGATTAAATTCCACCATAATATTCATGATGATCATCTGCTACACAGATCAAGGTGTTTATCACTTACTAATTAATGCGTAATACCTTTTAAATATATAATATAATTTGATGTTATTTAGATACCATTTAGATGCCATGAACTTGTACTACCCTGCCTAATCCATTTATTTCCTTATTTCCCAACTTGATGCTCTTTTCTTGTAACTAGCACCCAGATGCCTGCAGGTTTTGTGCACTGCTAATAAATGCAAAAATAAATAAATAACAGAGCAGCATTGATTAAAGGTATATATCTTCCTTTTAGAATTATTTCCCAAAAGAGGGGGGTCTAAAGGATATCTACATCATGAACAAACTTACTGAAATATAAAACTCGATCATATGTCAAGTTAGAACATTACACAAATAAATGTTTAGGAGGCTCCACTTTTCCCACAATTGTATAGAAACGACATCTCCTAGCCAATGAGTCTGACTTAATTATCATCCCAATTAGCTCCCTGGTTGGCAGCAGGTTTAGCCTAACTCTCATAAATAAAGCGCTGCAATGGGAATTTCGTGATTGAATTAGATAGCGGGGTTACTGATTTACTCTCGTTTCATCGTAACATAGATGGCGAAACAACTTACATTCTTTTTTATTTCTGCATCTACAATCTAGTGCTCCAACAGCACTTCTTTCTTCACAGATAATGAACCGCCGAAGTCATCCATTCTGGACTTCATGGTCCATGATGCACCGCGGTATGAACTCCATGATTCTACCAACATGGCCGACAGTTCCAAAATGCTGCACACCAGTCCTTCCACGCTACGCTTGACTTCCTAGAAAAGAACCACGCACCTGCGGCGCTGCGCGTCTCAACGCTACTGCTTGGTGTAGTTAGACGTGCATTTCCGAAGTTCGCTTCGCGCTCCCTTTTTTGATACCTTGTCTCCTTCCATCCTGGCACTCCTTCGTTCCCTTTCCCTTTACCCTTCCTTTAGTAGTTCTATTCCTGGAATTACCCGTGCTCGCAGTCGGCGCTTCGGCTCCATACGAGCTGGCTCATCTTCTTCCTGGTTCCTCGTCCTGAATAATGAATGCTTGCTAGCGGAAAGCAACAAACCCCACACTGGACTCCGAAGACCAGCGTCCAGGCCTATACAAGTCCCGGACAGTAAGAAAGAAGGAAGCCACTTCCAAGAAGATCACAAGTAAGGAAAAACAGGTGAGGAGGAGAGACTTGTGACAGATTGAGACGCCTCAAACCTGATACAAGCACAGAAATGGAAGCCGCAGTCCAGGACCTCATGAGAGTTATGCAAGAATTAACCACTGAAGTTCAAAACCTTAAGGCTGAGAATGCTGCATTAAAGCAGTTGGTTTTGTCTCAAGACTCTGCTGCCAAGGAAAGTGTCCTGTTAGGGGGAGTAGTGGACAAATACGATGGATCATCAAAAAATCTGCGTGCCTTTGAGATTCTTGTTTGGCACATTTCATCCCCACGAGCTAAGGTTGGATTCATGATATCACATCTCACGGGCAATGCCTTAACCTGGGCAACTCCCTTAGTCAATGCCGGTTATGCTCTCCTGGATGATTACGATGGGTTTGTGGAAGCCCTTAAGGCCATGTTTGATTGCCCTGAGCTCGTTTACAGTGCTCAGGAAAGATTGTTTGAATTCCAACAAGGGACCCAGGATATGCTCACTTATGTGACTCGCTTTAAACAGCTAGTTAAAGAAGCTGATTGGTCGCCGGAAGCCAGCTTTACCCTCTTTCGAAGAGGTTTAAATGATGAGATAAAGGATGAATTAGCTAGAGCAGCTCGCCCAAGCTCCTTTCAAGCCCTCATGGAACTCTCCCTACAGATTGATTTCGGGATCCAGGAAATAAAGGCTGAAAAGAGGAAATCTAAATCAACATCTCCTAAGTCAGCCACAAGCTATCCTTGCCCAAAAGAAGCAACTGCTACGCAAGCCTCAGACCCAGAACCTATGCAACTAGGAGCCTTCCGAGGACCTATTTCTCCCCAGGAAAGGATCCGTAGGATTAATACAAGACTGTGCATGTATTGCGCCTCTGATAAACACCTTGTAAGAGAATGTCCAATAGCGCCACCTCAGTGTTCGGGAAACGCCAGCTCCCGATCCTAGGCAGAGCACAGCTTCGGGAGAATGATGTTTGCTCCTCATCTATTCCCTCCTTGAAATCTCCAGGACAGAACACTCTTGTGATTCTACAAACAGTCATAACTTCTTCCAAAAAAGAATCCTACCCCATCCTGGCTTTAGTGGACTGTGGTGCCATGGGCATTTTCATAGACCATAATTGGGTTGTCAAACATCACATCCCACGAGAAACCAAAAGGGTAATATAACCTGTCGAAGCCATTGACAGCAGACCTTTGTCTTCTGGACCCATAACCCACCAAACCAAGGACTTACTGCTGTCAATAAACAATCATCAGGAAATACTCAAATTTGACATCATTAAATCGGCTCATTACCACTTGGTTTTGGGCATGCCTTTGTTACAGAAGCACAATCCCTACATTAATTGGGCAGCGGGATCCTTGTTTCTCGGTTCAGAACATTGCATGTCCCATTGTTTATCTCTTGCCACTTTGCCAAGTCCTTCAGAAGACCTCCAGGAACCCAAGCAACCCCCCGTAACTGTCTCCAACATTATCCAAATTCCTCAGGCATACCAAACATACTCAGATGTGTTTTCAACAGCCATTGTTCAATCTCTTCCACCTCACAGACCTGAGGATTGTGCCTTTGATACAGAACCTTCAGCTGTGATTCCCTTTGGAAGAATGTTCATTTTGTCTGAACCGGAAAAGAAAGCCCTCCGAGAATATTTGGATACCATTTTGACAAACAGGACTATTCGACCTTCCAAGTCTCCAGCTGGTGCTTCTCTCTTCTTCATCCCTAAAAAAGACTCCAAGGAACTTCGACCATGTCTGGTTTACTGTGGCCTCCACCAATGCACCCTCAAGGACTGCTATCCATGACCTCTTATTTTGGACATTCTGGAGGCAGTGAGGGGAGCTGTCATCTTCACAAAACTCGATCTCAGGGGTGCCTACCATCTCATTCGCATAAGGGAAGGCGATGAGTGGAAAACAGCCCTCAGAACTCCTTTTGTCCACTTTGAGTATCTAGTAATGCCCTTTGGTCTCGCAAATGCCCCCGCAGTATTCCAACGCTTCATGGATCGGGTTTATTCTGACATGCTGTTCCTTTTCGTCATTGTATACCTAGACAATATACTAATTTACTCCAAGGAACCCCAGAATCATCAAGAACACGTTAAAGCAGTTTTACAACGTTTACGTGAATATAAGCTCCTGGACAAACCTGAAAAATGTCTTTTCCATGTATCAACCGTTCATTATCTTGGGTTCGTCCTTAGTTCCAAGGGTATCGGAATGGATCCCTCCAAGGTTGATTCCATCTGTCTTGGCCTGTTCCTACTACCGTGAAACACATTCAATCCTTCCTGGGACTTGCTAATTTTTACAGAAAATTCATACCCACGTTTTCTGACATTGTACACCCTATGGTAACACTATTAAAGAAAGACACTCTGTTTCAATGGTCCTCGGCTCAAGAGTCGGCATTTCAACAACTGAAACTGGAATTCACTCGAGCTCCCATCCTAGCTCAACCTAATATAGATCGACCCTTCTTGGTTGAGACTGATGCATACGACTATGCCATCGGAGCAGTCTTAAAACAAGAACTTGAGGACAAGACGGAACATCCCATTGCTTCTTTATCCCGCACCTTGACTCCCAGTGAAACTCATTATTCCGTCCTGGAGAAGGAGTTGTTAGCCATCCGACAAGCCTTCACTGACTGGTGTCATCTCCTTTTAGGTGCCAAACACCCAGTACAAGTTTGTACGGACAATCGTAACTTACAAGTGTCACAATCCATGGAGTGCACAAATAGCCGTCAGGCCCTTTTTGCCCAATATCAATTTCAAATTCTTCATTTCCCTGGAACACATAACATCATAGCTGATGCCTTGTCCAGACGTCCTGACTACGAGCCTCTCGAAGCACGGACCTTTCCCAAGATGTTTCCTGACTCTGTAATTGTAGCTCAAGCTATTTCTCTCCTGGAGGACAATCGTGCAAAGACACTTTCTTCCGAACTCTGGAAGGAATACGAAGGGAACAATCCTAGGAACCTCCAGCTGAAAGACGGATATCTTTTCAAGGAAACCCGGCTGGCATTACCCACACAAGAACTGAGACATAAGATTACAAAACTATGCCATGATACCCTCCATTCAGGACATTGAGGCATCACCACCACCCTCTATCTTTTACAGAGACAGTTCTGGTGGCCACGGATGAAAGACAGCGTAAGAACCTATATCCAATCCTGTGCAATCTGTAACCAGAATAAACATGATAACAGAAGACCAGCAGGTCTCTTACACCAACCAGCAATGCCAACACGACCATGGGAAATCATCGCCACAGATTTTATCGTGGAATTACCCCCATCCAGAGGATACACAACTATAATGGTTACCATCACTCTGTTTACACATATGGCTCACTTTACACCCTTGTTCAAGCTACCATCCCCATCTGAATTGGCTGGGATTTTCCTGGAACACACATTCAGGCTTCATAGACTACCTTCCAAAATCATCTCCGACAGAGGCCCCCAATACATATCCCAATTTTGGAAACAACTATGTCAGATATTGGGGATCCAGCGTGCCTTTTCCTCAGGTACCACCCACAAACCAATGGAGAAACAGAACGAGTCAACCAGACCCTAGAGCAGTTTCTTCACTGTTTCTCCACCAAAGTCCAGGATGGTTGGTCGCTTCTGATTTCTGTAGCTGAATTCGCTTACAACAATTCGGATCATTCAGCCATCAAAACCAGCCCGTTCTTTTGCAGCCAGGGATTTCACCCTTCAGTTCTACCGTCTTTTCTGCCTCATCCAACCCCAGTCCCAGCGGTTGATTCCTGGATCTAAACATTAATCAACGTCCACAAAGATGCCAAAGAATGACTGGAAAAGGCCAGGAAAGATGTCAAACGTTATGCAGACACCAAAAGAAGACCAATCCCTTCTTACGCGGTGGGAGACAAGGTGTGGCTGTCCTCAAAACTCCTTCCTCGACATCTGCGACCAAATAAACTGGCCCGCAAGTATTATGGACCCTTCTCCATAAAGGAAATCATTAATCCAGTAGCCTACCGACTCCAGCTTCCAGATTCCTGGAAAAGGATTCATCCAGTCTTCCACACTTCCTTGTTAAAACCATTTGTACAAACCACCCGAACTGCTCCAAGACCCACTCCAGTAGTCATCAATAATCAACTTGAATACGAGGTCTCCAGGATTTGTGATTCCAGATACAGATGAGGTCAACTCCAGTATCTGGTTGAATGGAAAGGATACCCTCCCAGTGAGCGCACCTGGGAACCTGTCTCAAACATGAATGTCCCCCGTTTAATACATAGATATCATCGGATCCACCCAGGCAAACCCGGAGGTGCAGGGTTTAGGAGGAGGCATCCTGTCAAGAACTGCCGAATTCGTCCATTCTGGACTTCATGGTCCATGATGCACCGCGGTATGAACTCTGTGATTCTACCAACATGGCCGACAGTTCCGAAATGCTGCACACCAGTCCTTCCACGCTAAGCTCGACTTCCTAGAAAAGAACCAGGCCCCCGCGGCACAGCGCGTCTCAACGCTACTGCATTTCCGAAGTTCACTTCACGCTCCCTTTTTTGATACCTTGTCTCCTTCTATCCTGGTACTCCTTCATTCCCTTTCCCTTTCCCCTTCCTTTCATGGTTCTATTCCTGGAATTACCCGTGCTCGCAGTCGGCACTTCGGCTCCTTCAGAGCTGGCTCATCTTCTTCCTTGTTCCTCGTCCTGAATACTGAACGCTTCCTAGAGTAAAGCAACAAACCCCACGCTGGACTCCGAAGACCCGAAGACGCGCGTCCAGGCCTATACAAGTCCCGGACAGTAAGAAAGAAGGAAGCCACTTCCAAGAAGGTCACAAGTAAAGAAGAACAGGTGAGAAGGAGAGACTTGTGACAGATAGGGGATTAGTAATAAGATCATCTCCTTTTGCATGAAACCTTATGAGGATGTCAGAGCACTGCTGGAGCCAAGAATTAAGGATCAAACATGTACCATGTGATGCCAGCCCAAATAAATCTGAATACAAAGAGTTAGGTAATCCAGGCATAAAGAGTCAACATTCTCCACTCTACAATTCCTTTGATAGATGTAAGGTCTTATTTGGAGCTAATTGTGGCTGTAGGGATGCCATGAGGTAACTTCAGTACTTGGCGTCAGAGTTTACCCTCCACAATATCCCAAGAAAATGTGGTGTCTTTCAATTCTGCTTCATACATCAGAGCGCAAATTACCTTTGCTTTGTAAAATTTTATAATGGGTAAAAGGGAAAAATTCCCATACTTCCACTTTAGGTTGCCCATTTGGGTTACATAGACTACAGTTCAGGAAGACATCTCTTATAATGCACTTAGATTGCAATATTTGTATTTGATTTGAAAGCCAAGATATTCCTCAAGGCCACCTTCTCCAATTCGATGTTGTTTAGATACCATTTTGATTAATCAAGTTTACGTCTATTTGTGTGTGTAGTCAAACTTTTCATTTTTGAGGATTTTTGTCAAGATCAAATCCTTTGTATAACCAGCAAAGGTATTAATTGACCATTGCAGCCCGATCAGAGTCTGGTCTAATAGAATGAAATCATCTGCATAGGCAAGATGCAGTATTTGTAGTCTACCCAAGTCAGGAGGAAAGACATTTTGTTTGTTAAGGTCACAGGACACATCTGCCATGTACACATTAAAAAGATCTAGGGCTAAAACACAGTCATGATGCAGGCCTCAGCAAGCCTGAATATGGGCAGTTAAGGAGCTTCCCTGTCCAATCTAATTGGACTCGAGTTCACAAATGTAAATGTATTAGTATATCAAGCAGGTGTCTTGGACACCCCAGGAGTTTAGTTGATACCACAATTTGCCCCCATTCACCTTATCATAGGACATGATTAAATAAATCAAGGCCATGTATAGCAGTTTCTACTTCAGTATTGCCTGTCTTTGAAGTAAGCAGATTAATTACACCAAGTAATCTTTTCCTAAAACCTGATTGGTTCTTATGTAGCATCTCAGAATGTTGCATCCATGTTTCTAATTCGCTTAGGAGAATTGATGTAAACAGTTTGCTGGAGACGTCAAGTAATGCAGTAGGTCTATAGTTACTGGGGGTTCATCCTAGCTCCCTTGTTATAGATAGGCACAATGTGGGCCGTATACCACGTGGATGGAATGTGTTTCTTAAAAAATATACATTTAAAGAGATGGAATAAATTGTAGGCCCACATCTTTGAATCAGCAAGTTTTTTGCTTTTACAATTAAGTTGGCAAAATCTTCTTGATCAATAGTAAGAAACCATTCAGATTCACTATGTTGGTAATTAGAGTATAACATTTCCAATGTTCTAAATACATTTTCATGTACTATTGCTTCCAAATCATTTCAAATATGGGGTTTGCTGTAATTTTCAATTGTGTCTGATCAAGAGAGTGGATCATTCCCAAAAATATATATCAATGTAAGACCTCATCATACTTATGAGGTCAGGAATTAGTACCCTGGTTTTTAAACACTAGGATTTTACCCTCCTCACACTTGAGCTTTATAAAAGTTAGAGAAGCTTTCAGAGACATCCCATTCACTAATTGCTTTTTGACTGTCGACGACCGACTTATTAATGTAGTTATTGAATTGCTCCACCATTTTTGGATTCCATTTTAATCTGGTGGATGCATCATTTATGTTATTAGAGGCTAAGTGAGTATTAGGGGGGTCTATGTCCTATATTTAAGTCAAAAGTAATTTGGAGAATCGCATTGTCACTCACTGTACAGTCCACCATTGAGAAAGATAAACAATGATTCAATACAAGTCCAGAAATAAATATGTAGTCTATGATGCAAGCCGGTTTCCCTCTTGCCCATGTATGTTTAGCGGGTATGTCGCTGGGTATGCTGCTGTTTGTTTAATGCGGATCCCATATGCTTATTTGTGCATTCCAACTTTGATCTCTCATTTTTGACTCCATCATATCCCTCGTAAAATGCTACTTCAAAGGCTCCTCTGGACAGATGCAATTGCAATTCAAGTGCCCCACTAATATAATTTTTGGTGAAGACTTCTTATATCAATGTGCTAAAAGATTGCATAGACATTTAAATAGATGTTTCTGGGTGATTCTTGCGGGGGTCCAATAGACGTTCAGGAGCAAACAATTTTGTACATTTGATTTTCCATGATATTGCCAAGAATTGTTTATTGCTTGTCCTTCTTTGCGTCTCAAGCTTAGCCCAACATAGTTACTGATTCTTCTAGGTCCTTTACATGCAGGTGTATGAAATACAGAATAGCTGTCTAGCAACAGACAATCAGTTAACCAAGTTTCCTGGAAACATAGAATGTCACACTCATGGAAAGAGAATTGATCCAGGAGATTAACTTTAATAAATAGGGAGCATTTTGTCATGGGCGCTCCCCAGATGGGACAGTGCTTCTATTTAATGAACTCACTATCCAAGACCAATCGCTATCCTTCCAATTAAAAATATAATGTGGTTGGTGTGTACAAGTACAAATCTGTTGTTTCAATTTGTCATTGTTTTGGTGGATTTTTATGGATCCAGGCAAGCTAGGCTCAAATTGCTTGCCAATGTGGGAGCTTGATGGCTCCTTGTTATTCATGTTGGCAGCAGTTTTATTCTGTAGATGTCATATTCCAGCTGCCACAAGACTGATGCTTGTTCCATGGCAATAGACATAATTAGGCTTCAGGAGAACTGGCTATGTAGCACATCAATTCTATCGTCCTTGGCGAAAATTGCTAGATCGATGTCTACTTTATCATAGTGTTTCTTTATCACAGTCTTTCTACTTCATGATAGTGCTTCTTTGTCAGTTCATCTTCTTCATCACATTCTGTTTCTTTAACTGCAGGTCTTGTCCACCATCATAGTCCTTCTTCATCATAATTCTCATTCATCACAGTCCTCCTTCATCACAATTCTTATTCATCACATTCCTTTGTCATAGTCCTACTTCGTCACTGTCCTTCATCATCACCATAGTCCTTCATCACAATCCTTTGCTTCTATCTTTATTTTTTTATGAGCTTTATTGGTTAAACATAACCTTATAATACAAAAGTTACAAACAGCAAAGATTAAAAAGCAGCAAAAAAGTTAAAAATATTACATACACTAATACCATCCAATCAATGAAAACCTACAGCATACTTATTCATATAAAAACAATATAACACATGATTAAACTCATTTTCATTACTTCATAATCTTCATAAATATTTTTTTGCCAAATGTTAAAAATAGTAATATTTATGACAGAATTTTCACCCGCAAATAATGATGCCCAAAACTGATCAGTATGTATATATCGCCGATCATGTGATAGGCTGGCATAACCTTTTTCATATATGTCAATCAAAGAGTTGCAGTTCATCAATAAATGTCTGGGAGTCTCAATTCAGCTTTACATAACCTACATACTCGTTCAGACACCAGAACCGATTGCTAGGCACCAGTTCTTGATAGAGTTGGGTGCTTTCACAATCTTAAGAAAATTATGAAGCATCTAACGGTAGCATTGTTCAGATTCTTTATATAAACGCACGGAGCATCAATGGGAAAGTTTTGAACAATATAGTGCTTATACGTAGATTTCCCAGACAGTATAGACGCTCTATTATTTCAGTCCCAAACAACAGCTTTTTCTTTAATCTCCTTAAAATTCAAGGCAAGATTATCCTCTGCATCCAATATACAAACAATGTTGTTTAAAAACTTCTGCATCCCTTCAGACCACACTCTTAAAGCAGGTAAAGATATACTAAAATCCATTCGGTTTATAAAAAGTGAATAAATAGAATTACAATTATTACGGTTACCCTACATTTTCAGATAAAAGAAGCAAGCAGCAATCCTCTGAGTGGCAAGAGTAGTAAGCCTCAGCTCATTACAGATCACTTCAACAGATACTGAATTTGGGAGGCCCAAAGCCCTTCGCAAAATTTTGCCTTCCAGTACATTTAACCAGGCTACTTCTTTAGATATAAAGACTTCAAGGCCATAGGCACAATACAGGTTTTATACAACACCATTAATCCATCAATAAAATCTCCCCCATCTCTTTGTATGAAGGATCTAATGGCTTGGTTAATTCCTGGGCTGCTGAAAATTCCTATAAGGCTATAAGGCGGTGTATGGTCAAAGTTTCGAATCAAAAGATTCGAAAAACAAAACGTTCGAATCAGAAGTATTGAAAACAAAAGGCTCGACATGCAATGTTTAACATGCAAAAGTGCATTTCTTTCTAAACCAATCCGTCGACAATAGTCATGGATTGATTTCAATTGAAATGCACTTTTACATGTTAAAAGTAGCATTTCAATGCTGTTTTGTTTAAAATGTTGAAACGTTACATGGAGCTGTCCAGTGCTGAAATTACAGGTCAGGACAGCTCCATGTAACATTTCAAAGTTATTTGTGTATATTGGCATTAAAATGCCCTTTTATTAAACTTTGAAACATTACATAGAGCTGTCCAGGCCTGTAATTTCAGCCCAGGACAGCTCCATAGGTTTTAGTGCCACCCTCCCACCCCCAACCCTAACCCTAACCCTAACCCAAGTTTCGAAAGGCAAACTTTCAAATTTTTTTCAAATAAATTGTCATTCGAAACTTTTGTATTTCGAAAAGAAAGATTTGAAAGTTTGCCTTTCGAAACTTTTGTATTCGAAGAAATTACTGGACACCCTATAATTGCTGAGTTGAAGACCAATCACTGTTTGATCCAGAACCACGTATCCACAAAATTAGAACCTGGGTTGGGAATCGAGGCCTCAAATCTTCCCTATCATTGTATCACACTCAAATTCGAGTCACATCCATTTTGGTATTGCTTCTCTTTAGGAATTAATCCATGGTTTTAAAATTGCTGAGTTTGCGCCTTCAGGGTTCTGCACAGTTTGAACTTTATTTTCTGCGTTGTTTTCCAGATAAACAGTTAAATCTTTATTTGCGTTTTTTGGAATTTAAAACTAGTTAAAAGCATGGAGTATTAGACCTCAACCTTGGCTAGTCATCAGGGGTAACTCCTATTTTTTGGGGGGGACATTTTTGAGATCTGTTTTGTTTATACAGAGGCTCCGTTCCCCTGTTTGTTAAAAGATGACAAACCCTTATCAGTGTCGGGGTCGAAAAAGCAATCTGATGTAGGGATCTTCCTTATCCGTATTTAGCTACTCAGGTCACAAGTAAAGCCGACCGGTTTCAGTGGTATAGCGATGAGTGTCACCACTTTCTTCAGGGCTAGGGACTCGCACTTGTTTTGTGTGCGGTCTGATTTCTTCTGGTTAAGTAGGCTGAATCTTGAGTATTCAGTAATAGGAGGTCGCCCCAATAGAGCTGTTGCAACTCCCATCTATTAGGGTCTCAGAGTCGAGCAGGATTTTTCTTGTTCTGTCCCGAATCCCGACAAATTACTTGTGCACCTCCCAAACGCTGGTGATCCGCAATCAATATTTTGCGGTATTAGGCAATCCATCAGGGCCAAGAGCCCTAAATGGTTTTAATCTCTAAGAAAAGGGCTCAATATCCTCCACTGTGAAAGTGTCTTGGATGATTTGGTAATTGCTTACTAAATCTGGCACATCATTCCCATAATACATACTCAAAATATATCATTCGAAATAGGATTTATTGTTTGGTTGCCCAGTTTAACATTGTTAATGTTATTATGCTCATGGTAAATATGTCAAAACGTACGCAAATCGGAATTCCTAAGGGCTCTATACATAGTTGCCATTGTACTGAAGCAATAGACCCCTTGTGTGACACCTCATTTTTTAATCTGTAATTTCCTTTTCTTCTATGCTATTATATAATCATCATTTCTGTTTTTCCTTTTAAGGTTAGTAAAGGATTTCTTTTGCCATGTATGGTCTTCACTATACGAAGAGAATATTATACAATAGAAATTCTCCAAATTACAATACTTTAGTCGGTCTTCACACATCAAATGATTCTGTATAAGTTTGTCAAACTTATTTATATTTTTCTCAGTTAATTTTATTCTGTTCCCAGAATTGGCAAATGAAAAATTACCCTCAAAATATTTAGAGTGCT
The DNA here is from genome assembly GCF_040938575.1 of Ambystoma mexicanum. Classification (NCBI taxonomy): domain Eukaryota; kingdom Metazoa; phylum Chordata; class Amphibia; order Caudata; family Ambystomatidae; genus Ambystoma; species Ambystoma mexicanum. Next base: position 792,400,234 of record NC_090927.1, read on the forward strand.
GCCCTTGACTTCTATGAACTAATAAATCTACCATCACATAATCATTCATGTTATTATGGTTCAATGCAAAGTTTTTTACCTTCTCATATCCTACTTCATTTGTTAATACAAAATCAGTCCAGCAATATCAGATACCATTGGTCCAGGTATAACATAAACCCTCCTTATAAATGTTCAAAAATTGAATCAGCTGCCACAAATAAATATGTCAACCAAATATAATATGCATTCACCATCTTATCACCTTCAAAGCCAATTGCTTTACCCCATGATTATTTCTCAAGATGTGATGATCACATACACTACTTTCCTTCTCATTGGAGAATATAGGATGATGACAGTTTATATCATCCAAAACAAAGTATAAACTCGTTGGATATAATAATTCAATTTGGGTAATTATCTTTAGCAACTTCTCCTCATTTCCAGGGGGCTTATAAACATGTATAAGCAAGGTATTGGTTTTCACTTAATCCTCTACCAACTCCAAATTTATAGCAACTACATTTAAACACTTGTGCAGAGGTAAAAATTCAACAGCATTCATATGTGCACGACTCGAATAATAAAACCCCCGAAACGTCTTCCTTTCCAATTACGTTGGGACATTTTTTGAAAAACATTAAACCTATCAAAAGAAAATGGTTGCATTACCCATGTTTCCTGTAACAAAAAGATATTTGAGGTAGACAATTAACTTAAACCTAGAGGATTGCCCAATAAAGAATTGACACCTGTAGTGTTCCATGATCTAATGATTACTTGATTGGTATTTGAACAGATAGGTTATTCTACATCAGCCAAATCTGAGGCAACCACACCTGTACCTTTATAGTTTATTGAGGTTTTAGTATTTAGATATAACGCCACACAGATCTTAGTGACAATGGGCCTCATTACACGGTAGGCGGTGGACCAAGGTGCTATTAGCATCTTGGACAATGCCGGTAAAATACCGACACCGCCTTGGAGGAAAGGGGAATTACCGCCCTATTCCAAGGTTGGCGGGGTGGTAATTCCCCCTTCCCCCATTGCCCTTCCCCATTCCCATTTTTGCCCCATAGGGCATAATGGGAATGGGGAAGGTGCTAATTACGGTACCACAAATTGCGGTACCGTAATTAGCACCCTGGTCCCTTTGCGGGTTGGTTTTTAACGCCTGCTAAAAAGCAGGCGTTAAAGTACCAACCCGCAAAGGGACCTCCTAGTAAGGCGGTAAGGGTTAACGGTCACCGGTACCATTACCGGTGACCGTTAACCCTTACCGCCTTCCGTGTAATGAGGCCCAATATCCTTAATGATATTGGGAGACATGCTTTCACAGGGGGCTTCCATGCCGGATTTATCAATACCCTTGCTCTTCAATTCAGGCGCTATAGATTTTTTTAATTTGTAGCCCATCTTTAAAAAGCTCAAAGCTTGGGACATAATGAGCTCTGTAACAATAGGGAAAATTAGATGAATCACCAACCAGTTAGCCTCCCAATAAACTTTAGGAATTTCTGCTAATGTAAGTTCTTGGTAGTGACCATTTTTAAGGAAGGAACTTGGTGTATTTCTCGATCACATTAGAGCTTTAAAAAAAGAGCCAGCAGCAGTGGCATATAAATTCGCAATCTTTATCATTTTTATCATAGTTTTATCCGAGTTGACTAAGAGCAATACGGTTTCACCCGATAATCCCTTATCAATGGCAATATTTTTTTTCGCCAATTTACATTTAAACCCATGGAACTGTGTATTTGTTCTTTAATAGAACAACCATCTTCTTCCTGGGTCACTTTTTGTATGTCCCAATTGCCTGTTAACTCTTCCTCAAAAGAGACTTTAGCCAAATCAGAATGGTTGGCTATATGGGAGTGATCACGGGGAGGCAATAACATTGCATGTTCCCCATTATTAGTTTTAACCCATGTGTCAGGGAAAACACCCTGTGCTTTCCCAGCAGCCAGCTTTGGTACAACTGTAGACACAATTTCAACTCTCTTTGCAGTTTCTAAACAGATCGAGTTCTTCGGAAATGCTTGGCTCAAAGCCTGGGTTGACACAGAGGATTCTGTGAGGATCTTCTTAGCTGACCGTCCAGCTTTTGTTTCCAAATGTTTCTTTTTATGTGTCTTCTTTTTTCCTACCACTATTTTGTTTATTTGACACCCTGAAATGGAGGCTTCTTTACTGTTTACAGTAACTGCTTTAATAGTCAATATATTTGAAACCTCAATTTCCGTTCCCTTACTTTGGTTCAAGCGGGTGTGTTGATCTTCCTGTACCAACTCCACAACATTGTATAATAAGGATTGGCGAATTTAAATTATCCACCTGTGAGGTTTCAGCTCTCACAGTGGTCACCGTAGTAGAAGCATGTGAAGTCAGTACCATGTCTACCAAGCTAGCCAAGCCATGTTTGATTTCTTTCTGGTCCTTTTACATATTATTATATAATGTAAATAACGCTTTCAAGATAATCAGAAATTCAGGTTCCACTTCAACTTATAAATTCATAGAATAGTTTAAAGAAAAGCCAGCTTGATGTCTAGGAGCGGAAGTATATGTATTTGTTGCAATGTGGGTCAATTGTGGTGACTTTGCTAAATCCATAGCGGTAGTAGGAAATTGATTATCATTTAAAACAGTACCAGGTGTAACAACTAAATCATTTGCTATTGATGATTCCTTTTGCGAGCTTAGACACATATCTAATAGTGAGTTGTTGTCTAGTGGATTCTCGAATGATAAAACCATAGCCACTGGTTCATTTTTAATTGACTTTTCGATTGGGGGCCCAAGGGAGGAATCACCTGTGAGCACGTATTTGGTACATCTTTTGAGGACCGTTTAAAAAAAACTGTCATTTTCCCTTTGTCCTTCGCATCCAACCCCCTTTCATCACAAATAGTGTCCATGATACCAACCATTATATCGGTCAGAAAAGTTTATTTTGGATTCAAAAATCCATAAAACACATAAGTCCAAGCAATACATACAATTAATAAAACCCTTCCCTTAAGAACATCTACAAAAACCACATTATACATCTGCAAAAACAGTCACATCATAAACTACCAAATAAAATACAATATAAACTGCCGTTAGCAGAACAATTTCAAACCTACAATTTGAATACCCTTCATAATGTAGCTAATCGGGGGAGTCAACAACACTCCTCGCCCTGTAACCTCGAATACCGTTTTCTAAAATACATTGCTCTTTTCAAAAAGGTAAGTAAAGCCCATGCAACCAAAAGAGAGTCTGCGCTTAAAAGAAATGAAATAGCCTCTCTGCAATGGTGAATCTTAGTTTCCCTAAAGACTGGAATTATTGTCGCTCTCCGTATCCCTATGTACTCCGGGCAAAATAGTAACAAATGTACCAAATGTTCAGTAATATACCCACACACCGGACAAACAGCAGTATCCAGATATCCTTTCCAGTTCACTGTGTTCCCCCACAAACAGAGACAATCAAACCTTGCCCTAGTGATTAGCCACCGATCTTTTTTATACAAACCCCATTTTAAGTAGGGTTGAATCACCAAAGGCTGATTATTAATTGAATGCAATTTAACTGTGTTTTTTTTTTTTAAACGGTTTTCATTATTTTTTAAAACAAACAAACAATACAAACCAAACTGGCAGCGCTTTTTGCAACAAACACATGAACATCAATTAGTCAAGACCACTGCTCCCCAATCCCTCCCCCCTCAAGAGCTTGTTTGTCCTTCTCATTCCGTATCTGCTATGTGTGGCAGGGTATCACCTCCTTCTGAGACTGCAGAATCCGTTATTGTTCCAAACAGTCCTGCTATTAATACTCTTCATGCCAGCAGGGTACTCACTTCTTCTTCCCCACACTTGCTACATGCCTCCTGCCATACCACCGTTTCAGCCTCCGCCCATTTCTGCAAATCCCGCCACCATACCTCCACCCGTGGCTTATGGCACTGCTTCCATCCCATGGCAATCCTTCGTTTTGCGAGCACATATGCCAAGTCCTTCAATTTCCCAACATGTTTAAGTTTCCGTGGTCTGGGAAACCCTCCCAACAGGCAGGCCCAGGCCATATCTACAGTGAGCGTGACCCCTTTGTCTGCTAGTTTTTGCGCCACTTCTCCCCAGAAACTCTCAATCACTGGGCAAGACCAAAACATGTGTCATATCAGCATCTTCCTTATCGCATTTTGGCCACGCTTGTCGTCCCGCATTTACAAACTTCGATATTCTCATCAGGGTCATGTAAGCTCTGTGCGTTATATACAACTGTATTTGTTGTAATCTGGCATTTCTTGACACCTTCTTGTGGTATCCCATAGCACGCTCCCACATCCCATCTTCCATCTATGCTCCCATCTCTGTTTCCCAATCCAACCTCAAATACGTCAATTCCTTCCCAACCCGGGTCATCACCATCTCATACAATCTAGAGATCTCATGCCCCCCTTCTGATATGTCATATATTGTCCCCATATCGGTGTCTGGTTCCTCCGCCAATACAGTCTCAGGCCAGATTTTACGAATATTCTGCACCAGCCTTAGATACGTGACATACTGGCCCCTATGCAAGCCCGCCTCTTCCCCTAGTCCTTCAAAATCCTTAATGGCCCCCTCTTGCCAGACATCCCCCAATGTAACCAGCCCGACCGACTCCCAGTAGGTCCTGATTATCATCCTTAGTTGTTTGTCTTCCCCTGCCAAATCAACCAATGGCACCTGCGGGGAACACGGGTACGGGTCCTCCATCATTCGACATACTCTACGCCACATCTTCCACCCAAGCAACATCATTCCCGGGCGCTCCTTCATTTCTGACCTAGGCAACCAAATAATCTCCTTCAGGTAAAACGGAGTGCAGCCCTGTCCAAACAGCCTAAATTCGGGAGTTACCTCATCAGAGAACCATTTGACCACATATTGCAACTGACCAGCTACATAATAGGCCTCAAAATTAGGCAGCTTAATACCCCCCTTTTCATAGAAATTCTGCAACTTCCATAGCGCCACTCTATTCCGAGTGCCCTGCCATAGGAAGTCTCTGCACATACTATTCAGCTTGGCAAAACACTTCTTAGGTATCATGTACGGAATATTGCTGAAAAAATGTAAGAGCCTGGGTAGGACCACCATTTTGAGCATCGCCCCCGTCCCATCATCGCCAGCGGCAACTTCTCCCAAAACTTCATGCTTATACGTATTTTTCCCACAGCCACCTCGGTATTGTGCAAATGTTCCTCCTCTACCTTGTGATACACATCTATTCCGAGGTAGCGGAAGGAACCAACCGCCCATGGTATCGGCAACACTGGCAACCGCTCCGGAAGGGTTCCTCTGTAGCTACCCAATGGGAACATGCTCGATTTTTGGGGGTTCACCGCTATGCCAGACAGTTCTGCATACCTTTCCATTACCTCCAGAATATATTGAAGATTTTCCTCCGGATATTTCAAATATAATAGCAAATCGTCAGCATACAGGGATATCAGGTGTTTCTCTCCCTCTACCTCAGTGCCTATCATGTCATATTGCTGTCGAAGGTACACTGCCAGGGGCTCCAGGGCCAGAATATATAACATCGGGGACCAGGGGAACCCTTGTCTGGTGCCTCTGCTAAATTGCCACCTCTCGGATATCACCGCTCCTGTACGTACCCTAGCCAACGGCTCACTGTACAGCAACTTCGCCCACCTAACATAGCCCGGCCCCATCCCTTATTCCTTCAGGGCCTCCAGCAACCACGACCACCTGACTGAGTCGAAAGCTTTTACTGCATCTAGGGACACAACCGCCATTTCACCCTCGCTCTCGCTCCCCCATTCAATCACCCGGTGGAGTCACCTATGGTTGTGGGTTATATTTCTGTTGGGGACATGACCTGTTTGGTCCGGATGTATCAATTTACTAATAACTCTCCACAATCTATTGGCCAGGACCGCCGTCAATATCTTGCCATCCTGGTTCAACATTGACAAGGGCCTATAGGAGCCGCAGCTATGCCCTGGTTTGTTGGGCTTAGGGAGCAGTATTATTATCGCTTCTCTAAGCGATTCCGGCAGCCAGCCCACCTCAAACGATTCATTAAGCATTTCTATCATGGGGGGGAGTACCTCCTCTCTAAATGCTTTATAAAATTCGCTAGGGAGTCCGTCCACACCCGGGGTCTTACTGGTGGTCAGCCGCCTCACCACCTCTTCCAATTCCTCCAAAGTGATCGGTGCATCCAGCTCCTCTATTTCTTCGGCACTAATCTTAGGTAATCCCATATCTCTTAAAGTTTCCCTTATCTCCTCTCGGCTGCCCCCCATTTGTCCTCATATAGTGCCTTGTAATAATCTAAGAATGCCTCATTGACTGCTTCTTGGGTGTTCGCTACCTCTCCATCCTCTCTGGTTATCGTCCTAATCGGGGGCCTAGGGGTTTCACTCTTGTATAACCACGCCAATTTTATCCCCACCTGCATGCTGTCTCTCAACATAGTTCTTATAGTTGAGGTTGCAGAGCCTTTCCCAAAGTTCCACACACCGCTGCTGTAGTTTAAGTACTGGCTCCGCATCCCCCTCCCCTATTGAGCTCCCGTTCCAGTTCATCCTCAGCTTCCCCTAACTCCGTTAGGACCCCACCCTGCAGGCCCTTTGATTTAGCAATGCCAGCACCCCGCAATACCACCTTAAAGGCTTCCCAGAGCGTGCCCGCCGAATCCACACTGCCAGCATTCTCTTGGAAATAATGTGTGATCTCGTCCCTGATGTCCTCTCTGAAGACCGGATCCTTGAGCGCCTCAGCCCGGAGGCGCCACATCGGTATCCGTGCTCTGGGGCGGCAGTACTGCCATCCCAGGACCAGAGGCGAGTGGTCCGACAGGACAATCGCTTTGTATTCTATTTGGGTGGTCTCTACCACCACATCTGGCGTGGCAAAAAAATAATCAAGTCTTGTATGCAGTTGTTGCGGGGCTGAGTAATGCGAATACTATTCCTCATTAGGATGATTCAGCCTCCAAACATCTGCCAGCCCGAAGACGTCGAGCAGTTTCTGCAATGCCCTGGCCGCTGGGGTGGGCCTATCAATCTTATCATCAGATCTGTCTACCCTGGGGTTCAGCACACAATTAAAATCCCCTCCCCAAATAACTGCCCCACCCACACACGCACCCAGGTTGGTACACAGAGTCCTAAAATATGCCGCCGTGTTTTGATTGGGGGCATACGTATTTACAATGCACACCTCCTTATTCTCCACCAGTGCCTTCAATATGACCATCCTCCCCTCCGTATCCACCACCTCTTGTGTAAGTTGGAGCGGAAAGTGCGGTGCCACCCAGACCAACACTCCCCTAGCGTAGGCAGAATACGGAGAGCCCACTACAGTACCTCTCCACTTCTTCCCCACCAGTTCCAACTTTTCCCGAGTCAGATGCGTCTCTTGCAACAGTGCAATATCAATCTTCTGTCTTTACAAATAAATCATGACCTTGTTCCTCTTTAAGTAACTATTGAGTCCCCTGACATTCCACGTTACGATTTTAAGATCCCCCATAGCTCATAAGTATCCTCCCCCCTTCCGTGCAGCAAATCCCACCTGCCCACGCGATACAGATACAGCCCTCTGGCTTTTTCTTGTAGCCTCATGTACAAACTCGAACTCTCCATAACGATACACACCCCAAACTCCCCACTTCCCTCCCCACCCTCTACCCATCCCTTCCCCAACACCACACTCCCCAACTGCTGCCCAGCTCCATCCATGGAACGTAGGCACCCCCACATCTAGCCCTGCAAGCACCAACCAATGCCCAGAGCTCAGTAGGGTGAAGTCGCCCTAATGGCCACTTAACTAAAGTTACTAAGTGGGGTAAGGAGATCCGCTCTGCAAGGCTCCCCTAAATACAGCAATAGTCACAGTGCTCATAATATATTGTGCAACAGTCTGACCTTCTCTGCCTAAGGCCGCTCAAATGACTATAATCAAGTCCCAGAGACCTATTCCGCGCCATCTTGTAGCACCCTCCTCGTGCACTACTTATCTCCTCCATCTCCTCTTCCCGTCCGAATGTCAAGCTCCTTTGGACATCCCTGCGCGTCGAGCCATCCCATGGCATCCTCCGGAGTCTCAAAAAACAAAGTTTTGTGTTTATGAAAAACTTTCAATTTCGCCGGATACAGCAACATGTATTTATGGCCCGCCTCTCTCAATCTCCGCTTTACCGTCCCAAAGTTCATGCGGCTACGCTGCACAGTCAGGGTATAGTCCGGGTAGGCCGTTATGTTTGCCGCTCCTCGTGTAATCGTTCCTCCCTTGCGGAAGTGTTCTAGTATCCTCTCCCGGCCCCGGTAACTAAGGATTTTGGCAATTACTGGCCTAGGCGGGTTTCCCGGCGGCGGCCTCCTTGTTAGAGCTCTATGCGCACATTCCACCGCAAATACTTGAGATAAGGCTCCTCCGGGTATCTCCTGCAACAGCATAGATTCGATGAACTCCGTGGGATCGTGGCCCTCCGATCCTTCTGGCAGGCCCACGATGCGAATGTTATTCCGTCGGGCACATCCTTCCGCCTCCTCCGCCCTGTTCTCCAAGTTGCCCACTCTCTGCACCAGGGCATGCAATTCGGCCTTATGGGAGGTACAATCCGCGGTGTTAGGGTTCACCTCTTTCTTGAGGGTCTCAGTGCGCTCCGCCAAGAACCTGACGTCGTGCTGGAGTAAATTCACCTCCTCCTGCACCTCACCAACATTAAGGTCCAATGCCATTTTCAGCTCGGTTACGGCCAGTTCAAGCTTAACTTCCCAGGTTGCCTTCAAGTCCGCAATCTCAGCTAGGACCTCTTGGTTAGTACCCGTCGCAGGCATGCCGCCCGTAGGCGACTTATCCTTGCTCTTGGAACTTTCCGGACCAGGGAACGTCTTGGCGAAGTCGTCCAACGTGGGCTGCTTCGCCTTCGGTCTCACTGTTCTATTAGACATGACTCAGAGGACCTGCGTTCCGCGCAAGTTACAAATACGCACACAGTTCGCTCCTATCGCCTCGACCACCGTGCGGCCTGCTCCTTCCTTTGTTCCGGTCGTTGATCAGCCATTTTGTTTGTCTTCCGTCTCTGGCGCTCCTTTTCTTTTTCGCACAAAACTCCACCACCGTTCCTCCCACACCTTCCAAAAGTTCACCAAGCGCAGTCAGACCGTTCACACATGGACATGTGTGTTTTCAGCAGTCATAGGCACGTTGTTATGCACTATTTCGCCAGGATCATTTCAGGATCTCAGGAGCTCCTCCAGATCGCTTCCTCCTATATGGCCCTCATAGCCACGCCCCCAGTGTTATTTTCGTACTCTAAAAGTATTCTCTTCCTGGCAAACACTTCGCCCAAAACAGGTTTATAACCATTCACTTCTGTTTTAGTTAAAAGGGCAGCTGGAGGAAAAAGAATACTTAAATTGGCCTCTTCTAGGGCTTTATCTATATAATCAAGCCATAGAATTCTTTGCCACCCCGTCCTCCCCAATACAGATCTAATAATAAAATGGCAAAGAGAGGCATGTACATTCGCCCACATCCAGACCCAGAAGAGTTTTGGGGCCAACGCTCACTGATCCTTCCAAAATTCCAGACCCATTTCTTTGTGGATAGAAATACTCACTGAAGAATTAGGGAGTCCCAGAAGTCTCCTGAAAAATTGGTTCTCCTTGACTTGTACCTCATCCGCCTTCTGGAAACCCCACAAAGGTGCCCCATATAGTGTAACTGCCTTTGCTTGTGCTACATATATCTTGGCTACCACATCAAGCAGTTGACCCTCACAGCGGGACATTAAACAAAAAATGCCCCCTATTTGTTGACTCAATTTAGCCAATTGTTTGAATGGATGCGACTTCCTAGTGAGAGCTTATGAAAATCTAATGCCTAGGTAATCAAAAACCTTCACCCTTGAGATCACTTCTCCATCACATATCATGGGTCGCATTAATGCTGGCTGTTTTCTACCCACACAGGCCATTACAGCCGATTTTTTAGAGTTGATCTTTAACCCCAAATTGCTCATGAAGGCTGCATATGCATTAATCAGGATCTGCAATGCTCTCGGGGTCCTGGCTAACAGTACGTTATCATCCGCATATGCCAGCACAGGAAACGCTCAACCACCCAGTACTAAAATGTCTTCCAAAATATTTAGCAAATGCTTCAAGAGCCCGTTAATATAGAGGCAAAAACATAATGGGGCAAGGACAAAGCCCTGCCTCACCCCGTACCCGACCTTAAAGCAAGCTGTGCAATGCCCACCTGGACCACTGTGCACACATGCCTCATTGTCACTGTGAACTTCCATCAAAACCATCAATATGTTCCCCGGACAGCCATGGACCCAAGCACTTGCCAAAGTTTTGACCTGTCTACCTTGTCAAACGCTGTGCTCAGGTCCATAAACGCTAAATACACCACCTCTCCCTTACAAAAGACTGAGTTGGCCACAAGGAGATACAAATTGAGACTCTGCTCTATGGTTCCTACTCCTGGGCAGAAACCAAACTGGATGTCGGATAAAACGGACTGCTCTGTCAACCAGGATTCAATATGCCCTAATAGTACTCTCCCAAAGATCTTAAAATAAGTGTCCAATAGTGATATTGGCCTATAGGCACTTGGGCTTATATGATCCCCCTTCTTGAATATAGGAAATACAATAGCCCTCTTCCAAGACGGAGGATATCTACCTGATTCCATGCAAGCGTTAAACACCACCATCAGGATAGGAGCCCACAAATCCGGGGGGTCCTGAAAGAGCTCTGAAGGTATCACATCAGGGCCCGGCGCACAATTATGGGTTTGCTGCCTTATAGCCTTAGTCACCTCATCCAGCCCAAACTTTAGGCAGGAGGAAATTGGGTCTGCATATCCCCTCATATTCTCTCCCCTAAACAGATTGCCAAAGTGCTCCAACCAGGCTGTTTCCATCACACTATCCTCATTAATCAAACAACCCCCAGGTCCCTTCTTCACAAACTCCCAGAAGGCCTTCAGGTCATTCCTTTTCGCTGCATCCAGGAAGCCCTCCCAAGCTGGCCCTTCTTTTGCCAATGTTCTTTTCTTTAACTCTGCTTGATAATTTGCCCTGGCCTGAGTGATCTTTCTTCTACTAGCGGACGAGGCCTTTAATATCTGCAATAGTTCTCTCTTTGCGCTTTTACAGGCCTCATCAAACCAACCCTTTCGTGACACTAGGCCCTTACCTTTATTTACTAACGTTAATTTTTCTGAAAAGGCTCCAACCAATTCAACAAACTGATCCACAATTTGACCCGGCGATGAACTGCCCTCCAATATACCACGTAATAGAGGTGCATTCATTGAGATGGTTTCTAAATGCAAGTTCTTCTCCTTTATTGACCCCCATTTAATTATTCTTGTACTGGGAACCACCTCCTTGATTAGACAGGGTACAGAATCCATTTGGGCCCTCAACCCCACCATCCCCTTTAAACAACGATGAATGGGATGGTGGTCACTATTCACATCCTGGATCACTTGAAAACTTAAGGCCCGATCCCAAAAATTCACACAAATACAGAAATAGTCAATTATCGAGGAGCCCAAATGATTATTAAAAGTCACCAGGCCTGGAATATCTGGGGCCAAGCGACCATTAAAAGTCTGTAACCCCCATTCAGTCAACCAAGAACACAATTGGAGTCCCTTATTACAGACCCTTGCATCCCTCAATATTGGGGTAGGAATATTCAAAGACAAATCCTCCAGAGGATCTAATACGTCCGTAGCCATACCCTGTCCCATTTTAATATTAAAGTTGCTGCCCCAGATAAACAATTCATTACTACTCCTTCCTGAAGACAACAAATCTTCAATAAATCTCTTAACACTGCCTAGTCTGTCCACCTCTGCTTTATGAGGGCTATTATAGAAGTTAATAATACAGATCGATTCATCTCTCGAGGAAGAGAGACAGACCACCTGGAGGAAATCCATAGACATTTCAACGAGCTTAACTCTGCAATCGAGTGAGGTCTTTATCAAAATAGACAGGCCCCCATAGCATCTTCCCCTCAATTTTTTCTTTGCTGGGATCCCAAATGAAACAAAACCGTCTAGTTTCGGGGTCTCAATTGCCTAAGTTTCCTGAAGCAGAACCACTTAATTTGCTTGAAGCAACTCAGGAATATCTCTCCTTTCTATCTTCCCCCTAGACCCTGATATATTCCAAGAAAGCACACAGAACTCTAAGGGTGTACTAGCCGGTTAGTTGCTAACTGAGAGAGAAGCTGTGGATGGGGCTTGCACCCTGCCCCTACCTCCAGAGCAACCCTGCTCAGAGGGGCACCTGACTGTCAATCAAGGTCCTCACACGTGAGAACCTTTAATCGATTAGCCAACTCTGGAACACCAATAGGAGCGCTTTCTCTCGTGTGGTTAGACCCTCTCTTTGTAGTACTCGAACTCCAGCCTCCCTCCGTGGTATGTGTAGATGATGGATACCAAGATGTTTGCCCCCACCCCTCACAACGTCCCCCAGCTCCAACAGCCCTTCTACCCTGCAAGACTCCTGTGGCTACCTGGTCAACCGCCCTCTCATAAAAATAATCCAGAGGGAGAAGTCTACTAAAAAGCCTACTACCATTTGGTTTAAGGCCATGTGCAAGATAAGAGCTATGAAGATAGCCAGCAACTGTTGTGTCCGAGAAGGTCACCTCTACACAGTCACCATCCACATTCTTAAGCTTACTGCCAACCCAACCGACTCTTCTAGCCATACGGATAATGGTGGCGTCTACTTTAGGCCCCATCAGATTTGTATTAATCCAATGCGTCACTTTGTTAATGAGGGTAATGGTTGACGCAAAGCTACCCTTTGTAAGGCTAGGTAGACCTGTAATAACCCCCACAAGAGGTACTGCTTCAGGGGGCAAATTTAGAATAGTTTGCTCCCCCACCCCCTGTGGGGGAATATTCCCCCGTGCTACTGGCCCACCCACCTGATCAAACTTGCTTGGCCGCCCTGGGTTGCAATTAGCCCCATTCCCTAACACTTTTGGGACTGGTCCTTCATCAGCAACAACAGGCAGCACCCAGCTACTCCCTCCCTTAGCCAAATCAGAGCTTGCAAAATTTCCTCCCTTCAATGGTAGACAGGGAGCACTAGGCACAGCATCCTCTACCACTATCACCTGAGCTATAGCCAGATCTGACACCTTCGACGATAAGGCTCTTATAGAGCCATCCATTATTGCTAAAGTACTCAAGACCCTCGCCTTCAGTGCCTGTAAGGATTGCAAAACCAGCTGGCGAGGCTTCAGTTTTGCGTCTAGCAGGGATTCCAGCCAGATCTTATCATCCTCCACTGCCTTGGAAGATTCCAAAGCCAAATTGGCGGGACCCACAGTTTTTACACAGCATGACCGTAAGTCACCCAACGTATTCACTACCGAATCTGATACTAGCGCGACCCCCGACCTCCTCTCAGGTGGCTTCTCACAGGCTATTGGGACTGCCAAAAAGCCTTCCACATGATCCTCTTCTCTGTTATCTCTGATGCTGCAGCCACTAGTTGGGCTACGGTGCCCCTGTATCATGGGAATTACCTCTCTAGAGGCTTGCTCAGCAGCATTAAGGCAACTCACTATCCAATTGGCCATCACATCCATGTAGGAATACAGAAACTTCTGAGAGGTTTCCCAGTTTTACATTTTTACCCATTTTGGGTTTCTTGGCTCCCTTAGCCGCGGCCCCCATACCTCCCCTCCTCCCCTCATTCCCAGCTTTCCTTTTCCCCATTGTTGGCAATTTCTAAAAAAACTTCAAACCAGACTGCATGGGACAGATGCAGACAACCATTATAGACTTTGTGTGAATACTGGATTTATTACTACATTTCTTTTTTAAGTTCCGGCTTATTGATACTGCACGTACACACGCTGTGCATTCTTCCTTACTGTGCCGCGTGCATTTGGAGTTTGCCAGTGGCACATTAGAACATTTCTTCAGGAACAGAAAAGATGGGGGAGCAGTGAGTACTAAGACAAAAAGAATTGGGAGTGATCGCCTTTTGTGAACTTTTGAAAATTACGGTCCTTGATAGCATAGGCAGTCTAAGTCAAACTTAAATAAAAGATTTATGACTGAAAAGTGTACCTTTGCCCGAAATTCCCAAACACAGCGAACCACAGGTAACCACTTGCTGTGCCACGCTGCGCGCTGCAGGTAAGGTTTTAATGCTAACAATGGGTTACAAACTCCTGCTCCAAGCCACAGCAACAGTAGAGAGACTCTCCAAAGGCACAAACTGATCCACAGGTAACCATTTGCCTTACCACTTTCCGTGCCATGCTCTGCGCTGCAGGTAAGAATTTAATGTTGACAGTGGTATAAAACACCTCCTGCAGGCAACAGCAACAGTAGAGAGACTCCTTCTCCAACATTTCCATCACAATACTTCTTTTTTATCACAGTCCTCCTTTATCACAGTCCTTCTGCTTCATCAGAGCCCATCTAATTTGTCACTGTCCAAGACATACAGCAGAGCCCTTCATCACAGTTTTTCTTCTAAATCACAGTCTTTCTCATATATCACAGTCCTTCATCACAGTCCTTTGTCATCACACACATTTTCTTTCAGCGCTGCCATCCTTCACCACAGTCCTTCTCCTTCGTCATATTCCTTCTTCCCCTTTATCACAGTACATCATGTCAGTGCTTCCCTTTCATCACTGGCCTTCTCCTTCATCAATGCCTGTCTCCCTTGCTGCAGTGTATCATCACAGTCCTTCTCCTTCTCCTTCATCCCAGTTTTTCATCCACTTTCTATTCCTTCACCTTCATAATAATCCTTCATCAAAGTCCCTCCTATTTTGTCACTGTCCTTTATCACAATCTGTGTTGATTAAAATATACCTTCTACTTCATCACAATCCTTCTCCTTCAACACAGTCTATCTTGGTCACCGTCTTTCTTCATCACAGTCCTTCTCCACCACATTTCTTCACAACAGTCCTTCAGCAAAGTCCTTATCCTCCATCACAGTCCCTCTCCTTCGGTACAGTACTTCCCTTTTGACACAGTCCTTCTACTTTATTATAGTCCTTTGTTGCATCCCATTCCCTTCGACAAAGTACTTTATCATGGTCCTTCTAATTCATCACAGTCTTTCTCATTCATCACTGTCCTTTGCCAGAGTCCTTATTCTTCATTATCACAGTCTGTTGTGTTCATCACAGTCCTTAGCCTTCATCGCAGTCCTTCTCCTTATATGTATGTATTACTGTGATTTATAAAATGCAAACCTACATGGGAAGCAAAGGTGAGCTGTACAAAGGGGATTCACCCAGGGTATTACATGTAGGGTGCAGAGGTAGCATAGATTGGGTAGGGGGATAGGGAGTACAGGGAACACTTGAGGGGAGAAGTAGGATCAAGTAAGAGGAACAGTAATTGGTGAGATTTTATTTTAATAGTAGAGTATTCAGGTTCTTACTGAAGTTCAGCACTGAGGGGACCATTATTTTATGTATTGGTATCTTTTTTTCAGAAACATGGTGCACATTGCCCTCATCACAGTCCTCCCCCTTCATCACTGTCCTTTGTTACAGTCCTTCATCATTGATAAAGTCCTTCACCTTTTTCACAGTTATTTATATTCTTCATTATCCTTCTACATATATGTCCTTCTAATTTGTCACAGTACTTATTTGCCTGTCCCCGCCTTGTTCACAGATCATCGCCTATGTCATAGTCCTTCTCCTTCATCCTACACCTCCTTAATCACAGTCCTTCTCCTTTATCACTAACCTTCTTCATCACAGTCCTTGCTCATTAGATTCCTTTGTCACAGTCCTACATTGTCACAGTCCTTTTTCCATCATCATACTCCTTGGTTAGTCATTGCTATTCATCACAGTACTTTTCTTTCATCACAGTCTTTCTCCTTTGACAGAGCCCTTATCCTTCAACGCATTCTTTCCCCTTCATCAGTCTTTCTCATCCATCCGTGTGCCTTGTAAGTGCCTCTCTTTCATTGCAGGTTTTCTTCGTATTACTTCTCCTTCTTCATAATCATTTGTCACAGTCTTTCTCTTTATCACAGTTCTTCTCCTTTGTCACAGTTCTTCAACTTCATTTCCATTTTTCATCATCTTCCTTGTCCTTCACCTTCATAGTAATCCTTCAACTTTATCAAAGTACCTCTTCTTTTGTCGCAGCCCTTTGTCACAATCCCTGTCTTTAAATGCAGTCCTTCTACTTCATCACAGTCCTTCACCACAGCCCTCCGTATCCAGTCCTTATCCTTTGTCTTTGTCCTACTCCACCATCCTAGTTTCGTAGTCCTTCACTTTCATCATAGTCCTTCTACTTCATCAAAGTCCCTCGCCTTTTGTTACAGTCCATCAAAACAGTTCCTTTCTTTTAATGTAGCTTTTCTCCTTCATCATAGTACTTTATCACAGTCTGTCTACTTTGTCTCAGTCCATCATGACAGTCCTTCTCCTTAATCACATTCCTTCTCCATTGCCACAATGCTTCTCCTTCATCACAATGTTTCTTGGTCACAGTCTTTCTTTTCATCACGGTCCTTCTCCACATTTCTTCACAATAGTCACAATAGTCCTTTTTCAAAGTTCTTCGCCTTTAGCACAGTCCTCCTTTGACACAGTCCTTTGACTTCATTACAGTCCTTTGTCAAAGTCCTTCTCCATCGACACATTCCTTCATCACAGTGCTTCTACTTCATCACAGTCTTTCTCCTACATCACAATCCTTCTTCACAGTGCTTCTCCTTCATTATCACAGTCCTTCTCCTTCATCACAGTCCTCCTACGGTGTCACTGATATATAAAGCCCAAACTAGCTAAGAAGCAATGGAAAGTTGTTTACAAGGTATCCACCTGAGGGTTTCAAGTAGGGTGCAGCCATAGCAGAGGGTGTGCATTTGTATTTCTATTTATTTGAAGAACAGGATGTTAATTTCAATCAGAAATTACTTACAATAACAGATTTACAGATGGCAGAGGCATTCCCACAAAGGGTGCTTGTACAATGGCACAAAGATGAGAGCAAGTGGTAAACCAGTTTAAGAGTGTGTACAAAGTGGCCGAATACAAGGCACAAAACAAAACACACAGAAAAAATATATAAGAAAACAGATGACTTACAAACGTAACAATAACCCAATGTGGCAAGTTCTTCAAACTAAAGAGGAATACTACATAAATATACAAAACTAAATTATTAAGCGTCACTGGATGTAGTAGTGCGGTCATGTTGGGAGGATGGGGGAGAGTGCAGGGGAGCTCCCTCTTAAGCAAGTAAGTGAAGTTTAAGCCAAGCTTTTAAGAGATCCAGAATTGGGCTGGCTTTGATTGTTGGCAGTAGGTCCCAGTGGAGCTAGTAGAGAGAAAGAGTGGAAGCGAGAGGAGGGGAGGGGCAGTGAGGTTGAGTGTAAAGGAGGATCAGAAGAAATGAGATGATGAGTAAACTGAGATACAATCAGCCATGTACTGAGGAGCAAGACCATTGATAGGTTTGTAAACTAGGAGAAAGAACTTGAAAAGAGAGCAGTTGTGCAAGGAGGGCCAACCAGCATGTTGTCATTCGGTAGAAGTGGGGGATGATCTGGGTAGTTTCTAGAGTACAGGTAGCGAAGTTGAGTACTTTGTCTAGAGAGAGGAAAGAGGAGAGAGGAAGGCCAAAGAGTAGGTTTGATCAGTAATCAAATTTGCTTTACACGTGTTTGGAGATTAGAGTTTTTGAACAGTGGTTAGTAAGAATGGGACACATTTTCCAATTGTCGAGAAGGTTAATACGTGCAGCAGAGGCATTGGGAGTGATGAATTGTTGAGGTTGGATGTTGCTATAAAAGATAACCTGAAAATTGTGAGTTTTTGGTGAGGAAGCAAGAAGGTCAGGCTGAAAAGAGATAGGACAGGGAAGGCTAGGGATGGAGGTTGAAGCTGGCTGAACAATGACTTCCATTTTTGAAGAGATCAGCATGAGGCAGTAGGGAGCCAACCAGTGACAAATTAGTTGCAGTGAGACAGTTGATACTCCATTCCGAGATGGCTGGGGTGAAGGATAACAAGGAGACAAATATTTCAGTGTCATCAGCAAAAAGTTGATAGTGAAATCCAAAGGATGAGATAAATCTTCCTAGGGCAGAGGTATAGAGGGTGAAGAGCAGAGGTTCAAGGATTGAATAGACAGGGAGAGAGGTGGGGTCAGAGGATTGCAAGTTCCAAAGGATTTAAAGGATTGGCCTTGCATGTAGGAGGGGATCCAGGCAAGAGCATAGTTGTGAAACCAAATGTCCTGGAGAGTGAGGAGTAGAGACGAGTAGTCGACAGTGTTGAACGTGGCAGAAATATCCAAAAGGATGAGAATAGAAGAGAATTTGAGTGGTGAGCATTAGAAAGGAAAGTCGAGACATGCATGAGTGCAGTCTCGGGGGGAGTGTTTACTAAGGAAGCCAGATTGAAGTCATTTGCCAAAGAGCATTAGTCTCAAGATACTTAAGGATCCAGTTAAAGACCACCAGCTCAAGGACTTTTAAATAATGGGGAAAGAGAGAAACTGGGCAATAGTTTGCTGGGGCATTTGGGTAAGAAGAGGGTTTCTTCAATAGGGTTAAGGCAGTTGAAGATTTGAAGGAGGTAGGGAAGAGTCCAGAGGAGAGGCAGAGTTTTAGGAGCTCAGAAAGATAAGGGCAAGTGATTAAGGCTACGTCTTTGTCCATTTTGGGAGCAAAAGGGCTGATAGTAGTGCAAGATGCGTAGTGCACAAAGCATGGGGGCTAATACAATAGAAGAGGTGGAGTAAAAGCAGTCAAGAGTAGAAGAAGAGGTGGTGGACAGAAGGAGGGTGCAAGACGGAGAGATAGGAGGGCTGTGAGAGTGTCACAAATGTTAAAGATTTTAGACGAAAAGTAGTGAGCAAGTCATCAGTGGAAAGGGAGGAGGTTATAGATATTAGCTTGGTACGTGTAAACAAAGATTAGAGGATAGATGAACAGTTATGTGGGTGATTCGAAAGGGAGATTAGGTTTGAGAAGTAGGAGGATTAGGCAGAGTCCAGAGTGGAGGTTAGGGAAGCAAGGGAAGTTTTGTAGGAAAGGCATAGGGTAGGTGTTTGTAAAATATGTACCAGCATCAGAGGTCACGGCGCATTATTGCTTCAATGATCAGAATTTCAGAGCTGATCCAAGGCTGAGGAAGGAGATGGGAATGTGTAAGCATGATAGTGTTAGTCAAAAGGATTGATAAGTGCATGAAGTTAGTGAAAGCAAGGTCAATGGTGGAGGCATGAATGGGGCAAAGACACAGGAAAGGGGTCCTCACATCATCAAGGTAAGATACTAGAGAATCCTGCCTGAATTTCCACTCAGATATTGTAGAGGATAGAGGAGGAGTAGAAGGTGGAGGGACCAAGATGTTAGGGTGACCAATTGAGTGATCAGAGGGAGAGTTGTCAATGGAGAGATCAGATGAGGAGTGCCAAGCATACAGAAAGATAAAATCAAGCGAGTTCCAACCAGAGTTCATAGGCTGGTCATGGAGGGAGTGGGGGGTGGTCAGCTAGGAGGGAGTTAAGTTCAAGGCAGGCAGCTGTAGAGGATGTGGGGAAATAAAAGTCCCCAGGCATGACAATGGGGATATTAGTAGGCAGTGACTCCAGGAGAAGGGTCAGATCATGAAATAAGAAGTTGAGAGGACCAGAGTCGATATAGACCCAGAACAGTCAGTGGAGTACGAGGGAGGAGTTGAATAGTGGCATATTCATTTCTGTATTTTACATCAAACCAAGTCCCAGCTTGCTTAACAACAACACAAGTATCATCCATAACTACTTGTGCACATAACAATGCTTTATTTCAAATTGATTATTCAGATCACATCAGTAAAATCTAAAGCAAATAGACATATTAAATTAATTAACTCTAAACTCTTTTATTCGTTTTCCCAATATGCAACCACTGCTTATATCAAAGTGATTTGATCTCCTCTAAGTAATCTATGCCAGAACAAATCTCTCCTTAATTGCATAGTTGCACTGACAAATCTTTTCAAATGACTTATCTGAACAGCCGCAAGCACACAGAAACAACCTAACCTTCTTTCCTTGGCTATGCCTCTTTTGGCCGCTAATCTGTCTAAACATTCTAGGCCATCAAGGCCATTTAACCGCAATACCATAACACTGTGTTGTTTTCATTTATTATGGAGTTTTTGCATCCATTTCATACTTTCTTGATATCCTGGGATTACTTTTGTGTAAATGGCCATTGGGTAAACATTGTGGGGAATTGGGGTCAAAAAGGAAACCAGGTGGGGCTCCTGTAGTACAGTAGACAAGGGTGGTGTAATTTTACATATTTGTACTGCAACATTTATGTAGTGCATGCTCAGACGTGTAGTCTCTGCCAAATATGCACCCACAGTTACTTTTGTGCTCTTAACTGAGTGCATGTGTAATTTTGTATATCTGTACAGTGAGTTCTGTGCTCTTAACGCAGTGCACGCTGGCACGTGTAGTCACTTTTAGATATGCACCCACAGTTTTGTGTCATTAACTCAGTGCATGCTTTAGTCATCGTCAGATATGTGCCCACAATGAGTTTTGAGCTAATATTGCAGCACATTCTTGGTTGTTTTGTCACTGCCTAATATGCCCCAATGGAGAGTTTTGTGTTAGTAATGAAGTGCATGTGTAATTTTGTATATTTGTAGTGACCTTTGTGCTTGGATGTGTAGTCTCTGAAAGATATGCACCTACAGTTAATTCTGTGCTTTTCACAAAGTGGAGCCTGGGATGTGTAGTCACATCCAGATATGCACCCATTTACTTTTGTTCTCTAAATGCAGTGCATGGTGGGATGTGTAGTCACTACTAGATTAGCGCTCGCAGTGAGTTATTTGCTATTAACATAGTGCTTGATGGGATGTGCAGTCACTACCAAATATGCTCCCACAGTGAGTTTATATCATACTAATTATAATTATTTTTATTAATGCTATTAACATTATTACTATTATAATTATTAGGGTATCTTTTGCATGCAGACCTTACTGCGGGAAGTAACAGGGCACTTTATTAGTCATGGGTGAAGTACACAGCAAGGGGAGCAGATGACAAGGGATCAATACCAATAAGCAGGGAGCTAACAATGGGGGAGGGAATGGGTAAGCATTTGGAAGCAAGAGATCTACAAGCAACAAGGGTCAGAAACAGGGAGGGAGCAGATCACCCAGTTCCAGTTTAGGTGGGGAGAGGAAGGGGTGGATGTAGGTGTTGGAGTCATTCCTTAAAGAGGAGGGTCTTGAGCTCCTTCCTGAAATGTAGAAATAAGGGGATGAGTCTGGTACTGGCAGGGAGGTGCTTCTGGAGTCTGGGGGAGTGGACAGATAAGGCCTGTTTTATGTTTCTTTCCTTTGTGTACTAGTGGAGTTCAGGTCTGTACATAGCCTGGCTTCTGGTGGACTGTAAGCCTCCAACGAAGCTGAGCTTCTCAGTGAGGTAGCTTCGGGACTTCAGGGTAGCAGCCTTGTAGATGATGCAGCAAAATGTGAGGGTGATATTTATTTATTTAAATTTTTAATAGTGTGCCAACACACCCAAGCCTCAGGGCGCACACAAGACAAACAAAACAGAAACAAAGTGGTCAGACATCAGGTGGAAAGGAATCTAGGTGAAATATGTACTTGCTGCAGGTTCCAGTTCAGTTCGATGAGGGTTAGGGTGATGTGTTCAAATTTGAGGAGTCCTTTGATGAGTTGTGTTGCAGCATATAGGACATCTCTCAGGGGTGTCAGCGCGGTTGCTGGAAGGCCTCCTGTGGGGCATTGCCACCATCCAGGTGAGAGAGGACCACGACTTGGACAGCAGATATGAGGTTGTTTGCTGGGATGAAGGGCTAGATTGCCTGCCGGTGGGAAGGTTGGTACCGAGATATTTGTGTTTGTGTCTTCCTCGCTGTTTGCTCCTTTAAGGAGAGGTGTCCGTCAATGTAGAACTGAAGGAACTTGTTGCAGGTGGTCACATACTGTGTGAAGTCCATAGAGTTTATAACAGAGAGCCAAGCCTAGATGTCAGGTTGTTCAGTGTTGTTAGTCAGCAGTCAGAATTCTATCTTGGAGAGTTTGAGCTTCAGGAAAGCACTCGACATCCAGGATTGGATCAATATGAGGCAATCCTTGAGTCTGTTGATGTCTTCATTAAGGCGGTCTTGAGTTAAAGCTGTGTGTCATCTGTGAATTGGTGGATATGGATGTTGTGTGTAGCCAGGAGAGTTCCAACAGTTTTCATGAAAAAGTTGAAGATCAAGGGAGGAGAGGATGGATCCTTGCGAGACTCCACAGGAGATTGTTAGTGTTAGTTATCCTGAGAAATCTTTATGAAGGAATTGATGAAAGTTAATGAGGTTGGATTCTAACCAGCTGAGGATTGTCTCCCTGATCCCCATGCATTGATGTTAAAGGTTGTTGATTGGCTGGTGGTCTACTGTGCCTGTAATAGTTGAGAGGTCGATGAGAACTAAGATGCAAGGATGGTTAAGGGCACTGTCGATCACCATGGTACATAAGGGTATAGTTCCAGATTTGTAGGACTGGCAGAGGTTGCTGGAATTGATGTGTTGGAGGAGTTGCATGATTGCTGCTTTCTCAGGCATCTTACCTTTGAAGTTAAGATGAGTGATGGGACAGCAGTTGTTAAGGTTGTGAGGGTCCAGTGTTGGTTTCTTGAGAAGCAAAAGGATTTGTCCTGCTGTGAGGATGAAGGGGAAGGTGCCTTGAGTGAGGGAGCTGTTGATGATTTCCAGGGAAGGGAGAAGTGCTTCTGTTGGTTGGGTCTTGAGTACAGAGGCATGGAGGATGTTCGCCACACACAATGTGACCTTGAGGTATGCTAGGGTGGCAGTCAAGTCTCCCATGGTGCATGTCTTGAAAGTTACCCAGGTAGGGCTGGTTTTGCGACATAGGATGTGTGGTATGCTGTCAATTGTGGCATTGGCGTCTATGTACTGGTGAATCATGCTGATCTTGTTGATGAAAAAAGAGTTAATGGCAATGGAATTGTGTCTATTTGTACAGAAGCCATTTAGCTCTTATTGCAGCTCATGCTTGCATGTGTAGTTGCTGCCACATAGGAGCCCTCTATAGTGCCTGCTGGGATGTGTAGTCGATAACTGATATGCACTCTCTAGAGGTTTTGTGCTCATAACGTAGTGAATACGTCTCTGCCAGATATGTTCTCAGAGTGAGTGTTGTGCTCTTAATGCAGTGAATGCTGGGAGATGTAGTCACTACCAGATATGAATCCACAGTGAGTTTTGTACTATTACCGCAGTGCATGTGTCACTTTTTATATTTTTACACATATAAAAAACCACTGTTGCGCGCGTTTTTGCAAGAGTGGTTGCTGAGTGGGCTGTCTTGCTGTCCTCACGCTGCTCCAAAACCGAATGACTGTGGACTTTCCATTTGGACTGTTTCTTTTGCAACTGATCTACATCATTGTGAACCTTTGGGCCAAGTTGACTGCACTCTGCCCACCCACCTTCCCAGCAGCCCCAACATAATCATCACTTCCGCGTGTTTTTGCAAGAGTGGTTGCTGAGTGGGCTGTCTTGCTGTCCTCACGCTGTTCCAAAACCGAATTACTGTGGACTTTGGACTTTCCATTTGGACTGGTACAACTTCACAACCATCTGAAGACTGCCTTGAATTTGTTAACCTCTCACTAAGCTAATTAGTGTTTTATTTTTATTTTTTATTTTCTTGCAGTTGCTTTTGCAACTGATCTACATCATTGTGAACCTTTGGGCCAAGTTGACTGCACTCTGCCCGCCCACCTTCCCAGCAGCCCCAACATAATCATCACTTCTGCACGTTTTCGCAAGAGTGGTTGCTGAGAGGGCTGTCTTGCTGACTCGCGTACGAGCGGACAGCGGCTGCCAAACCTCTCAGTATTACCAGGAGCTTACATATTTGACACAAACCTGGTGTTACATTTTATTCCACACAAAATGGTCAGAAAAAAATATACCCTAACATCAGGCATGCCAGCCTTTAATCCTGAGCAGCTTTTTACGATAGCCCACCTCAAAATGGCTGCAACGAGAACTTCCTGCCGATCCAATCGCAGGAGTCACAATATGCAGCGTTCAATGTCGCTTACATCTGACATCCACACATATTATGCGCAGGACACAATGTCTAGTGATGATAAGGTCCCACAACCTGGCGTATGTCCTGCTCCCAGGCTCATATCACCTGACGTACTAGTTCTTCCTGAGATTTCACCCCTATTGGAACAACCAACTGGTCAGATGCCGACTCCTCCGAGGAATACCAGTGTCGGGATGTCGTGTCAGACCTTTACGTGCCAGTGACCTCAAGACCATTGGACGAGTTCACTGACACGTCTATGGAATCAGCTTTTGTCTCGGGCGAGCTGCCCCCTTGTCCCAGAGTGCTGCCCTCTGTCGATGTGAATCCACAGGGAGTGCTGGAGCCCATTCGATGTACATTAGCTGCCCAACACAGATTGAGAGCAGCTCATAACCTACTCACACTAGCAGGAGAGATCGATGAAGAGGCGATGGACTTCATGAACATCTCAGGTAGATCCATCTCCCCTTCACCTGATGTTCTCTATATATGCTCCAATACTGGTGATTTAATTCAGTTACACCCCAATAACACTCTAAGCAATACTTCGATTCCAGTTAATCAATTTTCAGAACCAGACCCTGTTCCAGAAATGACCCAAACAAGACCCCATTAATCACCAGAAACACATCCTGGGCCCAACTCCCACTGTATAGATGAATCACCCTCATTTATTGCCCCAACTCCCCAGAGGACAAGATTTGAGGATCCAATTCAGGAGTCTGCATTTTTCATTAATAAAAATTGTTCTAAGTGTTTCTCATTCCCAGAAGCCCCAGCCCTCAACAATACTTTGAGCGCCATGAATACTGTGCTCTTAGCTTTAGCAAAGCTATATGAAGTACTACATGGCAAAATAAATCACCAGACATCAATACTGGAACAACATTTTTGTGACATGGTAACTTTAACAAAAGTCTCTATCCCCAAATCAGGTCACCTCCCAACCAATTTTGGTCATGACTCCAACGCTCATAACATCCAGGCTGCCCCGAACCCTACCCCTTAATCATATGTTGTAAGTGAGGTGGGTCTGATTCAAAATCCAGGACCCTTAGTGTGTGTTCCACAGGTTCTACCTGCACAATCTTGCCCACCCATGAGCTCTTTAGAAAGCCTGTCTCACAAATCGAACAATCCCAAGAGGCTGCATGATGGAAACAACTTACAAACGCTCCCAGCGAACCTCTGCTTAATAAGCAGTGAAACTCACGTAGCACATGACACCAAAACCCCAACCTACCCAGAGGCAAGTCACCATTGGCTGATGTTTGTGTGCAACCACCTAACTCCACCAATGTTCTTGGTGTCGCCTTGTAACCCCGGTGGCGCCGAACATATTCAAACTTTTTGCCTCTGTTCCCACTAACATAGAGCCCAACAAGCCCATGGCTACAGTCGCCAAGCCTGTTTCAATCAACCCTAGAAGACAAACTAAGGTGGGGCGTTGTACCAAACCTAGAGCAAAAGGACGGAAGTTTATCAAGGTAGTACCCAGGCACGAAAAAATAAATAATGCTAAAGGAGTCGAGCCGGTGGAATCTGGCATTAAGCTTGTAACACAGACCTTTATTCCATATAGACCACTTGATGAGTTAGTGGCTCTCACTGCTAGACAGAACCTATCAGGTGTTGCGCAAGTTTACATCCCTGAGGATACCACATTACCCGCCTTTGCTAAAATAGTCAGCACAAATGTCAGCCTTTGCACTTGCAAGGCGGATAACAACAAGTATTGGACTACTTCCTCCATTGAGACCAACAAAGCCTGCCCAGCCCAACCGACCCAGCCCAACCGAGCCTTGCTGAGTTGAGAGAGGAGATCAGAACTTCCATAAATGCATACATGTCCCAAACTCCATGTGTGCAATCTGTCCCATCGATCAGACAAAATCCTTTTGTTTCACAGGCCCACGGTCCTATGAACCAGGGCCTTATATCAAACAATCTGGGCACCTCGACTCTTGGTCAAATCAATACCCAATCATTACAGACATTTAATTCATCCACCAACCAAATGTCTCAAGCTGTTTGATGTGACTCACATTTGAATGCATCTAAGCCCTTACTTTTTCAGAACAATGCAAAACTTGTAACTACTCAGTTACCTTCAGAGGCGAATTCTGTACACTTGATATCCTCGTCGCAGAACTTGAGAGATATCATAAAAACTTCCATTGATGCATACATCACAGAGACCAACAAGCGCTCCCAAGTCACTAAAAATACATGGCAAGAAGGATTCCCTGATGTGAGTGGACTATTAAAGGGGCCGACCATGACAGTCAATATGAGTGCACCAAATGACGGCACATGTACCAGAGTCAATCTCTCCTCTGCGACACAATGCATCCAAGAGAGACACTTACCCAATTCCAATTGCCTGGATGGAGGTAAACCATTAACCCAACCCAAGTCCCATTGTTTAGTGCTTAGATGTCGAGAAGATCCTTATCCTAAGTATGCATTGAATAGAGTGAGTATCTTGAACATATGCAGTGCAATTCCTAGCCTGGCAGCGCTATCCTCAACAGATATCAACCTGGTAGAATTCACCAACATAAATAAACTATCTGATGCCAGAATTTATGTTTACTCTACAAGTGTGATGAATATCTCGTGGCAGGCCAAATCATCTTTATATGAGCTGTGCTTTATTCTATTCCAAGAACCAAACATCAGAGACAATTTGGTTGAGAAACCACAAATTAAGACATAAAAGCCTACCAAGAATAGAGACACTCTTCAGAGCACAAGTTACATCCCCAGTATGAAATCATCACAAGTTTTTAATTCGAGATCATAATATGATGCCGCTGCCAGTATCTGCAGGTTTCTCTCTTGGAATACAAGAGAATATAAGCACCTTATCAATTCAGCGAGCAACGATCTGGCCCAATATGACCTTATAGCTCTACAGAAAACCTGGCTTACGGAATGCCCAACATGGGCATCACATATCACCATCGTGACTCCTGCTATTCAGAACGCCATGGGCAGGCCCAGTGATGGACTCCTGTTAGCCATTAATAAAGCATCTGGGTTTACGGGTGAGAAACTTCCTTCACCCTCGCTGTATTTCCAAATTGTAAAGCTCCATAGAAACTTGCAAACTATAGTCATCGTTAACATCTATTGGAGCAGAATGAACAACTCATCAGACTCCTTTTTTATGGAGTTGCGCTGGATTCTCGATCGCTTGGCACAAGAGCGGTGCATACATCGGACGATAATAGTAGGTGATCTAAGCCTGCACTTGATTCCACAAGGTGACATAGGGTTGGCGGCTGATGAACTGACCTGGCTTAACATTATGAAGGAAAGAGGCTTTGTTATGCTGAATGGTGCGGTCTCGGGAGATGTTCCCATCCAATTAACTTGGAGTAGGGGGCCTCAGCGAGCCACATAGGACTATATCCATGTCCATATAAATTTCATAGATCAAGTGCAATCCGTGCAGGTTGTGCAAACAAATCACAGTGATCACGACAAGCTCGTTATGCGCTACCGGATACGTCAAGTAGTAGTCCCATGTCTGAGAAATAATCATGCACATCATAATCTTGTTAATAACAGTGGCACACGCGTGCAATGGAATCCCAATAAATTGGAGCAGTTCCATCTAGCTCTCTATCAGTCCTCTAGCCATCCAGGTGATGTTCATCCAAATTGCTATGTCAATGTGATGAAGATCTTCAAGCAGCTCAAAATGCCGGACTTGAGCATTAGGCATAAACATTGTCACCCATATGATCCTGTACTTCCTTCAGCGCAAGAAAGCGGACCTTCGTAGGGCCATTTGCAATTTGAAGTTCTTTCCAGAAGTGGATCATTTTTCAGCAAAAAAACAGCTAAATGCCACTTATAGATCGTGGCTAAAGGACCAGCGTCTGCTTCACTACCAACATAATGGGAAGAAAATGTTGCGCCAAATTCTCATTAAATCAACAAGTGGCATCTGGGCGTGCTTGAATGAGGCCACGTATAAAACGCAAGAAGAGGTTCAGATCAATGCTGTTCCAAATGAAGATTTAAATCGAAATACAGGAGACTCATGTATGTCACATTATTTTACAATTGCAATTGATGACATTCAGCTTTGCATCATGAATTTGAGTCGCTCGCGGGCAATGGGCCCAGATGACCTTCATAATGGCACACTTAAAGATCATCCTTATGAATGGGCAAAGATACTCCATCAGATATATAGACACACACTTGCTACAGGAGTCATCCCAGATTCCTGGAAGAAGTCCATAATATTACCTACTTTTAAAAAAGGTAATAGAGATGACCCCGCATCCTATCGACCGATAGCGTTATTGGACTGCCAGGGAAAAATATTTGCGCGCCTAATTTTGAATAAGTTTAACATATGGTTGGATGCGAACAAATTCCAAGATCCATTCCAAACAGGCTTCTTTCCAGGGATTGGGACAGCTGTCAATATCATTACTTTAAACGGCATCATTCATAAAGCGCAACAACAGCAGCAGCCACTTTATACTGCCTTTATAGATTTCAGAATGGCATTCGATGCTGTCCCACGAGAGCTTCTTTACAAGAAACTAATGGACAGAGGATGTCCTTGGTCCAGTGTAAAACGGCTCATCGACCTCCATACAGACACCACAATTCAGATTATATTGTCCAGTGAGGGTCTGTTGTCTGATCCGATTCAGACTGCGTGTGGGTTAAAACAAGGTTGCCTGTTAGCCTCTGCAATGTTTACTTTTTTCATCTCAGATGTCGGTATAAGTTTCGAGAAAATCGTTGCAGATCCCCCGAAAATATCTGCTTTATGCTGATGATATGGTTCTCTTCTCAAAACCCCCTAAAGGGTTACGTGCTCTCTTGGGTGCCCTTCATGGCTATACTAAGAAAAATTGTATTTCATTCAATCTAACGAAACCGAAAATTATACAATTTGGTAAACAAGCAACAGAATGCCACCTACAGATGGCCACTACAAGACATCCATTTAACCTCAGTCACCTCATATATTTATCTGGGCACATATATAAGTAATTGCTCAAATAAGCACGCCAGCCATCAGCACATAAAGCAGAAATTAATGACTGCCATTTCTCAAAGCAGATTAATCAGGGGAAAATATTGTACATTTTCGATAACCCCCTTGCTAGTGTATTATAAACAAAAGTGTATTCCAGTAATTCTATAGGGCACAGAGGCTTTCCTAGGCAAATCCTATTAATATTGGTCGTTTATAGAAGGGTGTTACTGGAAGCGTGCATTGAATCTCCCACTGTCTGAACCCATATGCATCCTGAGATATGAGCTTGGACTTTCGTCTCTTTATTCGATTTATAAATGGTAATGATGCTAATTGTATCGCTTTGTGTGCTGAATGTGGATCAACCCGGCCTATTGGGCATTATATGGCCCAAAAGATCATTGCCAATACAGGCTTTTCCCTTGCATTGCTAATAGAAAAAAACGCTTGTGGGAAGACGAATGGATTAAAACCAGATCAGCATGCCTTTTATATCAGAAATTTCAGAATAACCCATTTGATTTAAAACTTTAAAACGATATGGGGAAACAGAGAGTTTTTTAACTATGTTCCCTAATTCGCGCCAGCGAAATTAATATTTGCGATTTCACCTCAATATTTGGCCTACTAAGGAAGTCCTATGTGCCCGTAGAATTATATCAAGCACTGAGATGCACTGTCGCTTTTGTCAAATTGCCCCAGAAACAATGATGCATTTATGTGTTGAATGTCCGATGTTATTATCAAAACGAACCATACATTTTGCCCATTTGTTTACTGGATGTATGACCATAACAAACATCCGATGCTGGAATTTGCTATTTCATAGCAATTTGAGAATGATCAGATATGCCATACTCAATTACCTATATAGTTTGAGCTTATTGAAAAAGGTGATTACTATGAGTCATTTGTAAGGGGCCGAACAGGCCAGTGCCTTGCTAAAAGAAGACACTGTATATTTTATAAGGTTTATTATTTTTATTTATTCTTAATTTCTCCCCTACTTAACTGCTTGGTCGCTGCCGCTTCCCTGCAACCCTGCGTTGTCAGATCCATCCCTCTAACGCGGGTCGGATCCGACTTCGAGGGTCCCTTTTTCGTTATTTTCTTTTTTTTCTGTCCCCGCCTCCAATTTTGAGGAAGTGGGGAACAGGGGCCTGCCACTGTAAAATGCGACCCAAAACATGCATTTTCATCCTGTTTGAGGAACAGAAATGCAAGCGACACAGCAGCGGTTCATACCTTAAAAGAAATTAATGCTAGGGTCAGGAAAGACCCTGTCATGCAGTTGCACCCCCACATCCCATGCGCATAGGTTTGCCTACAATTTCTGCACATTTAAAAGTGCATCTTGCTTGGAAATGAGTGATGCGATTTTAAATTGGCAGAAACGCCACTTTATTTGATCAAGGAGATGAAAAAGGCCATCTGAATGGGCGCACAAATAAAATGGCCCATTCATGTGTCCCTTGTGGATTGGGCTGCTCATTTTTTGGGCGCAAGTGATGAGATGTGTTAGCGCATTTCATTTCTTGCGGAAAAAAAAGTTGAGAACCTGGCACCTGGATTAATTTTTTTTTTTAAAAAGTAATTTTTGCAGATTATTTTTTGTTTTTTTAAAGGTGCTGTTTTTGCACAAAACGGCCGTTTTCGCGGCATTTTGCGCAAAACGCCTGTTTTCACGGCATTTTGCGGGATCACAAAATCGCTATAAACTGGATGGTCTGCTTAATGCAGTGCATCCTCTCACTTGTAGTCCCTGCCAGATATGTATCCTCAGTGAGTTTTGTGCTCTTAATACAGTGCATGTGTAAGTTTAGATACTAGTACAGAATTGATTGTTAGTTTAAACCACCTGCCCCCTAGGTCAATGTTATTTTTGTAAGTCTTATAAATCATCTGTTTATTTTATATTTTTGTTTTGTTTTGTCCCTGGCATATTAGAGTAGTAATGGTTGATTCTGTTGAAACTGTTACATTCATCAAAACCTGACATGACTTGTTCTTTATCCACAGGACCTACCCGATGATCCATCACATCAATAAATAAAAGCAGGTTGGCCATATTAAGGACTTGATAGAAAACGGGGAAAGCTTTGAGGATTTCTTTTTTTGCAGGCGAGGATACGGCTGACCTCAAAAGGTTGGTTTACCGAATGGCATTTCGAACATTAATCGAGAAAGTATTCTGAAAAAAACCCTTTGAAGATACATATTTGGGGTTGCCAGGCCTAGTGGTTTTTGGAAAGGATATTGGACACTATCAGGCCGATTCATGGAAATAATGTGCGCGGAAAAACCGGCGCACGCGTGCGAAAACGTGCGATTCGCAGTGGCACAGAAAAAATCGCAGAAAATCGCACAGAAAACAGCGCACATCCATTCATGGAAGCACGGGCACGCGCGAAATGTGGGATGTGCGCTGAGAAAGTGCGCGGTGCACGCTGGTGCACGCTGGCGCACGCTGGCGCACAGGTCATCGAACGCCGTGGGATAAGGCCACAGCGAATTCGCACATAGCGCGGCGCACAGAACAAAAGTAGGCGTAACACGGGGCGTCACACGCAGAATGGGGAACAACTCGTGAAAATGTGGGCGTCACGGGGGAAGTACAGGAGGCAAGTGCACAGAACGCCCATACGCTCGCCTACAACACGTATTCATGGAATCGAATAGGGAAAAACAGCGCACGGCCAAAGACGCGCACAGGCCCATACATGTCCGCCACACGAAAGCAGGCGGTAGCGTCCCTGCGCAAGAAAAAAATGTGCGCCAAAGTCCTACACGCGCAAGAAGGCCCACACGCGATCGGGCCTGGGCGAGCGTGTGCGTGTATTTCAGGGGTGCGCGTGAAGTCCCACACGCGATTGGCCTGGGCGCGTGTATTACAGGGGCTCGCGGGTGTTTTCACACGCGATTGTCCTGGGCGCGTGTATTTCAGGGGTGCGCGAGAAGATTCACACGCGAACGGGCCTGGGGGAGCGTGTGCGTGTATATCAGGGGCTCGTGGGTGTTTTCACACGCGATTGTCCTGGGCGCGTGTATTTCAGGGGTGCGCGAGAAGATTCACACGCGATAGGGCCTGGGGGAGCGTGTGCGTGTATTCCAGGGGCTCGCGGGTGTTTTCACACGCGATTGTCCTGGGCGCGTGTATTTCAGGGGTGCGCGAGAAGATTCACACGCGATCGGGCCTGGGGGAGCGTGTGCGTGTATTCCAGGGGCTCGCGAGTGTTTTCACACGCGATTGTCCTGGGCGCGTGTATTTCAGGGGTGCGCGAGAAGATTCACACGCGATCGGGCCTGGGGGAGCGTGTGCATGTATTTCAGGGGCTCGCGGGTGTTTTCACACGCGATTGTCCTGGGCGCGTGTATTTCAGGGGTGCGCGAGAAGATTCACACGCGATCGGGCCTGGGGGAGCGTGTGCGTGTATTCCAGGGGCTCGCGGGTGTTTCCACACGCGATTGTCCTGGGCACGTGTATTTCAGGGGTGCGCGAGAAGTTTTACACGCGTTTTGGCTGGGTGCGTGTATTCCAGGGGTGCGCGAGAAGTACCACACGCGTATTGGCTGGGTACGCGAATCCATTGGACCAAAGGCCCTTACAGCGCAGGCGCGTCTGTGACGTGAACTGCACGTCCTAGTATCAGCACTTGTAATAGGTCCTTAGCACGTATACGCGGAAGTGACGTTGGACGTGTGGTCCGGTTCAAAAGGTACGTGTAGGACGTCATTTCCTTGTACGTGCTTTTCGTGGAGAGCGAGTGGGTGAAATCTGTACTTCTTGTCGGTTCACACGCGAATTACTTCACAGCGTTTCGAGTTCGTACTCCCTGTTACCTCTGTCAGATTTCATTTTTTCTCTTTTTCTCTGGACCTGTTCCCTCAGACAGCGTTCACTTCTCCTGTAGTCCTGTCTCCTCAGACAGCGTACAATTCTTCTTTTGGCGGGGGTGTTGCCAACGCGTGAGGCGCGCACGTGCGTGTACTTCAAGCACTTTTTCCAGGCAGACGGTGAGTTGCGCACCTATTTTCCAACAGTGCTTGCCCCGTGTGTCGCGTACCCCTTCAGAGGTCATTGTAGGCTGCGTGTGACACGCATACGTTCATTATTGTGTTTCTGGGTGCCACAGCGTAGTGCGTGTTTTTGTTTACACGCACGTGGTCTACGAGGGGTCGCTTGCACGTCATTTTCTGTTATTGGGGTGCCTGTGCATTGCGTGACCCATCATCTTTCACCAGGGATTCCATTCAGCCTTGCAAGTGCACTAGGGTACGAATACCATCTAGTACCCTACCCCTTTGACCCCCAATTGCCCAGGACAATACTTCCCTGCTACTCCCATACGCACAGCTACATCAGTGCCATGTCTGGGAGGCGAGCAAGAGGTAAGGGTGGCAAAGGTGGCCGACCCTCAAGAGGTGGGCGTGGTGGGCGCGGTAGGGGACGTGGCCGGGATTTGCAGGCTACCCCTAGCACCCCACATGTGGAGGACCAGTCAGGGAGACCCATGCCCCCCCCCCATGGTTGAGGAAAACGTGGCTGACACCATCGATGCTCAGCCCTTGTTGGACCCGTCCATTGTGGCACCTGACCTGGCACAGGCTGACTCCGAGACTGATTTCCAGGTCCACAAGTCTAGGCCACGGGTGGCTGTGCCAGTCAGTGTCACCAGGCCACGTGTATCAGGGGCAGCCATGTCATCTGCTGCCCCAAGTAGGCGGGGTGGGAAGGCTGCAGGGGCAGCTGCAGCTCCGTCCACCCCAGCTCTGACTCTCCCAGCCAGGACAGTGTTGGTCCCAGTCCGTCAGTCTGAGGTTCCCCCTGCCACTATCACACTCGAGCTAATGCCTGCAGGAAGTCAGATGGTCAGTGTGCCATTGCACACTACGACACAGTCCACCGGTGCTCCTGCCCCGAGTGGCCAGAGCGGCATATGCCACTCACAGTCCCCACCACCTTACAAGAGGAAGAGGAAGAGTGCACGTGCACTACAGGCTGATGCCCCAGACACGGCTACACAGTCCAGCACGCTGAGGAAGCCTAGCTTCAATGATGCCGAACTGAATCAACTTGTGCAGTATGTGTCCGATCATGACGCCGAAATGTTGAGCACTCCAGGGTCTAGGATCACACCTGCTCGCCGTCAGGCACACTGGCAGGCCGTCGCGGACAGCATAAGTTCCCTTGGGTTTATGAGGCGCACAGTTACCGAGTGCTACAAGCGAAGGAATGACCTGAAGCGCAGGGCAAAGAGAAAGCTGGCCTCAAGTCATGCCGCAACTCTGGTGACTGGAGGTGGGTCTCCAGTAGAGGACATTGAGCTCACTCCACATGAGAATGTCGCTGGGACCTACGTCACAGAGGAGCAGATCCAAGGTGTGGGAGAACTTCCAGATTACGAGGCATTGTCCGGTGAGTGCACATGTATGTGTGTGTGATCCATGTGTACGTTGCATGTGGGAGGGGTCCAGGGTGGGTGCCAGGTCAGGGTGTGTGTGCCTGAGTGGTTTGGGTCACCCATGTGCTTCATCCAATGCATTTTGCCCCCCGGGATTTGGGTATTGCAGTGTCCCTTCTGGCCACAGCAGGCATTTGCCACTATATTGCGCCAGTTGACCTTGAAGTGGCAACATGCAACAACATTGTTCCGTATTTCGCTGTGCACGTTCTGGCTGATTGTAGGAATACCCCCAGTTCTATTGCACATCACTCTGCCCTATTCTCACAAATCTGACATGCCTATGGTACATGCCAACTGTGGGATGGCACTGCTAGCCAACATGCATCTGATGTGTTGCCCTTCCATCTTGGTGTCATCAGTGTCTGACATTTACCTCCCCTTCCAACTCAGTGACAGTGCATGCATGTGAGGGACATAGTCATGTGGGACATGTGTCTATCAAGTACATTTCCTGTAGCTTGTCTAGCCTATTTGTGTGCCATGGTGCTAATGCCTGTTTCCATTTTCTGTCTTTCATGTTTTTTCAGAGGATGACGCACTTGATGCTGTTGAGGGTGAGGAGATGGTGCTCACCCAGGAGGGATCTCTGACACGTCCGAGCACGAGTGGGGGACGTGGTGTGTTGGTGGGTGAGAACCCACTCTTGCTGCAGGGCATTCTCTCCAGGGCTGTATATGGGTGCACCTCCCCAGAACTCTTTTCAAGTGTTGATTCGGATGAGACCCATGTGGATTCGCAGGTATGTGTTCATGGAAGGGATACTGTTCTGTCTGACCCACCTGCACCAGGGGTAGAGCCCACAATGGGGATGTCAGTGTTGGTAGGTGCGCCTGTGGTGGTTACGGATGCAGGGCCACACTCTGCAACATCTGATCCTGTTCCTGGGCCAGCAGATCAGAGGGGAAATGCAGTCCTGCAGCCTCAGGCAGTGCCGACACAGCGAGGCGCAGTTCGCCTTGCCCCAGACAGGTGTGGTGCCCGCCAACGCGGTGGCCGTCCGCCACCTGGCAATACCGTATGGGAGCAATCCATATATGGTATGGCCAACCAACAGGCAGCATCATCAGAAATGATTGCTCAAGCCATGGACAGGGTGGCCACTTCCATTGTCCCCCCAGAAAGGCAGAGGGAGCTACTAGAGCAGGCAACAGCCTCCATTTGCCAATCAGTAAGGGAGGACATGTTGGCGTCCAACAGGGACAGACAGGCGGCCCTGGACAATCTGAGGGAATCAATTTCTCTAGATGCCCAGGGACAGAGGGAAGCCCTGAGGGGGGAGGTCCAGCACCTCAGGCAGACTCTACTGGACCTTGAGGCTTCCACTCTCACCAAGACAGAACAGCTGCTGGAGCGCGTCACCCGTACGCTCTCGGCAGAGATGCAGGCAACTCGTGCGGAGGTCCGGGCAACACGTCGGGTGTTGCATGGGGATCTCCGCACCATATCCCTCCAGAACGAGGCCTTCAACACCCGCATGCTTGCTGCAATGGAGGACCACACCAGGGCTTTGCGTGGGCTGCCTCCCATAGCACCACCACCTCCTGTGGCAGCAGCAGAGGTCGAGGAGAGCGAATCCAGCAGTGATTCTCCCACAAATTAGTAGCCGTGCAGGCCATGAGCCCATGGAGGTGTTTTATTTTCGCAACATTCACCCAGGTGGCTGTTGGTGAGCATCCTGTCCTCGGACCTCCTGGGTGGCCTCCCCCACCCCCCCTGGCCCCCACATGGCCATTTTTGATTTTTGCTTTTTGATTTTTGAGGTGCAGTGTGTTGCCTTGTGTGGCTCCCGTGGGCTTCCACTGTGTTCCGTTGGGCACATGCAAGCTTGTCCTGAGTTTGGGTTAGATGCTTGGGTTTGTGAGACACACACCCCTCCTGCTTCCCGTTTCCATGGGCTTGCAAAGGGTGTGCCCAAGTGACAGTGAATTACACAGTGACGTTGGACTCCCATGAGCTATGTGGCCAGTCTGTAGTCAATACTGTGTATACATTCCTAGTGCATATTGTAGTAGTATTGTACACTGCATGGTGTATTGATGTGTACTTGTGCTTCCATGTCTCCCTCCTAATTTGCAGGGTCAGTCCTCATGTCTTCACAAGCCCGTCTACTTTGGAGATGGAGTTCATGTTGTTAGCAGTGCACTCCCAGATGTGGCTGGCACCAACACTGTACAGTAAGAGGTGGTCGATGTGCTGGCATCATCAGGTTGTAGGTCAACGTATCCTTTAGTATTTGGTCATGTTTGTTGTTATTTATACATGTATGTGGGCATACTGTGTGTGGGCAGTTTCCATTTGGGACACTGTACTCTGTGGCACGTGTGTAATGTTTGGGGTATGAATTTGTTTGCTCTCACATTGCATGATATGCCATGGTGGAGATGAGTGTGGGCCTGTTGGCAGGTGCCCCTCACTGCTGGGGGCTGGGGGTGCAGAGGGACATGGATGGGGTCCTGGGGAGGAGGTGTTGGGTGACATGGCACTGTTGTCATGTACTATCTTTGATGGTGGCAGTGAAATTGGCATCATTGAAGTGTGTCTTTTGATGACACAGCATTGGTGGTGTTTGTGTAGGTAGGGTGGCACACAATGGTACACTTCCAGTTGTACAGTCTCAGGCTGGTATGGTTGTGACAGGTGACTCTCCATTGAGGCATCATCTTTGTCAGAATGAGTCATCATTGATTGTCAGCTGGTATGTGCCAGGGCTGTGCCCACTCCACAGGGTGTGATTTTATGTGAAGTAATCAGCCACCAGCTGCGTGCGGGCTACCTCCCCCCGTGCCCTTTCCCCTCCCATGCGCAGCGGGGGCGTGCATGTGGTTGGGGACGTGGGGGCACCACCATGTCCACGGCCAGGCCCCGGCGTGTTGCAACGTTGTGCAGGACACATGCTGCCACTATGATCCTGCACACTACTGGTGGAGCGTATAACAGCTGCCCGCCAGAACGGTCAAGGGAGCGAAAGCGTGACTTGAGCACTCCGAATGTGCGCTCCACTATGCCCCGGGTTGCAATGTGGGCTGTGTTGTATCTTACCTGGGGTGGCGTGGTGGGGTTCCGAATTGGCGTCATCATGTGGGTGCTGAGAGGGTAGGCACTGTCCCCTGGGGAGGAGGTGATGGGTATCATTAGTGGGGTTGTGACATTACTCAGTATCTGACATGCATGCACGCGCAGTGGCATTTATACTCACCGAGCAGCCATGTATCGCCATGCCGCCCAGCCTCTATGTCCCGGTTTAGGGTAGACATTCTGTAGATGAAGCTGTCGTGGGTTGAGCCTGGATAGTTTGCATATACTGAGGTGATGATTCCCTTGGCATCACATACTACCTGGACGTTGATGGAATGCCAGTGCTTGCGGTTTCTGTAGATGTGCTCAGTTGCCCTGGGGGGACGTAGAGCCACATGGGTGCAATCAATGGCGCCTAGCACTTTGGGGAATTGTGCCACCCTGTAGTATTCCTGTGCAACAGCCTGCCTTTCTGCAGGTGTTCTGGGCAGGTATATGTGCCTGCGGACTGATGGGCGTGCAGTGATGATGGCCAAGACCTGGTGTAGGCAGCGTGACTGGGTGGCCTGTGACACCCCCCCCCACTATGGCACTTGTCCGCTGAAATGATCCAGTGGCCAAGAAGTGCAGTACATTGAGGACCTTCTCCAGGGGGCTGAGGGCTTGGGAGCAAAGGGTGGGTGATGTGAGGTCATCCTCCCACTCACTGACCAGGTCGAGTAAAATGTGAGGTGGAAACCTGTACCTCCCATACACCTGGTCATCAGGCATCCCAAAAAGGCTGGTTCTGGGTGTGAAAATTCTGGCCCGGACTATCCTCCTCCTCCTGCGATATCCCACGGCCACTGCTGCTAGGAACGGTATATTCATCCTGCCGTCTGAGCTTGTTTGTTGTTTGCGCGCACTTTTATGCTGTGCGGGTCAACGTACGCCTGCTTCCTGCTGGCTTACGTGCTTCCGGATTGGCCACGTTCGATTCCATGAATACGTGTTGTAGGCGAGCGTGTAGGACTTCCCGCGCACCCCTGAAATACACGCGCCCAGGCTAATCGCGTGTGGAACTTTTCGCGCACCCCTGAATTACACGCACACGCTCCCCCCAGGCCCGATCGCGTGTGGAAGCACCTGCGAGCCCCTGAAATACACGCGCCCAGGCCAATCGTGTGTGGAACTTCTCGCGCACCCCTGAATTACACGCACACGCTCCCCCCAGGCCCGATTGCGTGTAGGAGCACCCGCG
Source organism: Ambystoma mexicanum (assembly GCF_040938575.1). Taxonomy (NCBI): domain Eukaryota; kingdom Metazoa; phylum Chordata; class Amphibia; order Caudata; family Ambystomatidae; genus Ambystoma; species Ambystoma mexicanum. Next base: position 792,439,113 of record NC_090927.1, read on the forward strand.
AGCCCCTGAAATGCACGCGCCCAGGCCTAACGCGTGTGGAACTTCTCGCGCACCCCTGAAATACACGCGCCCAGGCCAATCGCATGTGGAACTTCTCGCGCACACCTGAATTACATGCACACGCTCCCCCCAGGCCCGATCGCGTGTGGGAGCACCCGCGAGCCCCTGAAATGCACGCGCCCAGGCCTAACGCGTGTGTAACTTCTCGCGCACCCCTGAAATACACGCGCCAAGGCTAATCGCGTATAGAACTTCTCGCGCTCCCCTGTAATACACGCACCCAGCCCATTCGCGTGTAGAATTACTCGCGCTCCCCTGTAATACACGCACCCAGCCCTAACGCGTGTAAAACTTCTTGCGCACCCCTGCAATACACGCACCCAGCCCTAACCCGTGTATAACTCCTCACGCACCCCTGGAATACATGCACACGCTCCCCCCAGGCCCAATCGCGTGTGGAAGCACCCGGGAGCCCCTGAAATACACACGCCCAGGCCAATCGCGTGTGGAACTTCTCGCGCACCCCTGAATTACACGCACACGCTCCCCCCAGGCCCGATCGCGTGTGGAAGCACCCGCGAGCCCCTGGAATACACGCGCCCAGGCCAATCGCGTGTGGGACTTCTCGCGCACCCCTGAATTACACGCACACGCTCCCCCCAGGCCCGATCGTGTGTGGAAGCACTCGCGAGCCCCTGAGATACACGCGCCCAGGCCAATCGCGTGTGGAACTTCTTGCGCACCCCTGAATTACACGCACACGCTCCCCCCAGGCCCGATCGCGTGTGGAAGCACCCGCGAGCCCCTGAAATGCACGCGCCCAGGCCAATCGCGTGTGGAACTTCTCGCGCACCCCTGAAATACACGCGCCAAGGCTAATCGCGTGTAGAACTTCTCGCGCTCCCCTGTAATACACGCACCCAGCCCATTCGCGTGTAGTATTACTCGCGCTCCCCTGTAATACACGCGCCCAGGCCAATCGCGTGTGGAACTTCTCGCGCACCCCTGAATTACACGCACACGCTGCCCCAGGTCGCGTGTGTTGCTTCTCGCACCGGTGCAGGGTTGGCGCAGCCCTTTGCGATGATTTTGCGATCTTGATGGCTTTTCCTTGCGCGAGGGCGTTCTTGGGGGCGTAACTGGCACTGCTGCAGGGTCGCTGCGATACTCTGCGCCACGGCTTGTTTTGGAGGATTAATCCATGAATACGATGTGCGCTGAAATGGATTTTATCGCACGCGGCTGCCGCAGACATTCGCACGGGAACACTCTGCACCAGCCGCGTGCGATACTTTTGACTGTATTTCCATGAATCGGCCTGTAAGTTTTTCAAATAAAACATTATGTGCGGCCTTTTGCCATATGTGTGATGCCATTATGCAAGGACACTCAAAAATTACAGGTTATCCAGGATAACGACTCTTAGCACTCTGCAGCTGCTGCGCTTCTGTCAAATCAATGAAACGACCGGGTGAAACCCCTGTCTGGCTCTCCTGACCTAAACCCCACTGAGATGGTCCAACTCAAGGGGTATCTGAATTGTGACTGTAAAGTCTCCAAAAAGGCAGAACTGATTGACGGGATCAATACGTTTTGGTTCATGGTACTGACACCTGTCTGTGGACAAAAGACCATGCAAAGAAGGTCCTACCGGCCATTTCTTAGTGTAGTGGTGGAGAAACAAACATGTATATTGAGAAGTATTTTGTATTATGGGCCCTGCAGTGCGAATCTAGAGTACTATACATGTACCTGTACTGTTGTCTCATTACAAATTGTGTAATGTAACAAAGAAATACACAATAGTACACTATTGGCACTTTTTTCAAATTGTATTGCATAAGCAAACATACAGGAATGAATATATTGTAGATCAATGATACTTATTATACACAGTGCTTTTAAGATGGATGAGAAATCAAGCAGGGCCCTAACGAGTCAGTAAAAATGATTACTTTTTGGTTGGGGGGTGACCTAAGGAGTTTTGGGTATATCTATTTACATTGAGAGAGCCATGGCTCAACAGAGGTGCAGGTAATTTTTCTGCTGATACTGTGCAAATATCATCACAGTATCTGCTGCATGTCGCCTGGGCAGTTCCATGGTGGTGGGCAACCTTAAAGTGGTGAGTACTGTGGTGTGCAGGAGAGGGTTTCACAGGTGGGTGAGGGTTACAGTAAGCATCACCACCATGAGGTCCCTTCACTGCATGAAACTGTAGGGTTGTTACCGGTCCCCAATGAACCCCATCCTCATATCAGGACCATCGTTTGTTGTGCACATTTGATGTCTCCAAATTCTGAACAAGCACCTGAACTCTGAATCCAGCCACTTCATGTGCTGGGGCTGGTTTGTGTGCAGCCAAGACGGTGAAGGTTGCGCTACAGTCCATTCCCATGATTAAAAGTGTTTGGAAGTGTCTGTAAGTGTCCTTTGGCTGTTTGGCTGTGCCGCTGGACTTTTACTCTTGCTGCTCGGAAGCTGCAAGAACTTACAAATCTGGACTTTGAGAGTGCCGTTGGCGTGAGGAAGTGCTGTGGACGTGGAACTGCCCTGACTCGCCCACTGTGCCGGACTCATTTGTTTCCGTTCCCAGCCCCGCCCTCCTGCATTTCCATTGGATTACACTTCCTACTTTAACTCTGGGCATGCACACTGCACGCACTCCGAAAGTGTGTGTAAGTGTCCCTTGGCTGTTTGGCTGTGCCGCTGGACATTTAGTAAAAAAAAAAAAAAAAAAAAGATACGAAAGCTATGAAGAATCATTGCACACTGTAAAAACGCTAGGCATATTTTTGTAATTAGTTTATTACGGCTGTCCCAACCGTTTACACACAAGTATTACAAAAAAAAAACGATTAAATGAAATATAACTCTAGTATTTATACAATCATAATAATAAAACAAGGTTACAAATATTTTTTTCCATGACGTACCACATTTTAGTTACGCATATCGTCTCCCAGTACAAAGTAGCCATACTGAAAATTATGTGGCCAGTTTTGAGTGAAGATTCATCTAGTTACAAGTAAAACCACTATTCACAAAATGGCTAACCCACTGGCCATTGCCAATTGTGTCGGTGTCATTAACCTCTCCAGATACAGTATGTTTTCCTCTGTTGTAGGGAACCCTTTGCGTCACAACATGGTCATTGTCATAGTTCTCTCTTTAGTCAACCTTTTTCCAACATCACAGACAGTATCCATTATCTACTTTTGCCACTCTTTGTGGCCTCAGATGAACAATTTGTAGTATGCAACAGCACCATTTTCTGTACCTTTTGCCGAATCACTGAGGTAGTCATCTGATGCCCATGCTCCAAATATTTACCTCAATCGTCATTCATTGGGCCTCATTCCACGGATGGCGCTAAGGGATTACCGGCACTGGTAAGGGCACCGGTGCCAGTAATCCCTTAGCGCCATACTAAGGGGTCCCTCAGCGGGTCCCGCCCTTAACGTGTGACCAGACCACACATTAAGGAAGGGACCCGCTGAGGGACTTCAGGGCAAATAACGGTACAGCTAATAGTGGTACCGTTATTTGCTCCTTCCCCATTCCCATTGAGCCCTATGGGGGCTCAAATGGGAATGGGGAAGGGCCTTGGTGAATGGGGAATTACCGCCCCGCCAACCTTGGAATGGGGCGGTTATTCCCCCATTCACCAAGGTGGAATTGGTAAAATACCAGCGACAACCATGGCGCTTATAGCGCCACGGTTACCGCTGTCCGTGTAACGAGGCCCATTGTCTTGGTTTCATGGAGTTGTCTGGAGGAAACATGAGGGATTTTAGAAGAAATATAAGATACAATGAGACACATTGTACAGCAAAATACAGTAACTTGGGAGATGAGCCTGCTCAGCAAGACCCTCCCTAGGGGTTGAAACAAGTGGGGTCTAACTGGGAGTGCCTCCCATCTAGGGAACAAGGACTATCATTCCAATACTGAAGTCTCTATACAATGAATAATATCTGCTTATATGGCATTGCCTTTAATAAGGTGCCTTCCTTTCTATTGACTTCAGGCAACACTGGATCAAATGCAGAATTTGAAGCCCGCTGAGGAGTAAAGGACGACTGAGATATACTGTTTTCCACTGTTCGGCTGATGTATCTGTACACTGACACGGTTACTGATACTGGGTTCAAGCTTTTTTAATGACATGCGCTCCAAATCGCGTAAGACTACTGGGAGGACCCAGCAGCAGTTTGAAAAGAGAGCACGGTTGTTTCCCGCACTGAACAGCGGATTGCCACGAGAAAGAACACGCCCACAGGAAGAGACGTGGAAGGGGCGTATAAATTCACAACATCATAGCCTTTGTGGTGTGAAGCCCACTGAGGAGTAAAGGGTGACTGAGATAAACTGTTTTCCACTGTTTACGGCTGGTTACATGATGCGTAGACCAAGGCTGAAGTGCCTTCCTAACGAAAAATGGAGATGGGAAGAAGGGTGGGAGATCCTACCTTGAGCCACGGTGCCACACGCGCGGGTGAGCGCCTCTGCAGCGTACCAGAGAACTTGGAGAGACCACTGAGTCTCGCATCCAGGGAAGCAACGGAGGAGAGGGGGAGGGACCGGGCAACCCCTCCGATTGGAAGGGAGGGGTAGACACCTCCTGACTTGGCAGCGACAGACAGCCTACTACACGCCGAAGATCCTGAACGGAAGAACAAAACGGATGATTGTGGCGTTGACAGTTTGGAAAGTAACTTGAATAACTCAAATGCAAAGGAAGTATTAATGCAGAAACGTTTGCTCTGACCTCTAAAAAACCTGCTGCAGAGCAAACTGAAGTGTGGCCCACAAAAACGTATGGCCCGAACTGCGAGTGCTAAAACAATCATACCTATAGCCCAACATACGATTAAATTGCCTTCAGCCAAGACTACAGGGACCAAGGAGAGGATGGGGGAATCTGCACTGGGGATTAAAAGGGCTGAAGCATCAAAAGGAAGCCATGAAGCACAGCCGACATCGCAACTGAAGGGTGGTGTCCAAAAACACATAGAGGGACCCAGGGAAAAAGAGAAAATGCAAAACCATTTACAAACCTCAAAGTGAAACGAACCATATCATTTACCAACAAGAGAGAAACAAACATCTCTTGTTTCTTGTCTCTAGGGGAAAACGGGGGCGCAGAAATGATCTAGTGGAACAAAAGTCAGTCCCTCCAAATCCCCAATTCCCACCTATGCAGCAAGAGTCAAATCCTCTCACAAAAAGTCCAGGGATGCAGGAAGAGAACCAGTTGAGTAAATCTGGCATTGGTAGTGCTAAAAAGTAACAGGAAATCGAACTTCCCCAGAAATTCGACAAGCAACTGGTAATGTTTGACGAAGTTCAAAGTATGCACTCACATAGGAAGGTGATCACAGCAGAGATACACGCTGCCGATAGTCAAGATTACTCCTCCTAGAAAAATCAAGTGGAGGCTGCCTCGGGGAGTAATGTGTGTATAGACAAAGGAGACCTGCACAACGACTCTTCAGAAGAACGGGACTCTACGCTAGATCAACCTAGCATAGAAGTTGTACAAGATCTTATGCTCAAAGTGCAGAATAAAGAGCCACAGCACCCAACTCTGATGCCAAAGAAGCTAGAAAACCCCCAGATCATTAACAAAGAGACTCATATGAACAATATTAAAGACAAAACACAAGAAGCAGAGTGGGAAGACCAAGAAAAAACGCCCAATTACCAGATACGTAGGGAAAAGGCTAAACAAAGGGGGTATAAAGGCAGCACCACCAAACAAGGTTCCAACCCAAATAAAAATGTGGTAGGAAAAGTAAGAAAACTTAATCAAAGGAAAGACAAAGGATCAAAAACCACAACACACAAAACTGTACTCATAAATCTGGACAAAGTGGAATCGATGAACAAACTGTTTCCCCTAGTTCCTGCAACTAAGCTTCAAAACCAAAACGAATTCTCAGATATTGAATTACTAGATAGCGTTTTTCAATTTGGAGACTGGAACACAGAAATACCCAAAGGAAGGGGGAAAACCATGGCATCACTGCAAGGACAATTAAGTCCAAAGAAGAACTCAACATCAACTCCAATTAGATGACATTTTAATAAATCAAGGAATAACCCAAATACACCACTTGGGAAGCAAAAAATACTAGTTGGCCAAGATTTACAAAGGGACCCTCAAGCATATACCTCTTTTGAGAAAGTTTCAAATTCCCAAATTGAAAGTTCAAATAATAGGAAAATAAAAGCAAATAAAAAAGAAGCCAGTTTAAGATCATCACCAAGGCTGGATGATACTACTCGGAGGAATAAAATGCCCCTTGGAAACTGCACATCTCCAAAAGCTGCTCATTCGAACTCAGGCACGAGACTGTCAACCCTGCTAACTACACCAATTCCCAATAGAAGACTCAGTGAGATGTCGTCTGAAGGGCAAAGAGAATCGCTGCAAAAAAAATAGACTTAATGTCAATAATGTCCACCATAACCATATCTTTAGCACCATTCTCCAAACTTTATGAGACACTGAATGACACAATGAAGGATCAGACATCATTGATAGCTATGATGCATACAAAATTAACTCTGATGGAAGGATATATATTAGCCAAAGAAACAAACATAACGAAGACAACTGAACCTCCTTCACCACACCAAGCATCACAGAAAAAAAAAACAAATGGGAGAAATTGGCACAGAGACCATCCAAGAGGAGATACAGACCGCACCAAATCAGATGTCTGGTAATTACCCGAATAACTCAAATGAGAAAAGTATCATAAAAAGGAACCAGCAAAACCAAGTGTCTTCACATTCGTAATATTTACTAACCAGAAGTCTGTATTTGACAAACAGCCTACCCTTCATAGTATGAACATGGCTAGCGATAGAAGAAGGAGCTAAAGAAAAAAGAGGTAAAAAAATTGTGCCGCAAACAAAAACAACGAACAATTGTATTCACCCAGCAGACGATATAATAAACTCATCCTGTGATACAACGGAGTGGAGCATCTATACAGTAGATGAGGTGGACTCAGATCCAAACCCAACACCTAGATATAAATGAAAAGCAGTCACCTTAAATCTAACTGATAAGAGGATGGACCAGAGGAAGAAGATCTGCATTAGGGAACAGGATGCAGTCATACAGCCTTGGGAGCATCAGAAGAAAAAAAGACCTGAGGGAAGAGCCCGATAAAAAAGAGACAGACGGAAGAAGTGAAAAAGTGCTAATGATGAACAGAGGGAGAACAAAGTGGTCAGAACATTGAGTAATTTACGGATGAACAGGACGCCACTATCGTCTGAAAAAAAGGCTAGGGACGGGCAAACTAGAAAATCACCATTACGATGCAGGAGATTACTGAAAGATAAATCGTCAGAATTATCACCAAGAAGGAAAGACCATAGGAACTCGGCAATCCCGAAAATAAAAAAGTACCTGTATTTTTCAATTAGAATGTAAACACAGGGAAAATGATGATCTAACTTTGAACAGGTGAACTATTATAAATATATTCGCCCAGATACCGAAATTGTGTGATATTGAGAGCCAGGACTTATGGATAGTCGAACCATGTGAAATGGGGAGGAAGGATAGATCCTACTTACACATTAGATCTGAAGTCATTCGAAACTTGTTATGAAAGGGAGTGGAACATCTAAAAATCCTGGGATATGTTATGATGGAAATTGATCAACATAGAGAGAGACAGAAATACCGGGAAACCCATAAGTCAAAAGACCAAGAGAGAACAACGAGAGACACAAACATCGGAGAAAGATATACAATTAGGGAAGAAAACAAATTGAAACGCACGATAAGACAAGAGAAGTCAAGGGAAAAATCAACCAGAAATGGAGATAGAAAAAAGAGAGAAGTAATGCAAGATCATTTGCATTATCGAAGAAGGATGAACTCAAGAACATCAAAAGAATATGTATCATCGGACTCTGAGGAAGACTACAAGAGAACAGGAAGAAGAGAAGTATGACAATTGGAAGGTGCACGCAGTAACGAAAACACTAAACAGGAGAGACGGGCTGAATATATCAAAGACAAACAGGAGATGCAGTTAAGACAAAAGAACACCATTAAAAACGCACCCGTTAAGTGGACTTAAAAATTGTCGGCACCTCACTTAAATAAGGAAAACTAGCAACTAGACAAGAAAGAACAGACGCTGAAACCTCCAGTCAAAAAGCTGTAGAATCGAAGCCAACCCTGAAAAAATCCATGGATATGATGTCTTGGAACAGGACAGAGGTTTTACGCATCTAATGACAAAAAGTGATGTAAAACTAAGTAGGTGGGATATAATCTGCCTTCAGGAGACATGGCTCCTAAATAAACCTAATCTGGATGGATACACCATTGCCAGCACTCCGGCAAAAAAAGGATTAACGGGGCGACCAACGGATGTATTACTAACAGCAATAAAATCAGGTAGTGGTCTGGAGGTGTTGCAACAGCTGCAAACAACATATCTATTCCAAGTTATGCTACTCTCTTGGAAGCACGTAGAGGCCTACGAGATGGAGGAGAAGGAGGAAAGAATCCTATTAATGAACACGTATTGGAACCCTGAGGTAACTACCAAAGAGGCGTACATTGAATCACTGAACAACAGCTTAGACGAAGCAAGTGTAAATTATTGCTACAACTACATAATAATAACAGGAGACTTTAACGCCATCTGTCCGGGGATCGGGAATCAAAGGTCCCACCTGAGCACTTCAGCGAAAGTGCTGGAGAGAGGTAGATGCTTAGAACAAACACTAGCAGCAAGAGATCTCCACAACTTACATTGGTTGAGACCAAAAGGTAATTTGGACATACCAACGTGGCAAAGAGGCGATCAAACAGGCACCATTGATCACATGTTTGTATCAAAAGAACTTTTAGGCCTGATGAACAGATTTTCAGTAGAAAAAACAAAACACAGTAATCATAATATATTATATGCAAGCTGGACTAATAGCCAAAAACTCAAACACTGGCATAAGCACGATCTCGAAGTAAATGCGAGGGGCAACCGACTGAAGCTTACAGGGAATTCTATCATCGAGCTTACAAAGAACTACTGTAATGTGTAATACAAACATCAAGACAGGGGAAAATGAAGAAAGTATGCTGAAGTATACACCACTCTTACAGAAATTCATGGTAAAGGGGAAGAACCCAATCCCTCAGACTGACCATCAACATGCTTACAACCGGGAAATAGTTGTAAAAACAAGAACCTTGAGAAAAATTGAAAGAATGGCAATAACATCTGACCTGCCAGAGAATAGAATGAGATGGTACAGAGCACGTAAGGAATAAAAATCATGGATATGGCAAAAAAAAAGCCTACCTATACCAGAAAGATGCAGAAATCATGTTGAAAACGCTATGTATGCGAAAATCTAAAGAATTTTGGTCCCTCATAAAGGGAGCAGGTGCAACCATGAATGCTCTCCACAACAATGTAAGTGAAACCAAGTGGATATCTCCCTTTGAGCAATTATACAGCTCAGTAAACAACGCCAACTGTAGAAACCAAAGTGAGAAGACCCTTAAAATGGAAGAAAACCTTCTCTGGGACATCCCGTATAGTAAAGAAGACATTCTGTTACAAATTAAGAAGATAAGCAACTCAAGGGCTCCGGGGCCTGAGGGGATAGCTAATAGCGACCTAAAATCAAATCCAGAGCTGTGGTCAGCATTTATCAGTAAGTTATTCAAGAAATGCAATCAAGAAAAAAACATCCTGGATTCTTGGAGAAAGGCAATAGTGGTCCCAATTTTCAAGAGAGGAGATAGAGCGAATCCAGTGCATTACCGCCTGATGTCGCTTTTGGATCTCATCAGAAACATTTTTGGAAGCTTTGCATTGGAAGGCTTCAAAACTTGGTTGAAAGAAGAAAATAGATTCGACCCATTTCAAATGGGCTTTGTTCAGAATGCAGGGACCTCTCCGAACATATTGACGTTGAGCATGATAAAAGGGAAGGCTGTTCAAATGGGCCAACAAGTGCATATGGCTTTTATTGACCTGGTCCAAGCCTTGGACCAGGTCAATAGACAGTTATTATGGAAAAAGCTGGAACAAAACTGCCCCGAGTCAATACTAGCCCCAATTAAAGCACTCTATAGAGATACATCGATGAAGGTACGGCTAAATCGAGAGGGACTCCTGTCGGAAGAAATTAAAACATCAAGGGGTGTTAAAAAGGGCTGTCCCCTTGCGCCCGCACTGTACAATGCCTACATGGCGGACCATTCAAACACGGAGGATAACGTGCGATGTTTCCCACCAAAGGTGGGAGGTGAAGCGGTATCACGTCTTCTTTACGCAGATGACATAATTATACTAGATCATACATTGGTGGGACTACAGAGGAAATTGTCCAACTTGGCAGAATATCTGAATAAAAATAACCTCCAAATGAACACATCAAAAACTAAGGTGATGACATGGGAAACCTCAAGCAGAATTAAACAAAAACAGAATTGGTTTGTATAAAACCAAAAGCTGGAAAGAGTAAACACCTTTAAATGCCTGGGAGTGATACTAAGTAACAATCCAAAGGAGAAACCTATGCAGGACATGCTTTGGGCCAAAATGAAAGCTTTAACCACACAAGCGAAGATTATTGATAAAAAATACAGGTAATTCTCGCTTAGGGCAGCCATAACCTTCTAGAAAGTAAAGGTGGTCCCTGCAATATTATATGGAAAGGAGGAAATGCCTGCTCTCCCGGACAGCATGTGGATTAAACTGGAGAGCTTTTTCTGGAGGCAAGTGCTTGGACTGTCACAGAGCACTCCCGTGCCACTCATCAGACGTGAATTATGTCTTTCTTCACTAAAAGCGACCAAAGAGAGAAACATGCTGATGTTGTATCGGAAAATCATCATACCAAAGGCTCTCGATTTGATTGGGAAAGAAATGGAGAAGGATAACATTAGACCATTAGACTCCTGACCGAGTGGAAAAATCAAAACATTACATTATTGAACCAGATTGATGCCACGACAGACCAGCTTGTAAGAAACCCAGACAGTGTATCCAAAAAACTGTTAGAATTGGATTGGATTGTCACCGGTGAGACCGCTAACAGCTATGGTTCAACTAAGCAATTCCCTACAACAGCAAAAAGACTAAATGGGACTAGAAGTTATCTGGAAAAATTCCCGGATAAAACACGTAGTATGCTCTTTTTAAGATTTCGTCTAAACCATCTTGAAACAAACGAAGTACTGTTCATAAGAAAACAAACTACAGTGAATACATGCAGATTTTGTAAAAAGGAAGACGAAGTGGAAACAAGCAGACACCTCCTTCTAAGTTGCAAGTCAGAAATACAGTTTTGGGAAAAATAATGAAAGCTTTATCAACTCTTAACAGAAGATGAATGGTGGACGACACTCGCTGTGTGATTGGGGTAACTTATTTTTTTAAATTATTGACCTGGAACAAAAAGATGGATGAAACATGGAAGCTTACAAGGTCTAAAGACTAAAGAAAAATCTTGAGATCTTGGACTCATAAGCCTTCTGGCCTCTGTGAAACATAGAAGCCACCATCCAGGGGATTAACAATAAAAATAATTTAAGAGATCATGGAAGGACCAAAAATTGACTCTGATGAACTAAAGAGAAGATTTTTTTTTGTTTGCGTGACATAAGGGACATGTTCTTCTTTGGGAGGGAGGGGGTTCTCTCTCTCTTTTACGGATTTTATGGATTATAATGGATTTATGGATTTAACGTGCTTTTTTTTGTAAAAATTGTTAATTCAATTAAAAAAAAAAGAAAATGCAGAATATCAAGGAAAATCAAATGCTCCTTTAAACTCTGATATGTATGTAAATGGGATGAACCGAAGGAGAGCCATAGAGAAGGGAAGTCCGCTGATGTAGCTATGCCTTGGAGGGGTGAGCAGTGTGGAGCCCCAGAGCCTGGGTCTGTCAGTGAGGAAGAGAACGCCAGCAGAGAACACCAGAGGCATGGTGTTATGAGGGCGGGAGAACCTGCTGTCAGGATGGAGTCCAGGAGACCTCCCTTCATGGTGGTATGACAACAGGAAGTCTGTGATGGCCCAGGAGCATGACCAACGATGCCAAAACCCAGAAAAACTGGAGGAGGAAACCTCCCTTCGGTAGTGCAATGCTGAACGAGCAGACTGAGTCAGATGTCTGGAGCGACTCTGCGGTGGAGTGAGGCACTGAAAAAAACACAAATGTGGGTATTGAGAACCACCCAGAATGTTGCAAAGTATCATATTTGCAGACAGATGGAACTCATTAAGAAAAGACTATGCAAATCACTTTGAATTAAGTTCAAGCACCAACCACGGAATTATAAAAAGCCAAGAAAGGGGGGATACAGTGGAGATGCCCCAGGGATGGTGGTACCACACCATTGTGAGAGGCAATAAAAAAAAACAAGAGGGACAGACATAAATATCACGATACATCAGGAGTAAAAATAAGAGGAAGAGTTACAAAATATTATATAAAGAAGGATAATCTGAAGGACATTAAAGTTGTAAACAAATCTTGCAAGCCCCTGGAGACATGACACAGAGATGTGTAACACAAGCAACGAGACATTCAGTAAGGCCGGGCCAAGATCACCCATTGATTTGTTTCCAAATACTGAGATAATCAAGACTTTTTGTGCAGAGAAAGCCCAAGATAGTAGGCCAAAGAGAACGTGCCAGAGAGTAATCTAACTCTTGCTCTGCTGTGACTCTTTTGACGGGCACTCAATCTCATTTATTAGTAACTGGCAAGTTGTTGGATGCTCATACATACATATTACCTGCTGCAGGATGGTGCCTTCTTTGCATGTCCCTGTTATCTCTACAAGGTGTGTGCGCCCTGACTCATTCATGATATGTATTTCGCCATGACCCATAGCTGCCCGTTTACCTTGCTGGTACACTGTCATGTTCTATGCCTTTCTGCCTCTGATTTGGATGGAAACAATCTGATCCAATTACATTTTTTCTTTGATGCAACATTCTGGGCCCAGTTCTTGCCAAAGGATGAGCTATATGCTATTGAGCCATAGCAGTTTTTCTAATGCATGTCCTATCTCCCACTTTGCTCATGATCCATTCAGCTGGCTTCCATTTACCTTGACCCTTTCATCTTCCCGCTAGCCCAGCTTGTCTTGGACTCAGGTTCTGCATCCCCCCTTTTTAGTTTGGGCTATTAGGTAGGGCTTTAGCACCACCTACAGCCGAAACCATTGCATTAGAATACAGATAGAGAGAAATGACATAGGAAGAGGGACACAAAGCTTTTAAGTGTTGTTTGGTTGTTTACCCACCCATTGGCTGCCCATGGCCAAGCCAATCCCATTTCCCCATGTCCACCCTGTTCCTGATCCTCCCTGCCCAAAACACATCCTCATGGGAACTCTTTGAGCTCAGTTTAATCAGGACATCCCATGAAACTTTGTGCTGGAAGTTCCTGCCAGTTTTCTTTTTTTTAAAGCAGTCGTCTGGGAGATAATTACTTAATTGACTTAAATGGAGTTGTGAACTCACTACTAGTGTAATGCAAATGCCTTAACCAGGTCTGCCTTCAGCCACTTGATTTATAAGTACTATGTGTGTCCTTCACTGAAGTCCTTTTAAAAACAAGCATTGGCAAAGCTTGTAACTTGTGGTTGTGACCCTGCATTAAAAATTGGGGGCCTCAGTGGTTTCCCCATTCCAGTTGGCACTCCGTCCCCTTGTCCATTGCCGCATCTGCATGACGCGGCCTTTTCAGTCCAAGCCCCAGGTTGGCTGTCTCTTTCCATCTCCAGTACAGCTTCTCTACTCCTCCAAACACAGTTACCAGGTGTGTGTGCACATAGCCTGCACAATAAGGCTACAGGCCTCACTTTGCCCACTTGGAGCACACATGCAGACCACATCTTTACTGTCCATCTTTGGAGGTGCTTTACACAAAGGGTCTCCTCCATCATCTACTAGCTGGTGACATCACTCAACACGGCCAACTGCCTTCGGTGGGTAATCAGGCAAAGGGCAGGCAAGGTCCTCCTTATTAGAGTTGAACCCATACCCAGGTAATTTTGGTTACTTAAGGAGCTAAGGGGTTGCAGTGGGTGTGGGATGTGTGGGATGTTTGGGATGGAACATGGGAGTGACAGGCTGTGCAGGGATTAGGGTGGTTGGCGGTCGCGGGTCCCAGGGGTAGTGTGGATGCAAATGGACTCCTGTGGTGCGGACCCAGTGGCCCACTGTGTGTTGTCTGTTGTTTTTGGCGTGGTTGACTGGGCCCTCTGCCTTTTCAAGCAATGAAGGGAAAGGTTTGTAAGGACAGGACACATCATTGTATCAGCGATTACACCCGTCCTCTGCTGTATAGCGCGTCCAGCAATGGCGATGAATGGCTCAGTTGTTAACTAGTTGTGTCTGGAATTCAACCCATGCATGTCACTTCTTGACCAAAAGTATTCTGCTGGTCTACCGCTTCCTTTAGTAGCCATCTCAATTTGTTTGTCACATGGCATGCTTGCTATATATTTTCGGCCACTGATTTCAAACAACTAAATGCTGTGCATTGTGTCTTGGTTTCAGCAAGTTCAGTGTGGATCCTTCCCAGTGCCCAGTGCCGACACGTGCTCTGGCACCAGACTTGTGGACGAGGGAGGGGCACTGTGAAGGGGGGACAAGCAGAGGTACAAGGTTAATTTTCAATTTCTCAAAATGCAGGCTTGATTGAGGTAGACACACCACACCTTTGCAGTGTCAACATGATAACGTCTGCAGACCAAGACAACAACGGGTGCCATGATTGGGTTGTCTATAGCAGTTTCATTTCGTTCAAACTAGGGAAATACCTCAGTGGGTTGATGTGCCTGGTGTTGAGCCCTGCATCTGCATTGCACACACTTTGAATCCTGGCAAGAACGTGTTATGTCGTTAAAGTAGTTATATCCTGTGGCATCTGGTATCAAAGTTCTCAAATTCCTTTTACCATTATTGCGCAAGATACAGGTGGCCATGCATAACATGTATGTAAGGGCTTATATATACATATTTGGTATGTATCCAACTCGCATATAAAGGCTGGCAGTTCAGCAGTTTGACCACAGCTGCCCCAAAGATCGCCCTGAATTCCACTGGTGGGTCAAAACAACCATCAATAATGATCCTTATGTGAATTAATGTCATGTATTGGTCAAAGATGATTTTACTTAGATCATGGTTTCATGTCCCTTAAACCCCTTTTATCTCATTACGGACGCAGGCCATGAATGAGACATTTGCTATACAGGCAGTGTTCTTCTGCTGGGTAAATAGCTCCCTTCCATGATATCGCCCTCCCTGGCGTCATGACAGGTTCACATGCCTGTTACTGTGCCTGTTCCAGGGGTGTCACATCACACCTATTTTCCCCCAACTTACCTAATGACAATTACTTTCAAAATGCCAAGCTATTATGCAAGTATATGCAAAAAGGACAAGCATACTCGTCCTTGGTACTTAAGGGGTTAAGGACATGTCCCATTCACAGACTAAGCCCACATTATCTGGAGATATGTTAATCTCATAGCACATTTCTGATTACACATCTGTAAGGCATTTGGCATTAATACTTGGACTGTGAAATTGTAGGCCTGGGCATAATTGGCTCTTCATCATTAAGTTTATTCGGATATGTAAAAGAACAATCCATAAAACCATTACAAAATATACAATTTTTTTTTTTTTTTTTTTTGAACTATTACTTGGTGAAAACTGAGTTTTGTCAAAAATAACTGAGGGTCATGGACGAAGGTGCACGCTTTCATCCTTCACCGTGTAAAATTGGTGTCTCAGGTTTCTATGGGTTTCTACAGAACCTCCCCCAGGTCTCCAGTGGCTAGAAATGGGTTAATTGATTTGCTCCTTATTACTGTCAGATTGTCTGATCTGGTCAAACGCCATTTCAATTAGTTTTGCTAGGGCTTGTGACCACTTGTTGTTTTCCCCGGAGATCAATCTATTCCATAGCTCATTCGTATCGAAGATCCATAGGTTGTCCTCTAACGAGGGGAGGTACTGGTTTCTCTGTGTATCCATGCTAGTGCATTCCATCACCAGATGTTTCAAGGATTCGGTCGCCTCGTTTTTTTTGCATAATCTGCACTTTTTCTCATTTCCGCCTCCTCTGATGGTTATGATCTCCCTGGTAGGTAGGAGGTTAAGCCTTGCCCTCATGATCGTCGTCCTGAGCCGTTTTTCCGGGAACTTCATGCAGTACTGGAGTGGGACTTTTGCCTTATTGAAGGTCGGGGGGAGGTGGGCTAGTAATTTGTTACCGGTTGCTTTTTCGATAGTTGTTATCCAGTCCAGATCCTCCACCTTCTTTTTAATTCTGTCTGGGTTAGAGGTTACAAATACACAATGATTATATCAGAGCAAAAACACAAAGCACCATAAAACAAATCATCAGTGTTACAGAATTAATTCATCAACATAAAAAAACTCACAATTATATCACAATAAAAACCACATACCATTGTAGAGCCACAGCATAAACAACAACGGTGAAGAATTACAAAATTCGGTTCATTGTTCGGGGTATGAAAGCTCATTGACAGGGCATTATATCAAGCAGCCGCTTCCTATAGCAGAGTGCTATTTTTAGGTACGAAAGTAGCGACCTGCCCACTTGTGATGTGTGCGACCATAGCAGGTACGTTAGAGCTGGCCTATATTTTACAATAGCCGTTTCCCTTAAGAGCAGTTGTATGAACCGTTTTCTTGCCTGTGCATACGCAGGGCAAAAGAAAATTAGGTGTGCCAGGTCCTTGTATGGAGCTTCACATATTGGGCATGATCGATCTGCACCCGCCCCGGCCCATGCTGCCACCACAGCCTTTAGGCGGATGCAGTTAAACCTCGCCCTAGATATGAGGACACAAGGATCTTTGGGCAATTCTGCCCATAATATATGGTGCTGAACACCCAGGGATATTATAGTCATTAGCCCACGTTTTTTTGGCTTCATGATTTCCCTGCTTTCTTCGTCCAAATACATAGTCTCACGAAAACACGCAGACTATCGATTTATTTCTCCCCTAGGGAGCATACTGCTAGGTGGGAACAGAAGCATGGAGTTTATCCTCCTTACCTGTTTCCTAATAAGGGACAGCAATGGAATCTTGTCAACCGGGTCCTTTCGTTCAGAAAAATTATTAATTCGTGGGTAAGTGACACCCTGCCATTGCCCCATAACCTAAGCCAGTGCAATACCGGCTGCAGTAAAATCGTGTCTCTGATTGGTGTGCAGCCCAGTTCCATATATACTCCGAAATGTGGTGCCGAAATCGGGAGTCCCAACTAATTGTTCATAATTTGGCTCACTAATGTCCGGACCGCTTCAACATTGGCATGGCATAGCCCCACAACACCATTCCAAATGTGCCTCTTTTATGAACACTTTTATCAAGGCTATGTCAAGGTTGTCCATGAAGCAGGGTTGCTGTAAACATTTTGCCACACATGTCATGGACCTATCTGATGTAAGTCGATCAATCAAATTGTGTACAGGGTACTGGAGGTAAGAACATATGCATTGCAAACTGGCTAATCCCTAATCTGGCACTGCCTTTTTTCACATAACACATGTCTCCTTACCATTCAACACTCCTCCCCACCTCCTGCTCCACACCCATCCACCCCTGTTAAGCAACAGCATGCACAAAGACAACGTAAACACATTTACTCCTTCCTTACTCGCCCCCCAACTTCACACCATATAAGTCCTTTATCTCTCTCTCTCTCTCTCTCTCTCTCTCTCTCTCTCTCTCTCCCCACTCCCCCAGGTCTCCACAAACTCACACTCATTCTATGTATTATTCCTAAACATCTTACAAAGCCCTATCATATCTTCACAGAATTTACCACCTGGTCCCCTAAAGAATCTGTGTTCTCCCACCTTCCACCATCCATGTGCTTACTTAAACCTTCCTCATTTAGAGTATATCCTCCACATTAATCTCTAAGTATTTGGCATGTGCAAATTTTAAAACCCTGTGTGGTGAGGAATTAGAAATGTGTATCTTTCACACACTGACAGATAAGCAGCCCTGTCCAGTTGCTCCAAGTATAAGGGAAGAGAATCCATGCAGTATCCATGCAAATAATCGCAATCCAGCCCCAATCAATCCTTTTTGGCTGGGTTTGGCATCTAGTAGTCGTGCTATCTCAGGTTGTTATAGATAAGCAAAGTTATTACCTCAGGACTTTTCCTAGCTAGCTGCTCCCTTTACCTTTACTATATTTAATTATTCCTTGGGCATTCATATCTTAGGATCATACTGTATCCAACTGTATGCAATTGTAACGTTTGACCGGCAGATATATGGTCACAGGGTGTTCTCAGGTAATCAACCACTGATGACAGCGAGAACACTGCCCAGAAAAGCACCATTTTCATTATCATGTTCTATGGCTCCTATATCTCTGGAACGGTCAGAACGGTTGTGGTGGGGAGATTCTTTGTTGTATTGCCTTTTTGTATTCCCCAACTCTCATTCAGCACACAGTCAACTCTTCGCTCTGACGCCTCTGTCAGCGGGCTCAGCATTACCAGAACTCTTGAGTACTCCTCAAAAGGGAACTCATTACGAATAACTGTTTTAAGCCACCGTAACTCCTGAGCACATCTCAAGGCCATCACACATCCATAACTCAAATTTAAATGACACCAACAACATATTGCACTGCTAACTGATAAGATAATCAAATGGCTATTGGATTCTTACATGTTTTGGTCCAAACCCATACTATTATACAGGCATTCGAGCAAACACTATCACTCAACCGTATGTTATCTTTCCACTTTTTTGTTGTGATCTATGTCTCACTGTTTTGTTCTGACTTTCTCCCTCTTTGTCTTTTCTCGCGTACCTTTTCCCTTTTCTTTTTCACCTGACATACTACAGTCTTGTTTATAGCCTAGGTGGAGTCACAGTTTGCACATTCAGACAAGGCCCCAGCACTTTAAGACCACGTCAGCAGTGATTTATGCAGTATAATAGTCAAAGAACACAACATAACATTACTTGCACTGCCCCTTTGCTTAACCTTCCTACTACTAGGCACATCAGTAGGTTATACAGCTCTGGGTTTCCTGCCAAGTATATTCAGCAAATATTTACACTTTCCCCTAATTGCTGATTATTTTCAATGCATCCTCAGTCTAGGCTACCTTTGGATCCCTTGCCACCATTCACTGGGTCTCCTTCAAAGGAGCTCTTTCCCAACCAGGCCTCTGAATTTGCATTATTTTAGCTGAACAGTAAGCTACATGTATGCACCTTTTGCTATTCCTTAACTTTCCTTCTCCACCCCTGTCATCTGAATCACCTAATGCTAATCTGGAAAAAGTCAAGGGGCAGCCATACCAATCACACATATTTATGTACAAGGGCGAGTGTAGATCCCTTCTAACCCACCCATCCATCCGTGCCTATGGTCCCATTAGATTAACGCCATCAGATGTTAAATCAATATGATAATTGGTACTCAGCTAAATATACATCTAAACATCACCTACTAAAGCCATGTATCTCAGGGAGCTTATTTGGATGGACCGCCTCCTGTGTGGTTCATGTAAATGCATCCCTTGCCATACCTTCACTGGGGTTGTACATGTTTTTAATGAGGTCACTTTCCTTGTTTGCACAATAATAGTGCATTTTTCCCCATGGTCGCTTTGGTCGAATTCTTTTTATATATATATATGTTGTGTGTTTGTGGGGTAGGGAATTGGGGGATGGTGGGTGGCAGGGTGAGGTGGTGTGGTGTGCCTTAGATGGTGGGTGAAGTTTTCAATACAACTTCTCTACTTAAGCTGTTGACTATCACTTAACAAAAAGAACATTGGTGATGTCATCGAAAACACATGAATTGACAGGGACCCGAAAAAACAGTGCTCCCTACTGTGTGACCCCTGCCCCCCTCCCCTCTGCTCATCCTGCATTGTGCAGCACATAGCTGTGCATTTCTCCTTCCCTCTCTCGCCCCCTACTCCTCCTACTTTCCTCTTCACACCCTCTATGGTGCTTTCTGTTTCTCCCATCTTCTCTAAGTGCTGCTACTCTATCGTCTATCCTAGCCCTCTCAATAACTCTGGACAGAAGAAGTTCAAGAGGGACATACTGTTCTCCAACCCAGGCCTCCCTATCGCTGATACCAACATCAGTGCTTCCTCCAGGCAAACTCTCACCAACATCCTCTTTGACGTACCCTCATCAGACCTATGGACCCCACATATGGTCTTGGCTCTCTCTCCTATCTCTTCTTCTCCCATTAATGGTGGCACTGGGTGGGAGGTCCTCCTGGCCTCCTTCCACTCCTCCAAGACCCTCATTAATGTCTATCTGAATGGTATTGTCTTGGTCCAGGCCCCTCAGCCAAATCTCCTCCTTTTTGATAGGCATCTCCCGTGCCTTATCAACTTCCTTCCTTTTCCCACTACTCCTACTAGCACCTATCTGGCTCCTCTGCCATCTCCTCCTTCTGCCGCCTCTCTGGCTCCTTCCTCCTCATCTCTGGCTACTACGCCACCTCCTGCTACCACCTCTGCCCACTCTAGGGCCCCTCTACCACTTCCGCTGGGTGTACCTCAAGCCTGTAACCCACCCTGGAAGTCTTTCAAATGTGGCAAACTGCTCCACAATTCTACTCCCACTCTTGCTATGCTGCCAAACACTCCTCTAACATCTGCCACCTCCTGGAAGAACTTGCCCTTTATGTCCTCGCTCTCACCAAGACGTGATTCACGGCCACCTCTCTCACAAGTTTTGACACTCTCCTCCCTGATGGCTATAAGATCCTGTCTGACCCAAGAACCAACCGACCGGAGGTGGAGTAACTCTGATCTTTCCGGAGTGGGTCCCCGATTCTGTCATTCCTACGGAGGCCTACACCTCCTTTGATCTGGTCTGGACGCTCGCTATCTCTCCTGGCCTCTCTCCGAATGTGGCCACCATCTACTGGCCACCGGCCCAAGTTGCCCTCTTCCTCTCAGAGTCGGCTGACCTCTTCTCTTCTCTCCTTGCCACTACCTCGCAATTTCTCCTTGGAGACCTCAACATCCACTTGGATGCTTCTAATCCCTCCTTTGGGCTCTTCTGAAACCTCTGCGACTCTCCTCTCTCCATTCTACCCTCTGGTCTGACAAACTCTGCCAAACACACCTTGGATGTTCTCATCTCCCCAGACAAACCTCTCCCTAACCCTCTCACCACTCCTCTCTCCTGACTGACCTCTTTCTGCTTTCCTCTCACCTGAAACTCTCTGTCCCCCTGGCAAAGCCCACAGCAGCACTGCTACCTACCTTCTTAGTCATTCGGCCTATGAGACGTGTGTCAGTGAATGATTTTGCCTTTACCTTCTCTGCTCCTCCTACTCTTGCAGCTGACTCACACCCTGACACAGCCCTCTCTAACTTGCATCTTTCTATCTCCAACACTCTGGACATCCTTGGCCCTATCATGAGAATCTGTCTGAAGCCTACCTCCAAGTGCAACTCTTGTTATAACTCCGACCTCGCCACCCTGAAACACAAGTGCAGGGTGGCTGAGAGGAAGTGGAGGGCCTCAGGCGCATCCTTGGACAAACTGGCCTGTCGCCTGCTCCCAAGGCAATACAGACTCTCTGTCCTGTCCAAGAAGAGAACCCACATGCAAGCCCGCGTCTCTGCAGACTCGAGCAACACAGCGAACTCCTTAAAATCTGCTAGGAGCTGGCCAATCATTCTGCAGTCTCCACCTCTTCTGTTACCTCCCAGGCCCTCTATATGGCCCTGGCTTCTCACCTCACCACTAAAACACAGGACATCCTGTCCTCACTCTCCTCTTTCTCTCCCTCTAGCTCTCGCAGCCCCCCTCCGGCTGCCTCTCCCTCTCTTCCTCCTTTCTCCTCTTTCTCTCTGACAACACCCGACGAGGTTGCTAGACAAGTCCGATCTATGAAAGTGTCATCCAAACAGGTGCTCCCCTGCTCCTCCAGAACCATCAAGGACAATATCGACACCCTCAATCCAGCCTTGGCCGATTTCTGCAATCACTCTTTCACCACTGGATCTTTCCCCTCTCTCCTAAAGCACTCCCTTGTGCACACCCTCCTCAAAAAAACAAAAAAACGGCTGCCGATCCTACGTGTCTGACAAATTACTGCCTGATCTCTATCATTCCTTTCCTGGGAAAACTCCTGGAAAAGCTGGCCATCTTCCAGCTTACTCTGCACACTAAATCTATTGGTTGTCTCCATGACCATTAGTCTGGCTTCAGAGCAGACAGAGGCACGGAAACTGCTCTCCTGAACACCCGTGAAAATGTGCTCGCTAATCTTGACTACAGCCTTCCTTCTGTCCTCATCCTCCTGGAACTTTACTCTGCTTTTTACATGGTCAACCATTCCATCCTGATAAAGCGACTCCGTGAGAACCTGGGCATCACGGATCAGGCTCTGGAGTGGCTGACCTCCTTCCTACTGGACCAACCCTCCCAGGTCCAACTTCAGTCCTTTTTCTCCACCACCTAACTCTTCACTTGTGGTGTTCCCTAGAGCTCTAGCTTCTCACTCTGGCTCTTCAAGGTGTACTTCGCCCCCTTGGCCCACCTGATTTTTACCATCTCCTCTATCTTTCAGTGTTATGTGGTTGAGACACTCAGCTCTCCTTCAGGTTCCCCTCAGCTTCCATTCCTCCCTCGCTCATTCTGGACTGTCTATCCACGATCCAGTGCACCTCCAATGACCTCTGCCTCAATGCCAGTAAGATGGAGATCCTTCTCATTGGGACCCCTGCTCCTGCTTTTCCCTCTTTCTCTCTGGCCGCCCTCCTTGGGCCCTCTTCCTTCGCCTTCCTGTGAAGCAGAAAACCTTTGTGTCATCTTCGACTCCAGCCTCTGCTTCTCTCCGCACATCACAGACCTTTCCAAGAAGGCCCACTAACATCTGCACCTCCACAGAGGTATTCCTCCTTTTCTGACTTTCCCCCAGAAGCTTACTGTCTCTCGAGCCCTGGTTCTCTCTAGACTGGACTACTGCAACAGCCTCTTTCACAATCTTCCTTCCTCTACTCTCCGCCCTAATCAACTATTCCAGAGCAGGACTGCAAAACATATCCTTGGCCTCAACCCCAGGGACCGTATCTCTCCGGCCCTTAAATTTCTCCACTGGCTCCCAGTGGCTGCAAGGATCAGGTTCAAGACCCTCAGCATCATCCACAAGGCTTTATGGGGCTGGGGCTCGCACTACATCCAATTCTCTCTTCTAAAATACCTTCCTTCTCGAGCCCTTTGCTCAGCTAACTCCAACTCTCTGAGGGTCAAAATGTTCTCCAGACAGAGTGTGGGGGTAGAACCCTCTCCTCTGCAGGTGCCTCCCTCTGGAATGGCCTTTCTGCCCCTCTCAAACTCGAGCTGGACTGCCTGAAGTTCCTCGAAGCAGCTCAAGACTTTCCTTTTCTCCTCTGCTTTCTGTCTTTCCCTCCCCTGCTGACCAATTGTCCGTGGTACTGACTGGTTGCCTGGCTACCCTCAGAGTCATACTGGTTACCAGGCTCCTCCACGAGCAGTCTCCCCTGCACTGCCTCCAGGCCTACCACGCACTTTAGGGCTGTAACTGTAACCTCTACAGTCCCCTGTCTCCTTGCACTTACCCAGAGCCGCGCTGCCCTGGCTGCACTTACTCAGAGCATTGCTGCCCTGATTGCACTTCCTCCTTCCCTCTGCCTGACACTTACCCTTCCAGCTTCCCCCTGCACTTGGCATTGTCACACTTGCACGATCTGAATGACACAAATCCTAGTAAGATCGTTGTCTTGTCCTCCCTCCGTCTTCCCTCCTTGTCTTGTTTCTACTAGAAACACTTGTGTACAGGCACGTTGTAAATGACTTATCATATCATATCATATCATTAAGCCGTTTTGGGGTCCAACGGGTCTGCAACTCTTGCATTCACAAAAAGGGGGAACCCAAAATAAAGCAATAACAAAATAACACACAAAATAGTACAAGGCAAAGTTTAAAACATCTAGACATACACCAACAGTGAATATAAGATAATGTATTGCAATGAATGCAAAGAAACTTTAAAAAAAGAGTATCTTGTCAATAGTTTATGACAAGAAGGAGTACATCAACCCCACCAACAAAGACATATCTAACATTACAAACCACTTGTGAACTAATCACCTTATAAATACACAAATCAAAGTGTTTTGATCCAGTACTCTAGGGTTAAACCAATAATACGCATATATCTGAACCATCAGATAAACTGTGGACAGTACAGGTCAATTAATTGGAATGTACTCTTTTGATCATAATTGATTGAGCAAAGTCTGTGAGGGATCAGTAATGCAAAGCGGACAACTGTTTGAAGATCTTTCAATATATGCAATTTTATTGTTAAAGATAATATATAAAAATGCCTCACTGTCCCTAATCTGCTGAGAAATTCCCTGCCTAATCTAAAAGCTAAGGGAATACACTCTAACACAGGATAACTGGCCCTCACACTAAACAACAAATGCATAAAGAAAAGGTATGTCAATTCAACATGACATGAACAATATTCAAATTTCCTAAATGACCTTCTAATGTACTGGGTGATTTCCCTTCCCCAGGATTTAAGGTCACTTCACCAAAATGTTCAACCATAGAAAGAAAATGTCTTAACTCAGTTCTTGATGGTTTTAAAGTCAAAGCATACGTTCATCAACAAACGTTTCCATTGGCAACAAAGCTCCTCTCTTGGGTAAAGTTATCCACTTTCCACTCCTGGGAAAGTAGCCACAATGGTAATCCTAGCCATGACGCTTTGTCACACCCACAGGAAGATTTGCCACAGTTAAAAGAAATTGCATTATCCACACTGTTAATGTTAATGTTACACAGTTCTTAGTTAAGTTGACTTCTTGAATTAGGGTTTCGGCATTCAAAAGGGAATATTTGTCAGGATGACTTCTTAATACTGCTACTTCCAGAATGTATACTTCTACTTACTTCACCATGAGAACAGTCCCCTTGATCCCACTGTATTTCACTTTGGTTTTGACAACTGCAATGTAACATCTACTGACATCCAGATATACCTCTGTAGTTTCAGTACTTTGGACTACTGCAACAGCTTCAATGACTTTTAGACAAGACTTCAACAAGATAGATTTTTAAAATACTTCAACCTCCTCAGTTAGGCAAGGCACTCTTCCATTGAATAGCTTTCTTCAAAGGGCAGCCCCTTAGCCTCTCTTGTCTAACTACCACAATGGAAACCTTGGTTTGACTTCAAGACACACTTCTTTCTGGCCTCCACAGTCTAGGGCATTACAGGTTGAGTCTGCTTCAAAATAGTCTTTACAAGCAGCCAGTTCCCCTTCCCCAACCTTACCTTCAGCTTTCTCCCAGCTATCAGCCCAAACGATTACCCAGAAGCCTTGGTGCCACCCTCTTAGCTTCAGGTAATACTTGCACACTGGTATACTAGGCCTTTTGATTGTTATTAACTTCACAATGCAGCTGAATTTATCTAAACTCTGAGAAAGGGTCAGCTTCAAAATTAGCATGTGGTCCCTCTTGGTTTAGGCAATGCTTGTTCTCTTCTTCAATTGGTGATACTCTTTTAACTTCTTGTGAATGAAAGGCAAGCCACTTTTATACAAAGTATAAGGTTCAGTCTTTCGGTAGAAACTATAATTAGGCACACACAACAACTCTTTGATGTAGATTTTAAGCTTTAAATGTGGATTTGTAATTGTATTACTGTAGAAGGCAAGAATAGAGGTCAGGCCTTGTTGTGGAATCACAATAATGTACACACAACCATTCTTTGATGTAGTTTTCCCACAGTAAAGATTGTAACTCTGGTATCTTCACAGTTAAATGTTCGTAAATTGTTGTATCAGCATTCCCTCTCCTTAATTAGGGACGCACGACCACTCTTTGACCAATAATAGTATTCGAATAGTGGAATAATGGGTTTTAGTAGTGTTAAATTCTTACGTGAGTAAGAAGCTCTTCACTTCATAAGTGTGTGTCACAATTCCATTTTCAAAGGACTTTCCATACAAGGATCAACTTAAAGTCTTACCCGAGTAACGAAGGAGCTGGTTACTCTTACCGGCAAGGCTAGCGCATTGTTTTAGAATGCCGTGCTTCACTCACTGGCTTCTGAAACACTCTCTCTGTGGGTCGCACTGATTTTCCGACTTCTACTACAACTTCTACTGCTTCTGGGTTGCTGGGGACCCACACCCTTCTCCTGAACAGGTGTCACTAGTCAGAACACACGTTTGGGGAGTCTACTCTACTCCCGAGACCCTCGGCTGGTCAGTAGCTTCTTGCCACAGTCTCCGGCACGCCAGAATCTCAGCAACCATGACAATCAGGCACACATGGGGAGAAACATTTCTCCTGCACGTCTTCTGCTGCGCAGCCTCTGCACTTTAAAGTTCGGGAAGACAGGAATCTCTCAGAACACGCAGGTGAAATCTGCTGTCTCCACGTACCAGCATCCCTCTTGTTCTCCCACTTCTGCTTGGTTTGCCAGCCTTGTGCCTTCCTTCTGCTTCCACTGCTACAACCGGCACTCCAGCTAATGTTCCAGCTCCTTGCACTCCTTCTTCTTCAATCTACCTGAGGGGGCCTTTTATGCCTCCCTAGTTCCTTCATGTGTGGGCTGTTGGGTTTAATTGCCTGACTATTGCAGTGGCTTTAAGGCTTAATTGCCTGACTGTTCCAACTGCATGCCTCCTCTGCCCTCTTCCTTGTCTCAGTCCTTCTGGAATTCTGGGACTTGTAGCTTTCAACAAAGTTAGTTATTTCAACTTCTGCTGTTTGGTAAACAGCCATCAAAAGTGTGGGATTATGGGGAAAGTTAAAGAGTGGGTTGTCCCAGTCTTCCTGGACTGTTTCCACCCATGTGATTCTCCCACAGTAACCCCCCATAGGGTCGAGATCAGGAAGTGTCTGTCTTTTCCTGACCACACGAGGAGGGTCCCAGACCAGCTTTCAGGGAGGAATCATCTCTGATTCATCAACGTCACAACCATTCTCATCGCATATACTGGAAAACCTGACTTGCTTCATGTGCTTTTGTCCAGAATCCACCTACTTACGTATCGGCTGTTAATGCCTTTTAGTCTAAGGCTCAGCCTTCACAAGGGCTTCTACCATATTGATTGCAGGCAGGATATGAAATGTCCAGGGGTTGAATATCTAGAATTACATTCAAATACCTTCATGTTACTTATTTGGAATGAGGTCTGCTAATTAAAAACTGTTTATAAAGGTATGCCCTTAATTTATCATCATCAGTTAAACCTCAAGCTAATTTGCATTGTGAAATTGGAGAGAAATTAGTTAATTTCATGTACCTTAATTATTAGTGGTCCGCACACACATTAATGATATTACCAATAACATTTGCAGACATGTCTGTGTTGTACATCTATATCACTGTATCCATGCCACATCTTATTCCAAACAGTAATGTAATAATTATCAGGGTTAGAAGAGTCCCTTACCTTCTGGGTGTTAATGAATGTCAAAGTTTTCTAGTTCAGTGAGGCACAAACAAATGCATGAACTTAAATGGAATTAGGATACCACCATTAGTGTCCTTAGGACTGATTTTGATCTCAACATAGAGAGTTCAGTTATAGAATGGCAAGCAAATGCAAGTTCGCCCTTTAGCAGGGTTGCTCATATTTGACCTTTTATTAATCTTTTCCTCTCAATGCTACGGTGCTATGTTCCCATGCATTGGCCATAGCTCGGCTGCCAATGAGTAAGTCGTTTCAGGAATAAACAGGAACACGAAGAAACCAACAGTTAAAGCTACATGTCTAACATGACTCTCTGTGCCGAGCAACTAGACTGTGTCCAGTCCAGGTAGCCGGGGAGTGCTCCATAGAGGCGCCATCTTGTGCTGTTAAACCCATTGTATACAGCTTACAATGCTGATGAAGAAAGCATGATGTATCATGCCCGCCACAATTTCTAAAAGGCTAACGTCGTATGTGTGTGATATGCTAATATGCGCACAGCTAACTTCACATTATATAAATTAGTAAAAACCAAAATGAGTGTAAGAAAGCCTTATTAAAAAACATTTTAAGGGGCTAGGTAAAGCTATGAACCTAGTGTGTATATACGTATGGCCAAACTGTAGCTGACTGACATCCTATGAACTGAACAATAACCATTCACATGCATATAAAGTGCAAGATTCGAAATAAAGCAATCATTATATCTCATTGATGAAAAGAGGTGTATAACAGTGGAAGCAGCGGTCAAGAGATTTTAACATATAAGGGATGGCCAGAGCACCTCCTCATTTAGTCTATCAAGATGAGTGGAAAGGTGGTGGATCCAGATTTACTCCAGTTTATACAGGCCGTTACTGATCAGAAAGCTATTACCATCAGGTTTAAGGAAATCTAATTCCCCCACTGCAGATCATACTCTGAACGATTCAAATCCACAAAGTATTTTACTACTGGGGCCTGAATGGTTCCAGTGCATATCTTTGTTGTATGCTCCTGCATTTAGGTGGAGACACATCTAGTAGTCATCCTGATGTATGATTTGTTACACGGGCAATGGATGGAATATATCACATTTTTTTCAATTGTAGTTGGTGCTTCCTTTCAACTTCCAAGTGAACGTCTTATGAGTAAACACAGCGGTTTCCCTGGTAAAAGGACATGCAGCACACTGTCCACATGGATGATGACCAGTGGTCATGTTTGTTTGCAGATACCAACAGCTTCTGATGTTGTTGTCTGATCGGCAAGGCTGATATGTACATTGAATGATGTTATCTGTAGTGTTCTGTTCCCCCTTAAATGCAAACAGTGGGCGAGTGGTAATATCACTACATGCGTGTATTAGGTACCAGTGTTTCAAGATGAGTTTTTTAAATCGTATTAGTGTATTCAGTATGTTGTGATGCACACAACTCTGTCAAGTGCTTTCCTCTTCACTTTGGGTGGTCAACAAACCTGTTCTGTCATTATGCTATACCCTTTTTGATGCTTGTCGAATGAGTTTATACAGGAAACCTCTTTCCGTAATTGACCAATTAGGTTGTTCACACAGGCCGTATAGTCAGATGCAAGTGTGCAGTTTCTTCTGAAAAACTGACTGTAAAACAGATTCTCCCTGAAAGATTTCAGGTGATTACTTGAAAACAAAAGGATCCAATTCCGGTCAGTATCTTTGCGATACAGTTTGCTTTTTTAAAAACCATCATGATGGAAGATGACTGACTATATTGAGGAATGCAATCTCATCCTATCCAATGACCATCATAAATTGCAAGTTTGGATTGCATGAATTTAGCCATTTAATGCAGTCTAATAAAATGGTAGTGTCCCCTCTCCAGCTAAAAAACACATCATTGATGTAACGACTCCAGTGGTGACTGTGTCTGTACTATGGATTGTGCTCGAAGATGAATACATCCTCAAAATGGCCTTGAAAATATTTGCTATGTCAGACCAGAAACTGACCCTATTGCTGTCACTTTAATCTGCGCATATATTCCTGACCCAAAGGTGAACAAATTATTGCAAAGATTAATTTGCAACAGTGTAATAATGAAGTTGAACTGAACACTTTGTGGTAGTGGGTGTTCAGATAATATTTTGGCCACCAGTTCCATAGCTTCTCTTTGCAGAATGCTTGTATATAAGGCAGTGATGTCACAGGTTGCCAAAATGTTGGTGTCAATGTTGTAAAGTAGCCCCTCTATTCTTTTAATCACATCTCCAGTATCTCTCAAATATGCCGCAGTGTAAATTGCTATAGGTTGGAGGAAGGAATCAATATATTTCCCTATAGGCTCAAGAGAATAGTCACAAAGTCACACAATGGAATGGCCGGGAGGGTCCTCAAGATTTTTGTGGATTTGGGGGAGTGTGTAGCAAATGGGATTTCTAGTGTTCCATGGAGTGAGGAACCTGGCTTCCTGTACGCTAAGGAATCCACTGTCTAGGGCCTCAGTGCATAATTCCCAAAGGGAGATCATTAGTTGTTCAGTGGGGTCCTCATTGAGTCTAATGTAGTGGGTGGAATTGTGCAGCAGTTCTTCGACCATCTCTACATACTTGATGATATCCATAACTACAATCCCACCCCACATGTATGCTGGCTTGATAGTAATAGTGGTGTTATTTTGGAATTGGAATAATGCCTCCTTTTCCTCTTTTGAAAATTGGAGTTACACAACATTCTGTCAATAACATCTTTTGGAAGTTCTTTAAGTATAATTTACTCAAAAGTCAGTAATTCTGGTGGCATGGCATACAGCCATCAGTAGGGATAAACATAGATAGTGGTCGAAAACATGTGTAATTAGCAGTTTCTTGTATCTCACTGTGCCCAAAGTATGTTTTCAACCTCACTGTTGGAAATAATTTCTTTATTTCGATTTCAGAGCGGAGGCGATTAGTGTGTTGGTTAGGGACAAAATTAAGTCAAGTGATGTCATCGATCATGCCATTTGTGATGTCATCTTTCATGTCCGGGGTGTTAATCTGAGCCGTGCATGGTGGGCGTGATTATTGTTTCGTAGCTTGCCATAACTGGGGAATTTATTTGTTTTCTAGATTTTGCCTTGCAACGATAACATTCCTTTTTCATTGAATTTGGCAGGTTTTTATTCATGCAACTTAAACATGATGTCCCTTTAACAAAGCTTTTTCACTGAATTAGACAGGTTTTTTTGGCCAACTTAACCATAATGTCCATTTAACAAAGTGTTTTCACTGAGTTTCATCGGGTTTTAGCAGAGTAACCGAATTTACTATCATATTGAAAACTTCTCCTTACAAACTATGCGCAGAACAATCATCTTCTCCCACAAGAACTGAGTAGGATGTCCGTGGACAAGCTTGCACATCCGCAGACATAGTTGAGGACAGTTGACATCAATAATCCAAACTCACAGGGGAATGCAATATTGTGTATTTATTTGTACATAATATATTTTAAAGAATCACAATAACAACAATTTCGAAACTCTTAAACATAAAATATCTTATGTATCTTCTAAGTTTCAAAATGTAAATATTGTTTTTAAAATGGAACACCATTTTATGAATTGTACCATATATTAAAGAAAACTGTACACTCTACACAACAAAAATTCACCTCAACAACTGACAGGCACTGACAGGACAACACAGTCAAGTATGTAAACAGTGCCTTTTCAGTTTATTTATAAACATATAATATGTAAATGTACTAAGGCTACAAATCTTTAATATAGTTATATTTAAACATTGTAGATTATACCAGAAATGACAAACACTCTGGTATGGCGTAAGCTATATTTCCATTAATAAGGCATAACTAAAGAGGAAGCACCTGCAAATGGTAAAATATGTTCTATTTCATCACTAAATAATACTGTTGTCTTACTTACAGATTAACTATTGCATTTAAGTTATTTTATAATTTTACACTTCACAAATCTATAACAACAACACAAAATGAATGAACAAAATAATGAAGAAAAAAGATAATGTTGAAAATAGGTTTGCAAAATATTGCAATTCGTGTTAGTCAATTGTCTAGATTCCACTGAAATAAAAAATCAACTTTCAGAATTGAGTATTATGTAAAAAATCATGTGATAAGAAATATTGATTTTCATTGCCCCTTTGCATTCCCCACTCATGCAAATATACCACCTACCAATTCCCCTATGTTTGCTTCCAACTCTGATTCTGCTTCCCTATCTTAATTGATAGTGATTTAAATGTATGTAAATAAATGTATTTTTCTTTTAAATTAAATCACTATTTGATGTCCGTGGGCTATATACCTAGTCCACGGATGCAACAACTCACCAAAGTAAAGAGCCCTACATGCAGTGACATTCGCAAATGGACCGCCATGTCCATGACCTTATCATGCACTTTTAATTAGTTTGTGAACATCAGAGCATGACATAATTGCGGACAGCCATGAACGTCATGACACGACCGCAACTGTGTGGCATGATGAGGTCTGCACGACCGATGACCGTGCTTTGCTGACATTTTTAAAACCATTTTGCTTGAACTCTACCACTCTTAAGTTGATACATTACCCTTCCACAACATCTACAGACATTCCTTGTTGTTATTTGATCTTTGTACAACTTTTTCTGGCCTTTTTCCAGCCTCTGAAGTTTATAGATGGGGAAAAGAGACCACAGACAGCTCCTCCAAGGGCACCCATCCATTTCTTAAAGTGATTCTCAATCTGACACAGCAGAGGAGAGCAGCAAGATCTGGGAGCTAGAGCACACCTTTCCAGAAATGGCATATGTCATGCCCATCCCTCCCCCTCAGATGACACCACCACCACCACCTGGAGGACTTGGAGAGAAAAGGGGCACTGCAGCAGATGATCTGCAAGAGGAACACACCCTGTTGTCCACTGACAGGCAGTGATGTCTGTGAATGTAACAATAAAAAAACATAGAATGGAAGCAATATCACATAATTCCTTTTTTCAACTTTTTTTAAGTTGGCTCTTTTGCTCTAAGAGCGTGATCTGAGCATATACGCATTCAATGTGTAGTCTTATACTTTTTGAATAGATACTGCTGTTTTCACAATAAGATTTCTTTCACAGAAAAATATTCACTGCATTCTAAATATTGGAATGAAAGTGCTAATTTCCAATATTTGTAAGATGTACTCCATCCTTTCTAAAAATATTTACTACATCATGTTGAATATTGTCATTTTCAAAAAATGACATTTCAAAATCTTGAAGAAATGCACAGACAGCTTTATTCACATTTCATCTGGGAAGTCTACAACCTCTTACTCTACAAATGTTTTATACCACAACTCCCATTACCTATACATCCCTTTTCCACATCCCAATTTGCAATTATAATTCATATCATTATCTGGACATCGCAGAGTCCTCAGCAATCTCATAAAAAACTAAAAAACATCATGTTCCTCACTTCAAAGTTACCAAAGAAAACTGGTACTTGGAAGCACTGATTCAAACAAAAAAAAAGTTTATATTAGTTTTATTCAGAATGAAACCAATAACAAAAAGAATAAAAAACCTATGAACAAAACTTCCAAACATGCACAATGTCAACAGAGGTAATCATTGCAACTTCAGTGCAGGTGAAGGGTGTCACACCATAGCACAGAACCATCGTTCAACAAAATAGCATACAATCAACAGCAAACACAGCCATTGATTCTAAAGGAAGAGGTTATGAAATAGTAGAAGATACCATTATGATGAAACAAACCTTCATTAAAAAATCTTCCAAAACAAATGTTCAAGCAAATGTACCTCATGTGCACACACATCTGCAAATGGATGTGCCGATCAATATGCAATGTGTGTTAACATTGGTTCAAAGGTATATAACAATTTCTGAAGCAGCATGTTAAAATGAAAGACCAAAGTCAAATCAAAATTGTACAAAACATCAACTCCTATCCAGTGGGCATCCACACTGGACTGCAAGGACATTCATTTACCTGCATTTCACCAGCATTTTGTAAAATCACCATTAATCACAGACAAATGTTAGCAACACACAATTCTACACAGGGCAAGTGTTAAAAGTCCTGCTCTAGAATTACAAAAACTCAATGACAGTCGCCTAACTGGAACAGCACAAGAAGTTCTTCAACAAATAGAACACATACAAAGTAAATATTTTGGAACTGAAGTAGAATTAGAAAACACAAGTAACTTACAAAACAGAAACCAACAACTTTCAACCTCTACCCTTCTTATAAACACATATAAAAAAAAGCAATAGCAAAGTTTGAAAGAACGCCTGCTGAAATTCCAACGTTTTGTCTGTTGTCACAGAATTTTCTACAAGCAAAGTACAAAAATTGTACATATGTCCTACAGAATGAAGACAATAAGGAATCAGAATGGTTCCCATTGGCCTTGTTTCTAAGAGCAGAGAATAAATACAACATAGCCGATCTCTTAATACTTTGACATACTGCAGTAATATGCTTGATGATAACCAAATGCCATCTCGAGCTATCAATAATAACTTTGAAATATGTCCACGTCCAAAATATCTCAAAAAACATAATCTCTATAATAGTATTATAATTCAAAACAGTGCACTCATTCCAAGCTATAATACAACTACTGCCCAAGGCTGCCAAAATGCCTCCATCATAATTACTTAAAGGCATTCATGGCAAGGTAGTATATTTACACTTAGGCCTTCAGGAAAATGTTGAAACACTAGGAATAGGTTGACCAGTACATCATCCTTTAATTGTACTAGTTAATGGGGTTCCAACAAAAGATAAAGAATTGGCAACAATTAGTTGACTAAGACAATGTTAAAAGAGCCCTAGAATATCAAATGAATATTACAAAGACATAATCATAGAAGACAAGTTATTTTCCACTGTTGTTCCCTACAGGAAAAGGAGAAAGGAATGATGTAAGAACTATAAAACCAAGTGCATCAAAATATAATTCTCTCAGAATGTATTCTGAAGATCCAAGATACTGTTAAAATATTGAATACATCTCTTGTTTGAAAGAGAACTAGCAACACTATGTTACAGAGTTGCACACACACAATGAACCTCCTTTACAAACATGTCATCTAGTCAATACCTTCAAAAGATAAAAGACAAAGATGAAATTTTGAGTCAAGTATTATCCATTTCTTGGCAAATATGCATGGCACAAAAGAATACTGGTTCAGGAATCACATTGACATTTGCTGCATGTTGAGGAACCTAGGCCCCCACATGCTTTGTTACACTCAGTTGTGCAGAATATGCATGGGATGACTTATGTGACTTCCTACGCACTGCAAACCAAAACAAAGAAGAAATAGATATAAAAGAAACAGGAGAAATGTGTTCTCTAGATCCTGTAAATGTTTCAAGATTCTTTCACCTTTGTTTTATTGCCATGTTACACTCCATCTCTAATATAAAATGGCCTCTGCTTTGAGAAGTGGAACACTTCTTTTGCAAAAAAGAATATCAATCCAGAGGAAGGCTACACATTCACATGATTTGTGGATATAAAATGCTCCCACATTTGCCCATGACAGTGATGACACTGTTATACAATTTGTTGAAAGTACATTGCATGCGAGATCCCTTCTGACAACATACATTTATGAAGACATAAATAGTGATCCAGGGACACAAATCTTACATTTCCAAAGCTATTAGTGTGGCAAATACTGTCGACATTGATACAGAAACAAGGGATATACTTCACCAAATGCAATTTTGGATTCCCTAGACCAGTTTGTACCAACAGTCAAATACATAGTTTCATGTCTTCTGTTAGTCAGAGTGTTAAAGACAAATTTCCCCAAAACACATACAACATTAATAGAAATGATTCATTCGAGTGCATCAATGATTACAATCATAGTGTTGCACTGTTATGGAATGCTAACATAGACATTTAATATATTGCAGACAATTCAACTGCTGTGGCAAGATATGCCACGGCGTGTCTCACCTATGGGATGAAGTTTTTACACCCCTAGTCCAGGCCCTCCAACATTCCTGTGCATTGCTTGCATCAGGAACATTAGAATGGCCGCTGGAAAGCATTATGCACGCTAAAATCACCCAGAAGTGCGCAGGAAAAATCTGAAAAATTGGCCGCAATCCACTTCTGCCTATCTCAGTGGTAATACAGGAGAACACTGCCAAAACCCATCATTTGGCTGCCCACAGAGCAAAATGACTGCAAAAGAAACACGGAGCTGTGTGGAAATCCGTTTTTCTTGGTTGTCAAATTTGCAAAAATCATGGCTCACAAACCACCCAAAAGATCCAACCTCCTTGTTAGGTGTTGAACACCATTCTACTTCAAGAATCCACATAAATATAATGTCAGCAGAAGTATATTTTATCAGAACCAAATCCACTTTAAAGATGCTTGCTGGAAAGAAAGATGTCAAAAATGGGTGCAATACCATTACTCGCCTCTGTCAGACGCTGGCGATCTCTAAATCTGTCAGGTGAAACTTGTGTCTCAAAAGCTAAATATGCCAAAGAAGGGACTTCCATCAAATGCAATATAGGATGCCACACATTGATTTTCATGTTGAAAAAGACTGGAATTGAAGATATGTTTGATTATTTTAAATTTGTAACTCTAATTTTTCACAATTGACTATAAGGTAACCTGAATCAGCTAAAACTTCAAAGAGGATTTTCTTCACTGAGAACACACCACCCTGTTCATTCCCACCAAAGGGAGAGAATATCTTATGGGGATGCTAACGAACGGGAGGAGACTTCCTCTGCTGTTCTGGGAAAGAGACAATGGGTTCCTTGAACTGAAAGAAAATGCTAATTCGGGTGTGACTGACACCAATTGCCCAGGAAGACAAGCCCATGTGACTCTCTGGCTCAGCCAAGCCTTGGAGGTGGGCCAGACTGGGCCAGACTGAAAATGTGGATTTG
The DNA here is from genome assembly GCF_040938575.1 of Ambystoma mexicanum. Classification (NCBI taxonomy): domain Eukaryota; kingdom Metazoa; phylum Chordata; class Amphibia; order Caudata; family Ambystomatidae; genus Ambystoma; species Ambystoma mexicanum. Next base: position 792,475,569 of record NC_090927.1, read on the forward strand.
AAACTGAAGTAACTGTATGTTTGTGGAAAAGACTTATAGCAAATTGTACTGAACTGGTAAACATATGGGATTTACAGGTTATTAAAATGAAAAGTTTGCTCACAGTTTAAAACTAATCTGGAATCTGTGTGACATTGAGAGACTGAACCACGAAAAAGTTCATATTCTAGCATTTGTGATTATGTCAGGAACATGAAAATTCCAGATGGTATGTGCATGCATGAGTAAAATTTGGTACAGAAGTGACACTGAGTAACCGCCCAAAAGCGTGAAAAATTGTCATTTGTGAACCAAAACTTGTAGGAAGATAAGATTTTGACAGAAACGTACCTTAGTCAATCTGTCATGTAATTATGTATTATTAACAAGTTGTGCATATTGGAAGTATGTTTTTTGGAAAAAATAGATTTTCTGGGTAAGAACAAAGGGGAGGGAGTTTTTCTGGACCCTAAACACTGTGTCACTCTGACACATGATGACACATCATGACACACTGTTCCCTTCTCAAATCAGGAGATAGGGAATTCTCTGACCTATCAGATCCTTAGAGGGTTGGGCGTAGTATAATCAGCCTCCCCACCCCATTAGAAGATGGATAAATAGGGACTGTTGAGGACCCAGAAGAAGACACACATTCACTCATCACTGATCTACAGACGAAGCGCTCTGCAGGAAAAACCCATCTCCAGAACCAGACTCCAGAACCAGACTCCAGAACCCTGAAACAGAGGCCTAACTCAAAAAAGCTGAACCCTTCTCAGCAGGCCTTTAAAAATCTTGCAACCTGATTTTAACCCCTAAACTTCCACGGGGCCTAAACCATTCAACAGCCTGGCTGAGCTGTTTTGCTGCGTCTAGCCAAGAACCCTTGCTAGAACCCAAGATCCAGATCAGTCCAGCAGAGCTGTAACCCAGAACCTGTCAGATCCAGTCCAAGAGGCCGTGCAGACCAGAGTGCTTTGCTGAGAGCAGTCCAGGGGTCCTGAATCCTGTCCGGTGGCAAGCGAATTCCAGCCAAAACCTTTGACTAGATCTTTGACGGGCCCATTCCATTCCAAAGCCATAGTAGTGAGTATTTAGCATAGAACTGTCCATAGTCATCTCTTAGCTTAAGTAACCCAATCCAACCCATTCCAACATATCCAGACTGTATTATTGAATCTCTTTTGTCTATCCTAGATCCTTCTCATCCAC